>NC_057713.1:130574204-130626495 GCF_004010195.1 Chiloscyllium plagiosum
GCTGATAGGGGAGGGGAGGGAAATATATCCTTGGTGGTGGGGTCTGTTTGGAGGTGGCGGAAACGACAAAGGATGATATGATGTATCTGGAGGTTGGTGGGGTGGTAGGTGAGGACCAGTGGGGTTCTGTCCTGGTGGCGATTGGAGGGGTGGGGTTCAAGGGCGGAGGAGTGGGAAGTGGAGGAGATGCAGTGGACAGCATCGTCAACCACGTCTGAGGGGAAATTGCGGTCTTTGAAGAAGGAGGCCATCTGAGTTGTTCGGTATTGGAATTGGTCCTCCTGGGAGCAGATGTGGTGGATGCGAAGGAATTGGGAATATGGGATGGCATTTTTACAGGGGGTAGGATGGGAGGAGGTATAATCTAGGTAGCTGTGTGGAAGTAAGGCCATTCGGCCCATCAAAACCCCTCCACCATTTAGTCATGGCTGATGGGCATTTCAACTCCACTTACCCGCACTCTTCCCCGTGTCCCTTAATTCTTTGTGAGGTCAAGAATTTATCAATCTCTGCCTTGAAGACATTTAACGTCCCGGCCTCCACTGCGCCCCATGGCAATGAATTCCACAAATAAATAATTGCCAGAAAATGTTGGAGATTTTAAAACCTGCATCTATTTGCCTTGGTGATTAATAAACTGCAAACCCGATAACTATTGACACCTCCCCAGCAACTGTGTGCCCATTCCACTGGCCTTGGCCAAATCCACCCACCTTCACCCAACCCAATCAGATTGGCACCCATCCTTTGCCCCAACACCCTCCCCCACAATCACTTGCCCCCACATCCCAGATGGTTTGACTCACCCAGGTGCAATTGTCCCCTCTATCTGTCAGACCTGACTCCCCTCAAGCCCTGAGTGGATCCGTTCTGAACCCTTCACACCTCTATGCCCTTGTCAGACTTGACAGACCCCAACATGAACTCCCACCAATCTCCAGATGACAGCTGATCCTCTCTGCTTCCCCTCACTGCTGCCTAGCCCACACCCCAGATCTGGCTCACCCCCCCCCACCTCTTAACTGTATGATAAGAAAACAAACTCAACTCCAGAAAAATAAATGAAAATTGTGCAGATAAATCACAAAACTAACCCCCCCAACTTAAAATCTGATGATGCTGGTATTTGACTTCAGACATTATACTTTCAATTATTAATTTGACAGCGGTAATTTGAAAAAGTAATGCAAAATTAACATTGAAAGCATTATTTTCATTCTTGAAAGACTAGTGCAATATGTCAGTTCTATATTTTCACACCATTACATGACTTTATTCCAGAATGTACACTCGCGTGGAAGAAAATCAACGCAAACACCGTCCCAGTTGTCTGCATAAAATAGTTCAAAAAAAAAGTAGCGCAGATTCACTTCAGCATAGAATGAAGAATCAAATGACTAGATCAGAAACAGTACCTCAGTCTTTGCAGCTGTTTTAAATACTTCACATCTGTACGATGCAGTCTGGCTTGAAGCAGCAGTCAGTTCAATCTTCCAAAGATTTTCAGGAAACAATTTCCCGATTTATGGTCGGTAATTGGTGAAACTGAATAAAAATAAACGCAGGCCTGTTTAACATTCAAAACTATAATTTTTATAAAAGCACAGCTACTTATATTCAGCTGTGACTTCACTCCTAATGGCATTTGCTGAGCACTGTACAGATTTAGTCCTATCAGCTACTTGTTTAGACTGCATTACCCTCCAGATGTGTTCCTCTGTCACAGGGGAAACATTCATTCTGAAAACATATGCACACTACCTTTCTCCAGCTCCAAAATCTGTTCCAAATCAAACTGCGCAATGCTAATAATCCCTCAGAGCCCCAGTTATTAAAACTTTCCTCATTATAACATATAATTCTTTATGTACTATGTGGTCTTATATATAGTTATGTGCATGTGTGTATGTGTGTGCATGTATGTGCACACGCACATGTGTATGTGTGTGCATGTGTGAATGTGAGTATGTGTGTGCACGTGTGTGCATGTGTCTGCGCAGGTGTGTGTTTGTATATTATCAACAGATCACTATGCATATACATGCATTCATATGCAACTGTTATTTTATAGTTGCTTTTGTATTTGAGGGTGCTTACACCAAGTTCTGGATTTTGAGGCAGATATTCCTGAACCCCTGTAAAACATGTGTGGAAGCTCAAGAAAACCAATGGAGCAAATTTTCGTCCCACATCCATCCACTGTCAAACATGACTTGAGGCAAACCTAAAGCTTAGAGAGTGAGTGTCAGTCTGCTCCCTGGCACCTCCCCATTGAGTTCCTGCACAGTTTTAATTACCTGGCCTCACTGTTGAGCTTCAAGCCAAATGGAAGTAGCCTGGAAAGAAGCAAATCTGTGTCCTTACCAGAATGTGTGCACTGGTGATCCATTACATAATGCGACTCAGAAATCAGAACTAGTCAAGAGCCAGTAATACTTATGGGTGGTACAGTGACTCAGTGCCTCACAGCACCAGGGACCCAGGTTCGATTCCGCCCTCAGGCGACAGTCTGTGTGGAGTTTGCACGTTCTCTCCGTGTCTGCGTGGGTTTCCTCCGGGTGCTCCGGTTTCCTCCCACAATCCAAAGATGTGCAGGTCAGGTAGATTGGCCATGCTAAATTGTCCATTGTGTTCAGGGACATGCAGGCTAGGTGGGTTAGTCATGGTAAAATCCCCATAAGGGGTTATGAGTTGGAGGGGGATGCGCCTGGGCAGGGTGTACTTTGGAGGGTCAATGCAGACCTGAAGGGAGAAGTGGCCTCTCTGAAGTGTAGGGATTCTATGATTCTCTAATCCTCACAATTAGTGTTTAATGAGGGCAATGTCACTGCTGGTGGAGGAGCAAAGAGAGGGCATCTGGTCTGGCGGTTGGGGTGGGTAAAGATGACTCCACTGGTCCAGTAGTGGGAGGCTGAGAGGTAGCAACTCCCTGGGCTGGAGGGTCCATTAGTAGAGCGTATAGGTTCCCAAGGAGAGGGATAGAGGTGGGTATCACGTCCCGTGAGATAAAGGGCTGGGGTCGCTGAGTCAGGATCTTCTCAGTGGAACACAGGAACAGGAGTAGGCCATTTAGCTCCCGGAACCTGTTCTACCATTCAATGAGATTGTGGACGATCTGTGGCCTGACTCCATGGTTTTGGCCCATAACTCTTAACACCTCATGTATGGAATTCTGGACATATGGGGTAAGTTTGAGGAGAGCAGAAGAGTTACTCAGGAGTTAGACAAGGTTTTTAGTAGCTTAACCTTTCCAGAGTAACTGTTTATGTAACTGCAGTGGAACCCTTCAAAGTGCCCCATTTAATTGGGTACTATTGAAGAGTTCCATGTGTAGCAATTTTGCCAAGTAGAATTCCCAGTTCCCCAGACAATTCCTTTGTGTTCTGTTGGGGTGGATATTTTGGATAGTTTGCAGGATCCCATCTCTCATCTACACTGCAGGAATGATTATCTGCTTCTTGGACAATCCCAGACTCTTGAGTATGTTAACCGATGCTCAGAATTTGGGAGTAGGGATGTTGGTCACATCTTCAACAACTTTGAGGGTGACTTTGAAACAATCTGAACCCTTGTTTACTCTCACTAGAGGTGAAGAGAGGCAGCACAGGATGAAGAATTAATGAACAAAGCAACGTTTCGGGACAGTCCATCCTATAAAACATTGTCACTGCAGATCAGATAACAAGCAAAGCTGACCCTATGCATACATTAATGAGAACATGTTTTAGCAGATTGTGCTATCCCAGATTAGGTTGTAGCCATTTGCCAACACTGTGATGCTCACACTTATCTTCTGTGGTGCAAGGTAATTTCAGCCGTTCTCTGTATGACCTGTGTTGTTTGGACACGTGGTGAGGTGACTGAAGCACTTTATGAAGTTGCTGGTATCCTTCAGACATCAGGATGGATGAGATGGCACCCATGCTGTATTCCAAATTTCCTCAGAGAACTTCATAAGACCATAAGAAATAGAAACAGGAATAAGCTATTTGGCCCCTCAAGTTTTCTCTACCTTCAATAGCATCATGGCTGATCCGACGTTCCTCATACCCCTGTCATAACCCTTGATTTCCCGACTGATCAAGAATCCATCTCTGCCTTAAATATACACAAGGACTCTGACCCCACAGCTCTCTGTGACAAGGAGTTCCAAAGATTCGCAATCCTCTGAGAGAAGAAATTCTTTCTCATCTTTGGCTTTAAGTAACATCCCTTTATTCTGAGACTGTGCTCCCTGCTCCTAGACTCTCCCATAAGGGGAAACATCATCTCAGCATTTACCCTGCCAAGCCCTTTAAGAATTCAATATATTTCAATGAGATTATCTCTCATACTTCTGAAGATTTAGCTTTTAGATCTTTTTATTGTCATGTGTACTCAAGTAAACATACAGGAGTGCAGTGAAAAGTGTATAATATTGCCGCCCATTGCACCGTCCTTGGTACCAAAGTACCTGGGTACAAAGAAAACGGAGGTACAAAGTAGTAAGAGAAATGAGAATTAAAAAGTTAAAGCATTGTTTCTAAGATTGGGAGAAAAATGAAGAAATAGGTAAACGTTAATATTGAAGTCTTTCGTAGTTTAAACTCGGAAAATAATGGAATAAATTAAAAATTCAACAGTCTTTGATGTGCCCTCTGCTTATCCCACTCTCAGCGAGACCTCAGCTGTCGGTTATTGATGATGCCGCTGCAGGTATTGTTGCTGTTGCCTCGGGAACATGCCTGGGCAGGATCCTCTCACACGCCGAGCCGAGGCATGAGCTGCTGTGACTGGCCGAGAGACCAGGCCGAGAGACCGGGCCGAGATCCACCATTGGCCACCAAAAGACCAGGCCTGGGACCTACCTCAAGCCACAGGACCCACTGAGAGACGAAAGGGGGAAGAAAAGTGAAACAAACAGAATCTGCGGAGGAGCTCCAGTTGGAGCATCCTACTCTGCCGCCATCTTGACCTGAATTATATAAACTCCAGTAAATAGAGCCCCAAACTATTTAGTCTATACCCATTGGACAATCCATCCATAATGAGCATCATCTGAGTAAATCTTTAGGTCATTGCACATCAACTGCTTTCTCACAAAATGTTGGATTTTGACATTGTTCAAGAAGGGCTCTCTGATTATTTTTCAAAAATAAAACTTTTTACAGAAATAACCAATACCCATGTGCCTCCATTTTGAAATTATGTTTATATATATAAATTATACCCCTTTCATGATAAATTACTGCACATCTGACTTGCTCACAGACTTGAAACCCATTGGAGAGAAGAGGCAGTCGCAACATGGATACAAAATTAGCTAAAGAAAAGAAAACAGAATTGATTAGGGAATCGAGTTGTGTTTGGATTGGAGAGAGATCTATTGTGATGTTCCTTAGGATCTGTATCATTTAACCAAAGGTTTTTGTGCACATTAGTGACTTATGGGAATAGGATGCAATTTTAGAATTTTCAAACAATGTGGATGTTATGACCCAGGGTAAACTCCTTTGCTAATTTAAACCCGACATACAGAGAAGCTCACCCCGTGCCCAAATCTGTTAAATTTCGAGAGGCAAAGAACTGGGCGGCACAGTGGCTCGCTGGTTAGCACTGCCGTCTCACAGCACCAGAGACTCGAGTTCAATTCCTGCCTCGGGCAACTGTCTGTGTGGAGTTTGCACATTCTCCCTGTGTCTGCGGGGGTTTCCTCCCACAGTCCAAAAATGTGCAGGTTAGGTGAATTAACCACGCTAAATTGTCCGTAGTGTTAGTTGTAGGGGAATGGGTCTGGGAGGGTTGCTCTTCAGAGGGTCGTGTGGACTTGTTGGGTTGAAGGGCCTGTTTCCACACTGTAAGTAATCTTAAAAAAAATCTAAAACTATCCCAGAGCTCGCTATTTAAAGTAAAAAATTAACAATTTTATTCTTTAAGTCCAACAGAGAATATTAAAACCAACAACTATTGACAGCTCCTTTCTCTTAAACCTATCTTTAACCTCCCACTCTACAATAATGGTACGGTAAAAATCCCGATTAAGATTTACAAAAAAAAAATTCAAATTTCAAAACCAGCCAGCTGTCAAATCTTCTCTTTGTATCTTCCTCTGTGGTCTTTTCTTCAATATTCTGCTTCACAGGTCTTTCATATGAACAGGTACCTTTCAGAGAGCTATTCGGCCAGCAGTCTATACTTGCTGGTTTTCTTGGCAGCTCTCCCCCTAACTGTTCAAAATGTCTGGTTTTATACCTCAAAATATCCGATCTTTTCATTGGTTTGATGATGTCAAGATACTAAATGCAAATTTCTTTGGAATTTAGTATCTGGGCATAATTTAAACTGACTGGCAGAATTTTAATTTATTTTTGTATCATGGCAACTCATCTGCACTATTGGTTTCGCAGTCAAATATTACATTTTAAATTATTTCAGCACACTCTCTAAGTTTGCGCCAGCTTCCAGTCGCTCTTCAAGGCACAGTACACACCTAAACCTTCATTACATGGAACTTGAAAGTGAAGTAAACAGTTGGAAAGATAGTAATAGATTTTGAGAGGAGATATGGCTGGTGGAATGGTAGTCTCATGGTAAGTGAAATTCAATGCAGAACATTATGACGGAATATTGCCAGTGAGAAGAATGAGGAGAGATCATACAAGCTAAATGTTTCAGTTTTAAAGATAGAGTACATGACGGTAAAAATCCACGGCTGTTTGTATAAATCTTTAAAAATGGAAGGATCAGTTAACAAAGTACGTGATAAAGAATATGGAATCCTATTCTGAAAATAGAAACGCAATACAACAGGAGGGAAATTATGCTTAAATAAAAATGACAGGCTTGGCCTGAGGAAGATCATTTTATGCAATTCTGGGGCATCGCTTTGGGAAGGATATGAAGGCTTTTGATAGAACATAGAATAGATCTACCAGATTGCTTCAGGGATGAGGGAGTACAATGATGTGGCTAAACTGGAGAAGATATGGTTGTTCTGCTTATATCAGGGAAGGCTAAATAAAATATGAGAGGATGTTCAAAAGCATAAAGTTTTCAACTAGGGTAAACAAAATGGAGCTCTTCTGGTCAATAACCAAAGGCACAGATTGAAGGGAGATTGACAAATGACCGACCACAGCATGAGAATAAACCTCCTTGCACAAGTCACAAGTGGTTAAACTTTGGAATACACTGCCTATTATCCTGGTTGATAGAGATCCAACAACAGCCTTCAAATGAGAAGGCACAAAAACTTGAAAAAAGAAAAGGATTGCAGTGATATGGGGAAAGGGCAGGAGTGTAGGACTAACTGGATTGTTTTTGAAAAGATATGATGCAGATCCAGTCTGCACTGATGTCCTCTCTTATATGAATATACCAACACATGGCTGTTATTAAGGATAAAGTTTACTGCCACATCCTTCTTAACTGTAGGGAACTACAGAGCCTGTTTAGTCTGATGTGGCAGAAGAAAAGACCACGACATGGTTGCACTAGTTAACAAAATACACTTTATTTCATATGAACCACTAGTTTAACTTGATGTTGGTATTATGGATATTGTTACACAGATTTCAAGGAGAGCAAGAGTTTAGCTTTCAATACTTCAAGTCTCGAAGTTGTTTCATCCACAGTTCTATCCTACACCATCATACTGGGTGCTGCTTATAGTAGTCCTTAGTATTAATGCTTTCAGACCTATATACAACAACCACTTTTTTTTGTGCTGTATTATTCTTGGAATTTATACCTAAAAAGTGGAACTTGCTATCACATGGAGTCGTTGAGGCAAATAGTATAGAGTAGAAGGGGAAGCCTGGTAAATACATGAGGGAGTGAGGGATAGAAGGATATGCAGCTAGGGGTTAGATGCAGTAGCGCAAATTATAATACACACGGATCATACACACAGACAGTTTACTGATGCACCATAGAAAGCATTATATCCAGATGCATCACAGCATAATATAGCAACTGCTCCATCCAAGATTACAAGAAATTACAGAGAATTGTGAACACAGCCCAGTCCATCACACAAAGTAAACAGATAGGAAGCTGGAAGAACAGAGAAAGCCAGACAACATCAGGAGGTGGAGAAGTCGACATTTTGGGAGCAAACCAGTCTTCCATCCATTGGCTCCGTCTATCCTTCCCTCTGCCTTGGGAAAGCAGCCAGCATAAACAAACACCCCTCCCATCCCGGTTACACTCCCTTCCAAAACTTTGAAAACACATACCAACAAATTCCAGAACAGCTTCTTCCTCGCTGTCATCGACCTTTCCTATATTACAGTTGACCTTTCCCTGTACCTTCTGTATAAGCTGTGACACTCTCTTCTGCAATCTGTTCTATGACCCTGACATACTTATGCAAGGTATGATTTGCTCAGACAGCATGCGAAACAACGTTTTTCACTGTATCTCAGTGTATGCAACAATTAGAGAAACAAAATCAAATCAAATCAAATCAAATCCCTAGGTTGTGAACTGGTTCCATTCTGGAGTCTGTTCCTAAATAGATCGGAACGCAAGTCAGAGCACAATGCAGGGCAAAGAATGGAGCCACTCATAACCACAGGAAATGTTCATATGTTGGATCTTTAAAATTACACCCTTGTATGGGATCACATTTATTCATAAGTAGGAGCATTTGTAAGTTGGATGCTCATAAATTGAATAGATAAGTCCATTTCTCGTGAATATAATATATCAATGCAAACTGTGCAAGTTCCACAATTGAGTGTCTCTTATATAACATATCTTTCCCTTTGTTATCAGTCACCAACTCATTCCTGATGAAGGGCTCCGGCCTGAAACGTCGATTCTCCTGCTCCTCGGATACTGCCTGACCGGCTGTGCTTTTCCAGCAACACACTCTGGACTCTGATCTGCAGACCTCACTTTCTCCTGGCTCATCCTTCAGTACAAGTTAAGGTCTGTCAAGCACTTGTACCTTTGAAAATGACTTCTGACTGTTCACTAGCTCATTTTATGCACGTGTAGAATTATTTACTTTATATTAAAAGAAAAATTACTCATCATTTACAAGCTGCCAAGAGTAATGAGAAGAAACAGCTGCAAAGTTACAAAATGTGTTAAAAATGCTTATAAATCTTGCACTCAGGCTTTATCTATGGGCGTTTCTTTTCGTGCAGTTTAACTGCCCAATGACACAAGCAGCTGATAACTGCAGCTCTGGGACATTAACAAAATCCAGGCGTGAGAAGCTGTCCTCTCTCAGTTTGTCCAAGGCCTTGCATCACACTTGACAGACATCCAATGTAATTATGGCACTTGGAACCTTACATTTTTTGACACACTTCAAATCAGTCTTATTTTCACTAAAATGCCCCCATGCAGGAAGAGAGTTTAGTGATCCCCTTTAACATGGAAAATTAATATTCTGAATAGGTAAATTCCAGCAATGGTTGGCTTTACTTTGCTTTAGCTTAAATTGACATTTTATAGCTGTTGAGGCCAAGAATAAGCAAGATTGAAGTCTTTAGTCAACATAAGTTGTCAAGACCAGCTTCAGGAACAATGGAAAAAATGGCAATTAAGTAAATTGATCTATAACTAGACTTTCATCACATCCAAAAAAGTTTTTGTTAATCACAAATAGTGTTTAAATAAAACTACAGAACAAAATCTTGGGGGCTTAGAGATATAGAAATATTCAAACTTCCAACTGTACTGCCTGGGCAATACAGAATTGAAACAAAAACAGACAGTCCAGGAGAAATGCAAATGGTCTGACAGCATCTGTGCAGAGGGAAACAGTTCCATTTTCCGGCCCAATATGGCTCTGCTTGAAAACTGAAAAGAGCTGGATAATTGTGGGTATTTTATACATAGAGAAAGTGGGAGGAGCAGTAAGTGGAACAGATAGTGAGAGTGCCCAGAGCAAAAGACAAAGGGAGTGGTAACATTGGTAGAGGAAGGATGTCGATGCAGAATAGTCATCTCCTGCCTGGGGCGTAGCAGGAACTTGGTCCCTGATAGGCCTATAAATGTCATCAAGCAAGGGCATTTCTTCCTTGATTAGCTGTGGAGATGTGCCAGTGATGGATTCACCAACTCCACTCAAGCTAAGCTACCCCCTGCGGTGTCAGGGTATAAGCTGGTGCAAGGTGCAGCCTGGCTGGCCGCTTCCTCAGAGCTGGAGGAAGAGATGGTGTCCTGAGTGGCTGGTCTCTTCATGGAGAAGAGGCTTCAGGGAACAAGGAAGAATATGAGCTGCAAAATGGGGGTTGACATTGGGGCATGACATGACAGGGGAGGGAGTGATGGGTGACAGTGATGTAAGGAAGATGTGTGCCATATGAGGTGGCCGAGAATAAGCCTTGGTGGCAGATGGGTGCAGTGGCAGAGTTAGAGTGAGTGTGAGGTAACAAAGAGAGAAAATGGCGGCACTTACCCTTGTTGAGAGCAGGAAGTCATTGACTTCCTTCCTGTACTGCTGGGCACTTTGTCTCCACATGCTCTCTTTTTGAGTGGTGACTTCTGACCAGGTTGGCCGGTTCAGGAATATTTTCTAAACTGAGAGTTTGTGAATCAGTTAATGAACGAGCCCATGATTAATCCACATAAATGTTTGTGGCCAATATATCTGGAAAGGACAAATAGTCTGTTTAATTGCACTATTGACAACTTGAGTAATCCATGAACTGTTTAATAGAAAGTTTAGCAGCTGTTTGCAGATGCTTCCTGTACACAAATAGCCTACTGTTTTTCTTACATTAAACATAATGGCTACAAATCAAAAATCCGCTGTTGGCTATAAATTGCTCTAGGACATCCTGAGGTTAAGAAAGGTGCTATAGAAATACAAATGTCTCTTACGTGTTCAGAAATTGGAAGGCAACTATTGCTTGTTCACAGAGAACTTAATTGGGAAGAGGAGTTTAATTCTGGGAAGCTGGAATTTGAAATGAGTATGCATCACATGTAAAACCATGCAACAGAGCTTCCTGGTACATGTTGGTGGGAAGAGTAACCAACCTTTACAGCTCCAAGAAACTAATTTCAAACCTTCTCTATGCCATTAGGAACAATTGCCTTGCACGCAGTTAAGTTTCACCCTGAAGCAGTGCCAACTCAAAATATTTGGCTGAACCATTATCCAATCGCATTTATTCTCAACTCGTAAATACCTTGGAAACAGCACTCCCATAGCCCCAATAGTGTAGGGCCGCAATATGCTACACAATGTTTGATTGTTACTTTATATTTTCAAGGTGATGCTCATCCAGTTCTCTTCAAAAAGGAGATAATTCAGGATTAACTAATTTTGTCTTTGAGCTTGTTCTACATTTTCACTATTCATTTGGAGAAGGTGCAGTCCAATCTTGAGATTTTCGGGTGCTGTAATTATAATTTTAATTTTCTCTATTTCTGTACTCAAGCTTTGGAATTACAGTATCCAGCTCTGTCCAGCTGATAAATAGGTTTTTACTCCGTCCACCATCTATGAAGTCAAAGACTCTATCACTTTTGCTACTCCTGTAGATTTCAGAGTGAACCCATACCAGAGAGATACAACACAGATGATGCTGACGCTGATGTTTTGTGATTATCTTTTCTCAAGGTCTTCTAGAATATTAACAAAAACATCAACAGATACTTGGGTCTACTTCTCTTAGCATTCGTTGTTATCTAGTTTTGCAAAGGATGGAATGTACTGAAAATTCAGTGTTTGCGATCAGTCATAATCGGCACAGCATGCAAAAAAATGAAAGTCCTGTTTGACCAGAACAGTTTTCCCTCCACAGGTGCTGCCAGGCCTGCTGAGTGTTCCAGCAATTTCTGTTCTTGGTTTTGATTCCCAGCATTCACAGTTCTTCTTTCGAGAATAGATAGCCATTTTGTCATGTGAACTCCACCAGTTCAAACTTCTTTTTCCAAATCAAGTGGGTACTTTGACTCAGTGGTTAGCACTGCTACTTCACAGCCTCAGGGGACTATCTGTGGGGAGTTTGCACATTCTCCCCGTGTTTGCGTGGGTTTCCTCAGGGTGCTCTGGTTTCATCCCACAGTCCAAAGATGTGCAGGCCAGGTGAATTGGCCATGCTAAATTGCCCGTAGTACTAGGTGCATTAGTCAGAGGGAAATGGGTCTAGGTGGGTTACTCTTCGGAGGACTGGTGTGGGACTGGTTGGGCCAAAGGGCCTGTTTCCACGCTGTAGGGAATCTAATCTAATCTAAACATTCTTGATGGTGGCATTCTTATCTTTGGAATTTTATACAGGCATGATCATTGCGTACGAATGATCCAGCCAATTTGAAATTATGATTCTGAATGCCTATTTGGTCAACATCAATATGAAGGTTCTATATGTGTTTTCTGGAAGTGAGTGATATTTTTGCAATCCAAAGAATTCAAATAATCATCTTTTTGCAGCCTGCTGTGTTTATTCTTATAAACTGTATAAATCACAGAGCATTCTGCTATAACGTGCATTTCATTAACGCAAATTCGCTGTAACAAATTATGGACACTGTACCTAAAACGCAAACTTGTAAAACATGTGTTGACTGTAATGTGATTACATCGCCAACATTTTAAGCGCTGTCTGTAAAGCACGATTTTTCTACAAAGCGGGGGGAAAACCATCACGTCATTGAGTCATAGACATGTACAGCATGGAAACAGACCCTTCAGTCCAACCCATCCATGCCGACCAGATATCCTAAATTAATCTAGCCCCATATCCCTCCAAACCCTTCCTATTGATATACTCATCCAGCTGCCTTTTAAATGTTGTAATTGTACCAGCCTCCACCACATCCTCTGGCAGCTCATTCCATACACGCACCACTTTCTGTGTGAAAAAGTTACCCCTTAGGTCCCTTTTAAATTTTTTCTCTCTCACCCTAAACCTATGTGCTCTGGTTCTGGACTCCCCCTATAGAAGGACTGACTGTAGTTTGAAGCTTGGAATATACTGGAATATAAGATTATTAAACAAGTTAGATAGAACTGCATTAACAGCCACAGCTGTTTGCTGAGGATTTCTTTACATTTGTTAATTGGAATATAGTTAGATTTAGTAATCTGCCTTTTTTGCCCATCATTACTGTTTGAGATTTATGCGAAATAAATTTGATGAAGTAACTTATGTTGGTATTGGCACAAAAATGTAAATTACATGTGATGGAATAATGGCAGTCAGGTAGTAATAATTAAAAAGAAAATATAAACTTTTATGAGTCTCTCAATGGGAGGCCAATCAGCTGGGCTTAACAAAATTGCCACTGCGTGGTTTATAGTGAATTCAGTGTGGGAGAGGTGATCATTCTGAATATTATTATACAGCTATAGCTTCCTATCAGATGAAAACGTTAGTGTGTACCAGGCCAAACGCTACAGTATGTCAATCATGTTAAATTTACAAACACATTATAGATATCACTTGAACAAACTGTGACTTGTCAAATACAGTTCCAAAAATTACAAACTAATTTCTCTCAGATTTGACCACAGCATTGAATAAAGCTTTATTTTTAGCAAAGTTGGCAAGTAAATTGATGCTTTTGCTCAACCCAAGCACTTGCATACTAACAGTCGCTTTTCGTTATCAGTTTCCTGAGGAGAAAGGTGAATCCATTGTTCAAATTGGTGTAGATTTCTTCCTAAGATGATGGATGAACCCAGTGGCTTTGGTTAAATCTGTAATAAAATGCATACACAGATTGCCTACCCTATTATTAATGAATGACCACGAGCCAGCAAAGAGGAGTTGTTTTGGAGCTTTCAAATTATGCTGAAATTATAACAAAATAATTGACTTCAACACCATTATCCTTTCCAGACTAATCTCTAAACTCTGTGACCTTGATTTCAGCTCCACCTTCTGCAATTGAACTCTCAGCTTCCTGACCCATACACTGCAATCAGTGAAGATAAATAATTGTACCTTCTCCACAATAACACTCAAAACTGTGAGGACCCCCCCCCCCAAGCAACGATGTGTCCTCAGCCCCCTACTATACTCCCTGTACACCCACGACTGTGTTGCCAAATTCCAAATGAACACCATCTACAAGTTTGCTGACGATACCACCATAATGGAATGGATATCTAACAAAGATGAGTCAAAGTACAGAATGGAGATAGAGGGCTTGGTGACATGGCGTAATGAGAACAACCTCCCTCTTAATGTTGGCCAAACTAAAGAACTGATCATTGACTGCAGAAAGAAAGATGCCCCCATCTACATCAACGGAACTGATGTTGAGAGGGTGGAGAGGATCAAGTTCCTCGGAGTGACAATAACCAACAACCTGTCCTGGACTTGTCATGTATATGTGACGTCAAGAAGGCACAACAACACCTCTTCTTCCTCAGGCAGCTCAGGAAATTTGGCACATCCATAAGGGCCCTCATCAACTTCTACAGATGCACCTCAGGGGGCAGAACAGCCTGGAATGGCAACTTCACTGCCCAGGACAGTAAGGAACTACAGATGATGGTGGGCACAGCCCAGATCATCACAAAAGCCAACCTTCTATCCAGGGACTCGATTTATATGGCTCGCTGCTGCGGGAAGGCTGTTAACATCATCAAAGACCCCTCCCACCTCAGTAATGATCTCCTACAACCTCTTCTGTCGGGCAGACAATACAGAAGCCTAATCACATGCACCAGCAGGTTCAGGAACAGCTTCTTCCCAGCCGTTAGCAGACTGATGAATGGACCTCTCTGGCCTCAAATTTTGCTGATCTTGCTAATGTTGATCTCACCCAGTGCATACCCTCTGCAATGTAACCTGTATGCCTCTGTCTAAGTCTTTTTGTTCTATACATCCTTGTTGACTATGATAGAACATAGAAAATAGAAACGTACAGCACAAAACAGGCCTTTTGGCCCACAATGTTGTGCTGAGGTTTAATCCTAATGTAAAATAAAATAACTTAGCCTACACACCCCTCAACTCACTGCTGTCCATGTGCATGTCCAGCAGTCGCTTAAACACCCCTAATGACTCTGCTTCCACCACCACCGCTGGCAACGCATTCCATGCATTCACAACTCTCTGCATAAAGAACCTTCCTCTGACATCCCCTTTATACCTTTCTCCTAATATCCTAAAACTATGTCCCTCATACCAGTTAATCCTGCCCTGGGGAAAAGTCTCTGGCTATTGACTCCATCTATTCTTCTCATTATCTTGTATACCTTGATCAGGTCTCCTCTCTTCCTCCTTCTCTCCAGAGAGAAAAGTCTGAGCTTATTCAACCTTTCTTCATCAGGCAAGCCCTCCAGTCCAGGCAGCATCCTGGTAAACCTTCTTTGCACCCTCTCCAAAGCCTCTGTATCTTTCCTCTGGTAGGGCGACCAAAACTGTACACAATATTCCAAGTGTGGTCTCACCAGGGTTTTGTAGAGCCGTAGCAAAACCTCGCGGCTTTTAAACTTGATCCCCTGTTAATGAAAGCCAAAACACCATATGCTTTCTTAACAACCCTATCCACTTGGGTAGCAACTTTGAGGGATCTATGCACATGCACACCCAGATTCCTCTGCTCCTCCACACTCGCTAAAAATCCTGTCTTTAATCCTATCCTCAGCATTCGAGTTCGACCTTTCAAAATGCATCACTTCGCATTTATCCAGTTTGAACTCCATCTGCCATTTCTCAGCCCAGCTCTGCATCCTGTCTATGTCACGCTGCAATAGCCCTTGATACTATCAATGGCACCTCCAACCTTTGTGTCATAACCCAGCCCTCAACCTCCTCATCCAAGTCATTTATAAAAACTACAAAGAGCAGAGGCCCAAGAACAGAGCCCTGCGGGACCCCACTCAACACTGACCTGCAGACAGAATACTTTCCATCTACAACTACTCTCTGCCTTCTGTCAGCTAACCAATTCTGAATACAGACAGCTAAATCTCCCTGTATCTCATACTTGCTGACTTTATGAATGAGCCTACCAAGGGGAACCTTATCAAATGCCTTGCTGAAGTCCACATACACCACATCCACTGCTCGACCTTCATCAACCTGTCTTGTCACCTCCTCAAAGAACTCAATAAGATTTGTGAGGCATGACCTGCCCCTCACAAAGCCATGCTGACTGCCTTTAATCACACTATGCTTTTCCAAATAGTCATAAATCCTATCCCTCAGAATTCTTTCCAAAACTTTGCTGACCACAGACGTAAGACTGACTGGTCTGTAATTGCCAGGGATTTCCGTATTACCTTTCTTGAAAAGAGGAACAACATTCGCTTCCTTCCAATCTGCCTGTACTGCTCGTAAACAAAGTTTGTCACTGTACCTCGGTACACGTGACAATCGATCAATTGTAATTGTAAGTCATGACAGAGTTTCATTTACTTCCAGAACTACTGCATATTCAACTCAGTCAGGAGTTCAACCATAAGCGGTCCTTTTACAAGTGCATTTCCTGAAAGTCAGTTGTAGTTATTTCAATGAATTTTCTCATCCATTTATTTGACAAAAGTTGCCTTTATATCTGGAAGTGCTATCACACACACAACCAACTGGCTTTTCACACCACCAAATCACCTGTGGCAATTTTCACACATTAGCCATTATCATCAAGGACAGAAATCATTAGGATCACTCTACCCGAAAGAAGTTAAATGACTGGCCAGATGCACTTCACATGATCAAATGAAGTTGCTATTCAATGATGATGGTACAGAATGTTCATGGTCCAGGTTCACTGACTGTGGTCCTTGATCATTTCATTCTTGCTAGTATTTATTCACTACCTCTCAGCCCAAGACTAGATATTATCCAGATTCCTGTCCACTGGACAGTTTGAGTACCAGAGAGACTGAGAATGATGCTTACTATTGAATTACCATGAGCAGGTCCCTGGCAATGTGATAGAGTGGGGGTTACACATAAAGGGGTTACTCATTCCTGATGAAGGGCTTTTGCCCGAAACATCGATTTTCCTGCTCCTCGGATGCTGCCTGACCTGCTGTGCTTTTCCAGAACCACTTTAATCTTGACTTGTTATTCATAAAGGTGCGACTCAGTGATAGTCTTGGCTGGAACGCTGCCTGTAACAACAATGAACTTTTTCCTTTCTGCGATCATTACCATCAACGCAGGATTTGCATGTTGTCCTCCCTACCCTCCACACCTTCCATTATCAAAGCTCTCTCATCTCTTCTTTGGTCTCAGTATTGCAGTATTCACTGTCCAAGGCCTGAAGCACACCTTTCAGGGGAAGCAGCACTTGTACTAGCCTACTGTATTCACTGCTAACAATGCTGTCTCCTGCATAATGACTTTGCTGATAACCATAGGAACAGGAGTATGCCCCTTGTGCCTGTCATTCAATAAGATCATGGCTGATCCGTGGCCTAACACCATTTAACCTGCCTTGGGCCCATATCTCTTGATACCCTTGCTTCATAAAAGTTTGTCCATCTCAGATTTAATCTTAACAATTGAATGTAATTTGAGAAGAGAGTTTCAAACTGGAATTCTTTTCCTACTCTTTGCTTCTAGAGTGGCTTTTCAACATCTCTGGTGAATGACCTGTCCCTACTAGACTCTGGTCCCTAGATCTAGAATTCCCAACTAGTGTGTATAATTTAACTTTATCTATCCTTTCTTTCCCCGTTAATGTAATGAATATCTTGATTAGATCATCCCTTAACCTTCTAAATTTGAGAGAATAAAGGTCTAATGTGTCTAATCTCTTCTCATGACTGCTGAAGTCTAGGTATCAATTTTGTAAACTTGTATTATGCTCTCTCCAAGGCCAGAACATCTTTCCCAGGTGAGGTACCCAGTCATACACCATCTCACCTTTAGGAACCCCCTTCCTAAAAGCATCGACAAATGCAATGGTTCAAGAAGGCAACTCACCAATGCCTTCTCTAGGTCAAGCAAGGATGGCCAATAAATGGCCATGTCAATTGGAGGCATGGTGGCTCAGTGGTTAGCACTTCTGCCTCATAGCACCAGGGACCCAGGTTCGATTCCACCCTTGGATGACTGTGTGGAGTTTGCACATTCTCCCTGTGTCTGCGTGGGTATCGTCCATGTGTTCTGGTTTCCTCCCACAATCCAAAGATGTGTAAGTTAGGTAGATTAGCTATGCTAAAGTGCCCATAGCGTCCAGAGATCTATAGGTTAGATGCATTAGCCCTGGGGAATACAAAGTTATAGGGTAGGGAGAAGGGTCTGGGTGGAATGGGGCATGGATTGGGTAAATAGACAAAGTCCTTTCCCCGGGGTCAGGGAGTCCAGAACTAGAGGACATAGGTTTAGGGTGAGAGGGGAAAGATATAAAAGTGACCAAAGGGGCAACTTTTTCACACAGAGGGTGGTACGTGTATGGAATGAGCTGCCAGAGGAAGTGGTGGAGGCTGGTACAATTGCAACATTTAAGAGGCATTTGGATGGGTATATGAATAGGAAGGGTTTGGAGGGATATGGGCCGGGTGCTGGCAGGTGGGACTAGATTGGGTTGGGATATCTGGTCGGTATGGACAGGTTGGACCGAAGAGTCTGTTTCCGTGCTGTACATCTCTATGACTCTATGACTAGTTGGTGGGGCCGAATGACCTGTTTCCACACTGTGGTGATTCTATGCCAACAATGCCCACGTGGTAGGAATGAATGGAAAACGATGAGTCATTGAGGCCTCACTGAGGGTGATGTGTGAGTGTGCCTTAGTTGACGACAGGATATGAACAACTGAGCTTTGGTGAAGGTGAGAGTTAAAGATTGAGAAGTATTGAAGACTGACCAGGAGAACATTGTACCATTCAGGCTGAACAGTAACTATGGCACGACGGAATGTTTCAGCAGAAAGTATCCTGAGGCAGAAGTGAAGGGGGGAAAGTTATAAAACTATAAAGCAGTAATCTTTAAGACAGTGAGTGGGGTCAGAAGCTCAGCAAATAGGACTCTGAGGTTGCAAAAGGTAAGATTTGCTCGATTTTATACAACAACCTAACGTATTTAATGTTATATGGTTGCATTACCTTGACAAAAACCCCTTTGTTTGCGTGAGATAATAATAGATTTGACTATATTATGGCCTCACAAAATTTGTTTACAAATATAGATTATAGCCAAGGCTGATTAGACCAAGCCTAATGAAGGTTTTATTGCACTTTAATCAGCAGAAAAGCAAGAGTTTGTCTCCCCGATCTACAATACTTACTTGGGAATATGTCAGAGATCTTGATTTATTGAAAATTTGGTCCTTCAATATAAATACTTTCAGCTATCTTCTCTAACTAACTTCGGATATGCCTCCTATCCATAATATTTGTTTCAAATTTTCTAGGCCTATTACATGAAATGTCACTCTCAAGTGGCTGAAAAAAATTAGCACAAGGCTGGAATGTTAAATTCCATTTTCTCATGCTTAGAAAAGTAACAATGGTAAGTATGCCGCACACCCGAATGTTATCCACACTCATTCCCTGCAGGACCTGATACCTGGTGAATGTCTCTGACCCCAAACTAGTTATGTCTAGAACTTCCTGAGTTAGCTCTCATTGTAACCTTGGAAGCAGCCATAACAATAAACTATGCAGCACAAAAGTGACCAAACCTGTAACTTAACAGTCGTGGGGTTTTATGTTTTCCGAAAATGATTGGCAGATTTGAATTGCAATTTTCTGGTGAAATAAAACAACGTTGTAAATTGTGTCGAAAATGATGGATTAGTAGTTGTCAATTGAAGAAAAGAATTTTAAATGAGGATTCTTTTCCTTTAATCTTTACAATATATTTTACCAAAAGTTTAAAGACTAAACCTTATTTGGTGTAGGTATAGAAATTCTTCAGGTAATAATTTGTGCGAGGCATATTTAACTCTGGCCCTGCCATTAGTCTGATAGGCTTTGTACTTTTCAATGATAGTTGTTAGCTGAAGGTAGCTGGATTGAATGATGCAATGAAAGGTAACATCCAATTATCTTAATTAAATAGGATCACAACTGAAACCTGACATGCTTAGACTTCATAATGTGTATAGCTTACTGTAATGCTAATGTAAGCACAAGGGACAATCATTTCTGTTTCAGGCAGAACTGACAAACTGACTGCAAACTGCTTTTAATAGTGCTTTTCTTGCTTTTTCTAGTGCTTTATTTCTCAAGTTTCCTGTCAAATCCATTTGCATACTGCTGAATGTAAGATCAGCCATGAACTGACACATGGTTTGAAATACTTTTATATTAAATCAAGTTTCTTTCATACAATCCCCAGAGTTTGGAAGCAGGCCATTCAGCCCATTGAGTCCACACTGACCCTCTAAAGGACATTCCATACAGGCCCACCACCTCACTACCAGTATCTCTGCATTTTGTATTTGCAAGATTAATCTAACCAGTGTGCGCACTATGGGACAATTTAGCATGGCCAATCCACCTGACCTGCACATCTTTGGACTGTGAGAGGAAACCGGAGCACCCGAAGGAAACCCACGCAGACACGGGGAAAATGTGCAAACTCCACACAGACAGTTGCCTGAGGGTGGAATTGAACCTGGGTCCCTGGTGCTGTGAGGCACTGAGTCACCATACCACCCATAAGTATTACTGGCTTTTGACTGGTTTTAGTTTCTGAGCAGCATTATGTAATGTATCACCAATGCACGCGTTCTATTGTGCAAACTCCACACAGACAATTACCCAAGGCTGGGATTTAACCCGGGTCCCTGATACTGTAAGGCAGCAGTGCTAACCACTGAGCCATCATGCTACCCTTTATTTGTTCATTTGTGAAATATGGAGTACCCAGCATTTATTGCCCATCCCTAGTTGCCCTTGAGAAGATGTCTACAGCTTATGTATGGTTTGATTTCTTTAAGTATGATATCCTATCTGAAGTAAATCAGATAAATTTGGTCTTATCAGATAATTAAGCATTTATAATCATGTCTAGTCTACTATGTGAACATAGCCTAATTTTAAAAATAGAAAATGATTTGAATTATACAAAACCATTTACAGGTTACAGTAATATAACCTAGCAGTTGTTCTGGGTGGATCTGCAAAACAAATTTGAGATATGCCAAATATAATTCACACTTAAAATCCTATGACTTTTTGCATAGATTTCACTGACTTCAGGGGATTTGTACTGAAAAACAAATGCAATCTCAGGAAACATCTCTTCAAAACAAAAAATTGATTTCAAAAGACCCAATCAACAAATCACAAATACTGGGTATAAAAATCCACCCATTTCGCCAGCACCTGCAAATGCTTGAAAAGTCACCTTGCATGAGAGTTACAATCCATCCTAACCACTGCTGGCATATCTGTTTGCAATCTGATCTTTTATCCTCCAGGTATCGGTGACCTTTAGGGAGAATGTGATGTACATAGTGATATTATTCCTATTGTTGTTTTATAGAGATACAATGAGCAGCATTTTCCCAACCAGATTGGAGCAGGTTCCTGTGTGCACAACAGGTGAGTTCCAGAAATTGTTCTTGTGCTGGGATACTGTATGGTCTCAGTGTGAAATGGTTGCCTTTACCTGTGCTTCAAATCTTTGCAGATAACTTACCCTTCTGAGGTATTAATGTCATAAAGTCATAGAGATATACAATGCAGAAACAGGCCCTTCCGTCCAGCTCATCCTTGCCGACCAGATATCCTAAGTTAATCGAGTCCTATTTGCCAGCACTTGGCCCATATCCCTCCAAACCCTTCCTATTCATATACCCATCCAGACGCCTTTTAAATGTTGCAATTGTACCAGCCTCCACCACGTCGTCTGCTAGCTCATTCCATGCACACACCACCTTCTGCATGGAAAAGTTGCCCCTTAGGTCCATTTTATATCTTTCCACTCTCAGCTTAAACCTATGTCCTCTAGTTTTGGACTCCCCAGCCCAGGGAAAAGACCTAGACCTATCCATGCCCCTCATGATTTTATAAACCACTATAAGGTCATCCCTCAGGCTCCAACGCTCCAGGGAAAATAGCCCCAGCCTATTCAACCTCTCCCTGTAGCTCAAACCCTCCAACCCTGGCAACATTCTTGTAAATCTTTCCTGAATACTTTCAAGTTTAATGTAAAGTAGATGGGAACTTTGGAGGTCCAAAAGTGAAGGCCTTAGGTTCATTTGTGAGTATTTGGGATTGAAAATGAGCACTCATCCGATAGAAGCAGCCACTGTGCTGTGGGATAACTTTGAAATGACCTGTTTCTGTGCCGTGTTTACACAGTGAGCTAATGGCTTGGGGCCTTGTTTATGTGATTGTTGAACTGGCCAATGTCATCGCGCATGCAGCCGTAGGAATCCTGTTCCAGGGGCTTACTTTGTTGTTGATGCTGGTGCATTCCCAGTTCTTGATGGAATTCCAGAGATATGTTACCCATAGCAGAGCAGCTCGCACTGAAGCAAATGTGGAACTGATAACAAAAACAGAACTGAACAACGGTCACTGGACCCAAGAGATTAATGCTGTTTTTTTCTCCACAGATGCTGCCAGACCTGCTGAGCTTCTCCCGCAATTTGTTTTGGACTTCCAGCATCCACAGTTAGACTATAAGACACTAGGAGCAGAAATTAGGCCATTTGGCCCATTGAGTCTTTTTCAACCTCATTTTCCCAATTTCTTGTAACCTCTGATCACTTTGGCAATCAAGAACTTGTCTATCTCGTTTTTAGATATACTTAATGACCTGGCTTCTACAGCCCTCTAATGGAAATGAATTTCACAGATTCCCCACTTTCTGGCTGAAGAAGTTGCTCCTTATCTCCGTTCTAAAGGGTCTTCCGTTTACTCTAAGGCTGTGCCCTCAGGTCCTCGCCTCTCCTGCCAATGGAAATATCTTCCTAACATCCACTCTGTCCGGGGCATTCAGTATTCTGTAAGTTTCAATCAGATCCCCCCTCATCCTTCTAAACTCAGAGTATAGTCACAGAGTCATCAAAAGTTTCTCAAATGCTAAACTTTCACTCCTGGTATCATTCTTGTGAACCTCCTCTGGACTCGCTCTTGGCCCAATACATCCTTCCTGAGGTGTGGGGCCCAAAATTGCGCACAATTTATTTTATGCAATTGATAATGCTGTCCATGGAAAGGATTATTCCTACCTTGCTTGTAGAGAACTGCTCATTCTCTTGGCTCCAGAATAATCTTCAGCTTGCTTTTTGCTCATCTTGTCAAATATCAGAATTATTCCTGGTTCAGAGTGTGCCACAGATGGACAGCACAATGAGAATTTCAGTCTGCCATGTTTCTCTTTGAGTGACTGTGATAGGTTGAAGCCTGCATTGTAGTCTGTTCAGTCATTGGTTTTCCTTACTGTACAGTGTATCTTAGAATCCCTACAGTGTGGAAACAGGCCATTTGGCCCAACCGTCCCCACCAAACAGTATCCCACCCAGACCCATTCCCCTTTCCCTATTACTCTACATTTTCCCCTGACTAATGCACCTAACCGACACATTCCTGAACACTACGGGCAATTAGCATACCATCCACCCTAACCTGCACATCTTTGGACTGTAGGAGGAAACTGGAGCACCCAGAGGAAACCAATGCAGACACGGGGAGAATGTGCAAGCTCCACACAAACAGTTGCCTAAGGCTGGAATTGAAACAGTGCCCTGGTGCTGTGAGGCAGCAGTGCTAACCACTGAGCCACTGAGATGCCCCACATTGAAGCATCTGTCATGAGGAGTCAATGTGATGGCCTTTGAAACTGATGATAGGAGCGCTTATGACCTACCTGCCCTCCAGGCGGATTGGGAATTATTCTTTAACAGGATATGGGCATCATTGGCTAGGCCAGCATTTATTGCCCAGAGGGCGTTAAAAGTCATTCACATTGTTGTGGGTCTGAAGTCACATGTAGGCCCAGACCAGGTAAGGATGGCAAGTTGCTTCCCTAAAGGTCACTAGAGAATCAGATGGAGTTTTCTGACAATCGACAATGGATTCATGAGCATCATTAGACTCTTCATTCTAGATATTTATGTATCCAAATTTTACCATCTGCTGTGGAAGGATTTGATCCTAGGTTCCCCCAGACTATTATCTGAAGCTTTGTGTTAACAGTCCAGCGATAATATCACTAGGCCATTGCCTCCCCGTACTGTTAGAGTTAGAGGTTAATTACTCAGGTGAAACAATTTGATGTGGAGATGCCAGTGTTGGACTGGGGTGGACAAAGTCAAAAATCACACCAGCCCACTTCACCTGATGAAGGAGCAGCGCTTCGAAAGCTCGTGATTTCAAATAAACTTGTTGAACAATAGCCTGGTGTCATGTGACTTCTGAAAGATTTTGAGGGAAGGAAGCGGGGGAAAACAGTTAAATATTGATGGTTAAATAGCCATGGATAAAGAGGCACAGTGAAATAACTTGGGAGCAAATGTGGAGTAAAGGAATTAACTTTCACAATAGCTACTGAGTATGTGGGTAGAATTCAAATAGAAATGTGACCTCTCTCTGTAGCATTGCAGAGATGGCCCCTCTTCCCATTCCTCATCCAAAGTTATATTGAGGTAGGCTTGTTAATGTTGAACCACCTGACATGATCTTATTACAAATGCCCATGTATTTATTGGTTCCTGGCATCTCTGCCTTTATGATGCAATTATAAAGTAACATTTGAGTAAAGTAAGAACGCTGATTGAAAAACTGGACAAAATTACTAAGGCAGCATCAGTAAGTGAAACCATAAGGTATTATATTCATAGACTCACACAGAGCAGAAAAGGCCCTTTCGCCCATCGAGTCTGCACGAACATGACTACAACTAAAAGTGCACTAATCCCAAATTCCTGCACTTGCCCCAGATCCTTGCCCTCATATTGTCCTTTCATTTCTGAGGAAAAGTTGAAGAGGCAAAACCTGCACCCATTGGAGTTTGGAAGAGCAGGGGGGCATTAATCAAAACATAAAATCCCGAGGGTTTGTGACAGGATGGATGTTGAGAGCATGGTGCCCCTAATGGAAATAGAGGCTGCTGTAACAAAAATGGGGATTGCTCATTTAAATCTGTTTTAAAATTGTTTTCTCTCAGATGGCCATGAGTTTTTGGAACTCTCTCCTTGAAAAGCCTTTGAAAGCAGAGTCCTTAAGTACTTGTAATGCAAAGGTCAATTCATTCTTTTAAGCAATGGGTTGAAAGGTTATCAGTGGTAGTTAGGAATGTGGATCTGAGATTACTAACAGATGTTTTGATGTATTGAATGGTAGGGCAGGCTGGAGGGGCTGAATAACTTACTCTTGCTTCTGATTTGGATATAGATTGAAATACAGCCCAGTCTCCTGAGATGAATTCTTCTCTTTATGTCACTGTGAAATCCAGATGTAAAATGAATTTGGCTAATCTCAGATCAATTTCTACACTGAATGAGTCCGTAACATTAGTTCTCAATCTCACACACAGACAGGAAAAGGGTGTGATTAAAGGTGGAATGGGAATTAGTCTCCTCTGAAAACATTTGAGCGGCAATGCATCCCTGAACCAAGAGGGCAATGAAATAAAAATGTAACTCTCCTAGGCATGGTACTGGGTACTGTCTAACAACTGTCACTAACTGCCTGTAGCTAATTCCTGAAGAGCAAAGTCAGGCTAATGATTGTGGTGCTCAGTGACACGGTAAATATGTCTCATAGTTTGGTGTTGCAACTCCAATTAGAGTCTGTTCGATCTGCACTAGGAACGTTCAGAGGACTAACTGTGGTAGATCTCTGCTGCTTATCTTTGATGAAGAGTTACCCCTATCCAGCCTTTGCAAGATAATTAGAGGAAAGGGCTAAGTGTGAATTCTTATATAAAGTTTGTGAGGGATATGGTTGAATTTTGGGGACCTGAATAATATGCCCTCTTAATGGTAGGGTATGTTACATGAATGCAATAGAGTTTATTTTTTTTTAGCCTGTGCAAACTGCATGCCCTTCCTCTGAGCTAGCAAATTGTAGCTGAAATGTACCATGAGGCACCGTTTTCACATGTCCACTGTGATGGCGACATATTCTTGAATATATATTGTTTTTGAGGCTGTGAGAAACAAGAACTTTTAAACAGATTTCTGATTAGTTTTTGAGACAAATTTCAGCTGACCTTATCCTTTCTATTGAATTGTTTGTTACAATGGGAGAACATCTTTTCAGTAAGAGCAAAACAGAGAGATGGAACTTGAAATTATTCATTGCCTTTTATTTCCTCAAGACATTATAACTGTTTCAGAAGAACGTGCTTTCGAAATATGGTCATGATTGGATTGTGGACAAATTTGCAAACAATAAGGTCTCAAAAACTGCAATGCAAGACTCAGGTAATCTGTCTTAGAGACACCGGCTGAGGGTTAAATATTGGCCATAACAATTCCCATAATTTATTCAAAAAGCAGCATGCAATCTTTTATATTCACTTACAAAGGCAGATAGGGTTTGGTTCAATTACTCATCCAAAGGGCAATATCCTGGACATTGCAGCTCTCTCATAGTTCTGCATTCATGTATCACTTTAGATTATATATTCAGGCTCCAAAAGTGAATTTTAATTCACAAACTTCTTACTCGAGAGAAGGGAACTTGCCAAGGCTGAGAAATGGGGAATGGAAATAATTGCCACACAGTCAGATGTTGATTTTAATTATTATCTCTAATGAACAAAAGTCACCTTTTGTAACTATTTCAATGCAATTTTTACTTATTTATGCCCCACTGATGCTGATTTTTTTTTTCATTTTTCATCCGTATTTTGCTTTGCTGCTGAGCTCCTTATTAAAGTATACAACTCCGTTCTGCCTGAATGACGCACTAGGAAAAAGTGAGGTCTGCAGATGATGGAGATCAGAGTTGGAGAGGGCAGTTCTGGAAAAGCACAGCAGGTCAGGCAGCATCCGAGGAGCAGGAAAATCAACATTTCAGGCAAAAGCCTTTCATCAGGAATGACCCTCATGATACCTCACCTCTTCTATGCCCTTCACAGCAAGTATCTGTTTGAGGCTCAGCTACAAGACATTACTGTTAAGCTCAGGCTTATTCTCACCCACCATCCCTTTTAACAAGGCTTATTCATGTTACCATTGAGAGTGGGCAGAGATTGGGCCAAGACCTTCCAATAGGAAGGCAATCATTGCTGGCAAAGACGGGGTTATGTGTTGGAACCATTTGGAAATCTCGTCGAAGGGAACTGCCTGAGAAATTGAAACTTCCAATGGGCAACCACCTGGAGAAGTTCCCAAACTTTGGGTTAGAGCTTTGAAGCATTCTGAGACACTTAGTGCAGTAGTTAGTCTGAATAGGTTACTGGAAGAGAAACCTGCTTTAACTCTTGGCTATCTACAAAGCTGACATCACTGACATGGAAGATGCCCTGTCTCAACTACCTGGCTGATGTTCTACAGGCTCCTGATCTCCACCCCACTCTGAAACTGAGACCCTCCCTCTGACCACACACCCAGCTCTCCCATGACCATCCATGGATCTAAACCCCACTTTCCTCCACACCCTCCCTCCCCTCTCTCATGGACACCCAACAATCCACAGACACACAACACTTTCCTTAGCCTGACTCTCAACTCTGCACTGCACCTCCTGACCCCTCCCAATTATACAAACACTCCCCACAGCCACCCAAAAGCAAAGCCCCCGATCGCTTGTGGACAGCTGAAATCCCCTCTCCAGCCCAACACATAACTGCCCAGCAACCAACGCTGAGACCTCAGAACCCACCAACTTAACACTAAACCTCTCCACTGAGCTCTCCTAAACACCCAACCTCCTACAACTGTCATACCCAGTCACCCACCTGGCACCCTGCTCACCACACCCACCTGCCACCCCATCACCCACTCAATCACCATCCACCTGCTACCCTATCCCTGTAACATCACCTTCTGACAGCCACCTTTCCTGATGACTCACTGCACACGCTTAGCACTCTCTGAATTGTTACTGAAGGTTGGACTTCGGGACATTTAAACTCTCGAAGATGGTAGTAACTTCTATAAAAGAGGGGTGTGGTTTTAATGCTAATTCACTTCATTGCTACCAACGTGATTGCTGATAGGTATACGGCTTTAACAAAAAGTCTCCAGCTCGGACATTCCCCAGAAAAAATTCTCCAAGCATAAATGAGCAATTTTTGTCTGGTCTGGGCTGGAACAGGGATCTCCATCCCAGATGGGGAGATTTCAGCCAATCCATTTGTCCCTGTTTGTTTAGATTGTTTGTAAGCAGTATGTCCAAAGCAAACTTCAACAAAACATGTTACAGAGATAAGGTATGGTTCAGTGAAGAACAGAATAGTTTTTGGCAAAGATATGGGTCTGAGTTTTAGTTTTTTTTTAAAGGATCTGCTAACATTATGAGAAGGGATGATTCAAATGTTTTTGTGAGTTGTTCTAGTTTGAACATTGTTGCTTGTCTCACTGCGTGATGGAGTTTATCACAGCCATCAAAATGAGGATTTTACAGAGCGGGCTGCTGGATGTCAATCGATCTAAAGCCACCCCAGTAAAGTGACAGCCTTGGATGAAAAGATTTCTTTATTTTAGCTTTGTAGGTAAACCTATTATAGAATTATCATAGAATCCCTACAGTGGAAGCAGGCTCTTCAGCCCAACAAGTCCACACCATCCCCTCTGAAGAGTAACCCACCCAGACCCATTTTCCTCCCCTATTATCCAACACTTACACCTGACTAATGCACCTAACTTACACAGCCCTGTATGGTATGGGCAATTTAGCTTTGCCAATTCACCCTAATCTGCATATCTTTGTATTGTGGGAGGAAACCAGAGCACCTGGATGAAAACAAGAGGACATACATTTTAAGGTGAGAGGGGAGAAATATAAAAGGGATCTAAGGGGTAACCTTTTCACGCACAGGGTGGTGCATGGATGGAATGAGCTGCCAGAGGAAGTGGTGGAGGCTGGTACAATTACAACATTTAAAAGGCATCTGGATGGGTATATGAATAGGAAGGATTTAGAGGGATATGGAGCAAATGCTGGCAAATGGGATTAGACTAATTTAGGATATCTGGTCGGCTTGGACAAGTTGGACTGAAGGGTCTGTTTCCATGCTGTACATCTCAATGGCTCTGCATCTGCATTGCTGATTGTTATACATCCAACTTGATGTGAGCAAAGTGACAGAAAGTCATCAAGTCCCAGAGAGGGTAGGTCTGGCTGGGAGCAAGTTTGACTGTTAATGTGCAGGAAGTGAGGGTGTTCAACAAAGTCCCACTTTGTATAAATGATCCTAAAGAATAATTCTCTTTCAGAATACGTGGATCCCGATTTTATTATTGTTTAATTAGAAAAATATAATAATACCATAATAATGTTATAATTTCTTTGGGGGAGACAAAACACTGCACCATCTCAATGATAAATATTCACTTCAAAGGATATGAGTAGTTTGATAGATACAAAACCCACATGATGATATAATTAATGTTTATTATAAATAATTCACTGCTTATATTTACACTTTATTACATGGTAATTACAGGGTTCAGTAATGGGTTCAGTGATAGCAATCTGAGAAAGGAAGATTTTCATCCGTTGCTCTTTGTCCAAATGTTGTGTGAATTGCTGGACTCCCTGATATTGGTTTTGACTGACAGATTTTTAAACATTCTTACATTGATACCCCAAAGTTTTAGGTTTTCAGAATTTACTGTGTGATGTAATGCTCTGTTGAAAAATGGGTGAGACTCCTGCATATTTTTCCATTGCACACACAAAACTGAACATAACAAGGGAACAAAGCCCCATCAAGAAAGTGAAATGGAGCTTGCGATCGGAGGTAGCAGTGAGAGTAAATATCACCCATTTGAATTCCTCAAATATTTTACAAGGAGGAAGCAGTTTAATGATCTCACCGAAGGAACCAAACTAAAATCCCTGCTTCCAAGACCCTTTCTTACCATATGTGGCATGCTCTTCCATTTACTGCATCTGTGATCCCAGGTAAAACAGAGCTGGCAGTAAGATTTAACAATAAGGGATGGTGATTCTTCAGCTATGATAGGTTAGTTTAGATTAGAGTGGTGCTGGAAAAGCACAGCAGGTCAGGCAGCATCCGAGGAGCAGGAAAATCAACGTTTCGGGCAAAAGCTCTTCATCAGGAATTCTAATCTAAACTCTGGCTTTCAGCATCTGCAGTCCTCACTTTCATCTATGTTAGGTTAGTGATTATCTCCTCAACCTGGGAACTCAGATCCCTGATGTCCTGCTCCAAAATGAAAGATAACAGACCACATCACACCCACATAGAGGCAATAAGGGACATAATGAAAGTTCTGAAAAAGTGTCCAAAATTGTCCAAAGCCTTTCGAACTGCCCATTTTCAACAGACAGACAACATAATGCAAGACTAGATGAAGCATCTGGTTGCATCTACAACAGCCAGAGCAGCCAATAATGGATACTTTGATCACTGGGGGTCAGGTTACATTGGGTGCCAGGCTTTACTTATTCAAGTATCTTCTGAAAGATAAATGAGGGAGCAGTTGGTCCATAGATTCTGATGGACAGGTACCTTTTAAATGGTTTGCTACTTCTGTATAGTCCCAGTCTGCACACCTCTGTCAATTCATGCCCAAAACCCACTGAAAGACAGTTTGAAGAATTCCTTAGTTCTTAAGCTTTTTATTAGATTTATAAATAAGAATGTTCTGATCACTTTTGGTCAAAGCTGATAGTTCATGTATTGTTAGTGGGCAGTCAAGACCTATGAACTGTATCACTGTCCAATCAACAAGGGCAAGTTGATATTTTCCCAAAAGGGCATTAATGAATTACAAAGGAACCTCGATTATCTGAACAACACAGACAGGGACCACTGGCACGGTGGCACAATGGTTAGCATTGCTGCCTCACAGCGCCAGAGACCCGGGTTCAATTCCCGCCTCAGGCGACTGACTGTGTGGAGTTTGCACGTTCTCCCCATGTCTGCGTGGGTTTCCTCCGGGTGCTCCGGTTTCCTCCCACGGTCCAAAGATGTGCAGGTTAGGTGAATTGGCCATGCTAAATTGCCCATAGTGTTAGGTAAGGGGTAAATGTAGGGGTATGGGCGGTTTGTGCTTCGGCGGGTCGGTGTGGACTTGTTGGGCCGAAGGGCCTGTTTCCACACTGTAATGTAATCTAATCTAAATGTAATCTAATTTTGTTTGGATAATAAAACACCGGATAACACAGTTTAGCCAAGCATCGGCACCTTGCAATCTTGTTCGGATAATCCAAAATTTGGATATTCAACGTCTGTCTGTAATTGGATTTTTATGACAATTGATGATAGTTACGTGGCAATAATGCACAGAGCAGTTTTATGATTCATTGAATTAAAATTCCACCATTTGTTGTGTGAGATTTGAACCTATTTCCTCACTAGTCAACCTCTGGATTACTAGTCCAATGACATCACCAATACACCACCACCAACCTTAAGCTTATGGCTCACAAACATATCTTCAACCAGGAAGTCTTCAAAAGCTGTAAATGTCCAATACAGCTCCTGATTTTTCTCTTTGGCTTTACTGGAATTGTGGTGTGGTAGTGCGAAATCAAATTCCACTCCTCAGTGCTGACCAGCACCTTGCATTTATAGATAGATGGACACTGTCATTACTCCTCCTGCCTTTACTGGGACCTATTTCATTCTGGTGGAACAGCTACTACTGAGTCCTAACTAAAAGTGGTTCTTGCTCAATAAAATATAACCCATTGCCTGCTGGCAAATACGTTCAAGTTAGTTAGGTATTGTGATAAAGACTACAGGGAGGCATAGACAGTATGTCCATAAGAATATTCAGTGATATTTTCCTGATTTCCCCACTCTGGACCATGTACGTGATGAGGTTATATACAGCTGAATGCAGTCTCCCTTTCAGCAATGTTACCTTACGTGTCAACATCTACCTGAATCCAGTCCACATTTCTACCTCGCTCTCAGGAAATATCATTACTGGCTTGACAACAAAAGTCCAAGAGATACAGAAACTAATCAAATACAAGTCTTTGCAAAACTGAAAGATCACAAGGCTTTAAAGAGAAAAAAACAGCCATTCAACAGACACCTGAAGGCAATGGTACAGCATGACACCGATGAAATACAGAACAACTGATGTGTCGAAAGAACCCAGGACATCCAGCAACCCCTGGACATGGATGTTGTGTCCAATTTCTTCAAAATCAATCTATTGCTCAAGATCATCCTATCAGAAGGATGTTGTGAAACTTGAAAGGGTTCAGAAAAGATTTACAAGGGCTGGAGGATTTGAGCTATAGGGAGAAGTTGAATAGGCTAGGGCTGTTTTCTCTGGCGTGTCAGAGGCTGAGGGGTGACCCTATAGAGGTTTATAAAATTATGAGGGGCATGGATAGGATAAATAGACAAAGCCTTTTCCATGGGGTGGGGGGAGTCCAGAACTAGAGGGCATAGGTTTAGGGTGAGAGGGTAAAGATATAAAAGAGACCTAAGGGGCAACTTTTTCACACAGAGGGTGGTACGTGTATGGAATGAGCTGCCAGAGGAAGTGGTGGAGGCTGGTACAATTGCAACATTTAAGAGGCATTTGGATGGGTATATGAATAGGAAGGGTTTGGAGGGATATGGGCCGGGTGCTGGCAGGTGGGACTAGATTAGGTTGGGATATCTGGTCGGCATGGACGGGTTGGACTGAAGGGTCTGTTTCCGTGCTGTACATCTCTATGACTCTAATGCAAAAGCTCAAGGACAGGGAAGCAGTTAGTGCTCAACGGGTAGAACACTGAAGAACACTTTAAGTGAGACCCTCTCTTCCACTTGAATGCCCTCCATCTTTCAATCCCCCCCCATCTGATTCAGCCTTGGCACAGCCCCAGTCCCGAGAGAAGTGAAACAAAAAAGCCATTTGACAGCTGCGAAACAACAAGGCAGATGGGCTCCCTGCTGAAGTTCGGAAGCATGGTACAGTTACACCCCTGGCACTGCTGCACAATCCCATATTCGTCATCTGGAGAGAGGAGGGCAGGTTAGGGGAGGTCACAAATGCAGTGACTGTAACGATACTCAAGAAGGGAGCGAAATCCAATTACGTTAACTGCAGATTACAGCCAGTCTTCCCGCTGACTGTCACAGGAAATGCCACTTGCAAAGAACCCACTTAATTATCTTCACCCAGTTGCCAAAGAGCCCCTTCCAGAGTGTCATCCATTGTGAGACATCACAGAACATGATCGTCAGTATGTGACAAATCCAAGCCACACACACAGGGAATAGCACCAACCACATTGCTAACCAGGACCAAGAGGGATGAAAAATACATCAAATTATGATTTGGAGATGCCGGTGTTGGACTGGGGTGTACAAAGTTAAAAATCACACAACACCAGGTGATAGTCCAACAGGTTTAATTGGAAGCACCAGCTTTCGGAGCGTACCTGATGAAGGAGCAGCGCTCCAAAAGCTAGTGTTTCCAATTAAACCTGTTGGACTATAACCTGGTGTGGTGTGATTTTTAACATCAAATTACCACTGCACAAAGGATTAATACACAATATGAACAACTTTTTTTAGTCTGATAAACAATAGAAATTTATGACAAAATAATCAGGTTTGTTTCTCAGTAGAATTAGAATATGTGCTTTCGATACTAACGTTTCCATTTGTCACTGGCTCAGTGGTTAGCGTGTTGCCTCACAGTGCCAGGGACGCAGGTTCGATTCCACCCTCGAGTAACTGTCCGTGTGGAGTTTGCACATTCTCCATGTCTACGTGGTTTTCTCCCACAGTTCAAAGATGTGCAGGCTAGGGTGGGTTGGCCATGGGAAATGCAGGGTTACAGAGATAGAGTATGGGGTGGGTCTGGGTGGGATGCTCTTTGGAAGGCCAGTGTAGACTTGATGAGCTGAATGGATCAGTGGTGCTGGAAGAGCACAGCAATTCAGGCAGCATCCGAGGACAGGCAAAATCGACGTTTCGGGCAAAAGCAGACTTGATGAGCTGAATGGCCTGCTTCCACACTGTAGGGATTCTGTGACTTATTTCATTTACAGGGGAAGTCTGGATGGTATTTAACAATTCAAGACAATTGTTCATTTGTAACTTGCCTTATATGATAGACAGGCCTCAACGTGGCTACCTGAAATGAGAAGATCTGACCTAAAGACTTAAACCAGGATTTTACATCCACAACAGTCTGGCAGCTTATTCCATACATGTGCCATCCTCTGCATGAAAACATTGCCCCTGAGGTCCCTTTTATATCTTTCCCCTCTCACCTTAAACCTATGCCCTCTAGTTCTGGATTCCCCTACCCCAGGGAAAAGACTTTGTCTATTTACCCTATCTGTGCCCCTCATGATTTTATGAACCTTGATAAGGCCATTCCTCATCCTCCGACGCTCCAGGGAAAACAGCCCTAGACTATTCAGCCTCTTCCTATAGCTCAAATCTTCCAACTCTTTCAAGTTTCACAAGATCTTTCTGATAGGAAGGAGACTAGAATTGCACACAATATCCCAAAAGTGGCCTAATCAATGTCCTGTACAGCCATAACATAACCACACAAACCCTACACTCAACGCTCTGACCAATAAAGGAAAGCATACCAAACGCCACCTTCACTATCCTATCTACCTGCGATTCTACTTTCAAGGAGCTATGAACCTACATTCCAAGGTCCCTTTGTTCAACAACGCTCCCAGGACCTTACCATTAAGTTGTATAAGTTCTGCTCTGATTTGCTTTCCCAAAATGCAGCACTTTGCATTTCTCGTAAATTAAATTCCATCTGCCACTCCTCAGCTCACTGGTCCATCTGATCTGGAAGGCCATCAAAGAACTGAATCAAAACCATTTTTCACTTGTTTCCAGATGGCTGCTGTTGGAAATGACTTGATTTTATCATTGACACCTCCACATGACAAATTTTTTTAGTTTCTTTCCATGTCCCATTATCACCCATTACTTTTGCCTCAGACCATGCTGTCTTCTATCATTCAATCTTACCTTCTACCATCCTAGCGGCTATTTCTTTGATTATTTTCCACTTCCTCACCTCTTCATTGTGCTCTCTGCTTTTTAAATCCAGTACATTTTGAGCTTCCTCCAACAATGAAAGCTCCCAGTGAAACCTGAAACATCAACTCTGTTTTTTTCCTCATGGATGCTCTCTGACCTGTTGTGTATTTCCAGCATTTCTGTTTGTACCATATTTCTAACACATGCATTATTTCACTTTTGTCTGACTAAAAGGCTGACTGTTGATATCGGGCTGAATTTCAGGAGCTCAGCTTGCCAGCACAGACGGAGGAGTATTAGCAATGATGCTACTTTCTTAATCTGTAGAGGCGTCAATCTATAAGTTTACCATTAATGAAGTTCTGCTGAGATCTTAATGGCGCTGGGATACCAAGTCATCCTGGTGGTACCATTCTTTTAAGCACAATGCGAGCTCTAAACTAAGCCGCAAGTTAGTGTTAATAAACTGGAACCAAAGTGTTGTGTAATAGGTCATTGGACATATACTCATAATTACAAATCGTTATTTGTTTGGCTATGGAATACTGTTTCTCCCACCAATAAAAATTAATGAGTAAAACTGTTTTGCATTTGTAGATATGTTGTTCACCTGCTGTGACAGGAAGAGTGGTATGAGGTGATGAAAGACATAATGGAATCCTCTACAGTGTAATAAAATGAGACGTGGTGAGTAAAAATAAATACGCCGTTCTGCTATAATGCATATTTTGTTAACATGAATTAGCTGTAACGCGATTGAAGAATTGGGGACATTATTTCTAATGCATGAACTTTTAAAACGTGTGTTGGCTGCAATGCAATTACAACTACATCGCCAACACTTTAAGTGCTGTTTCTAAAGCGTGATTTTTCTATAATGCGGGATTGCACAAGAACGCAATCATTGCATTACAGAAGAACTCCCAGTAATTTAGCCTGCTGTCCTGTTTAACAATGCTGACACTGGAAATGTGGGTCAGGAACCGACATATCAGCTGGTACCAGTACTTTGATATGGAGGTGTCGGACTGGGGTGGACAAAGTCAGAAGTCACACGACACCAAGTTATAGTCACCTCACCTGATGAGGGAGCAGCGATCCGAAAGCTTGTGATTTCACTTAAACCTGTTGGACTATAACCTGGTGTTGTGTGACTTCTGGCCAGTATTGTGGACATCACCTCTATTGGTTTTAACTTCAGGGAAGAGAGCACGTAAAATTCTGGTCTTTCAGTTGAAAACAAAATCACTTTGTTTCTCTTTGTTCTGGTCCAATGCTTTCTCCAATCAGACAGTTTTCAACCTGCAATTGTTCCCAGCAAAGTAAAACTTCTTTGACTACAATTGACAGGCCAATCCCATCCTTGTAAGAAACCTGAATACTCACATACTGCTAGCCCCTCAGGCTGTTAACGTGTCTGGATTTGTTTATAAAGAGGCATTTGAGGTAAAACAAATGCATTGTGAATGATGACATTTTTGACATCAGTGTCTAGCTACACATTCTCCAAGTGCACCTCTTCCAGGCCGCAGGAAGGAAATCCCCTCTATGGCTGTATAATATATCTGATATTTTACTCAGCACTTGAGGAATCAGAGTACTTTTTAACATCTTCAATGTCCTGTTATTGACGAAAGGGGCAAACAAAACACGTTGAACGATTTGTCACCTTTGTCAAAACCTTTGCCATATCCCCATTGGGTGTTGAGGAGTCATCATAATATCTACACTGATACTGCCTAGCCTGCTGGGTATTTCTGGTAAGGTTTTGTTTTTATTTTGAATTTCCAACAACTGCAGCATTTGATTGTGCAGTAGTTGTAAGGAGGTCAGCCATGTGGACAACATTGAACATGAGTTCCCTGACTGGGGGATATTATCTGGTCCAATCAGGGAGCCCTGGCTGACAGATATAAACAGGAGATTGCACTTTTGTATGTAACAGTATTGTCTAATGTACAAATGTCACTGTTGATGTCTCTTTATATTTTTAATGTGAAACTGGAATTTGAAGTTTGTCCTTATGTCCCTGTAAACTGTTTGAATGGTAGGGTTTGGAGCCTGGCTTTGCTGCTCCTCTCCCTTGTAAAATTGCTGTCTCTTGTATGCAGCTGTAAATGTAACTGTTTGTTGTAAACTGTTTTTGTAATTTGTTTAATAAAATATAATAAACAGGAGATTCAGAGTCTCCTCAGTTTAGGGGACTGACTCTGTACTGGCTGGTGCTACAGTCAGTATGCTACTGTTGGTTTCTGCTTCTCTCTTTTTTGGAGGGGGAAGCCTGATTCCTGAACTGGCTGAATTATTTAGCCAGTTTGTTAACTGGCATTCCTTTTAGTGAGGACTGATTGTTAAACTCCTGATGCACATAATGTGTTTCAGGTGTAACTCAGTTCTTATTAGGGGATTGTTATTTCACTGGCTGTTTACAGCCTGTGTGTTACTCTTTTCGAGAAAAGGATAATGTTAATTTTGTGGTAGGGCTTAGCCTTGGACTCTAGTTTTCTTTGTTTTTTGTATGTGTCTTCATTTTTTATTGGTGTTTGGACTGAGCCCTTGTGGAAGACATACATTTTATCAGAGGAGCTGTTCGAGTGGGGAGGCCTAGCCCTGGGACTGGGCCTCTGAAGATTGAACACCTGTGTGTGTGCTGGGAGGTGAGCAGTTGCTGTATCCTGGGGTTTGGCAGAAGACCTTGCCTTTGGTAGTGGACCAAACCCCTGTGAGTTAATTGCACCTGTACAATGTACTGTTACTGTGAGTGGGCCTGGTTTTCCAAGGCTGGGCCAGGATTCATGGAGACTGAACACCTGTGTGCTGTGGGGTGTGCATTTGCTGCCTTCAGGAGTGGACTCTGCCCTTGGTTGCGGACTCTGTTTTTAGCAACAAACTCTGCAGTTTGGAGCGGCCTCTATTTCTGACAATGTACATCATATACTGGAGTGGACTCCTCCTGGAAATGGATTCTATATTTTGAAGACTGTATAGATTTGGACTGTGTACCAGAAAGGACTCTGTTTTTTTGGCAATTAACTGTATTGTGGTGTTTCCTGGGTCTATCACCTGCACTGTCTTGTGTCCCTGGGTCTGGCAGGCCTTGCTGTGAGCTGGGAGGCTCATGGGTCGTCCTGAAAGCTGTTACCCCGAGAGCCGGAGGGTGGGTAGGCCATCCTGTGAACCTGAAGGTTGGTAGGCTGTCCCGAAAGTCGGAGGGTGGGTAGGCCACCCTGGTGCCAGTCGCCCCGAGAGCCAGATGGTGGGTAGGCTGTTCTGAGTGCTGTCATCATGAGAAGGGGTAATCGGGACGGGCTGTCCTAGAGGTGGTCGAAAGGTGTCAGAGCAGCCGAGAGCCAGAAAGTGCGTAGGGCGGGCTGTGATCTGAAAGGCTTGTGGGCTACCCTGCACACTGTCATCCCAGGGAAGGGGACGGGCTGTCCTAGAGGTGGCCGGAAGGTGTGCCAGGATAGTCCACTGGCCGGATGGTGCATCAGGGTGAGTGAGAGCCCAATGGTACATAGGGGCAGACTGAGAGCCAGAAGGCGGGTAGCTGTCCTCCGCGCTGTCACTCCAGGCAGGTACCGGGGCGGGCTGCCCCAGAGGTGGTCGAAAGGTGTGTCAGGGCGGACTGAACTGGAAGGGAGATGGGGTGGACTGAGAGCCAGAAGGTACGTAGGGGTAGGCTGCCTTACAGTGATCGGAAGGTAGGAGGGACGGAGGCTTGCTGGGTCTGTATTGTATGCACTGTTCTTTATGTAACTGGATTGGCTTTTTATGTACAAATGTCGTTGTTGATGTCTTTTCATGTTTGAAACTGGGATTTGAGGTTTGTCCTCCTCTCCCTGTAAACTGGTTGAATAGTAGGGTTTGGAGCCTGGTTTTGCTGTTCCTCTCCCTTGTAAAATTGCTGTTGTGTACAGCTATAAATGTTAACTGATTTTTGTAAACTGGTTTGTAATTGCTTAATAAAATAAAAAATAAACAGGAGTGTCAGAGGTTCTGTTCTCTGAAAGCTGGCTCTATGAAAGCTGGTCAGAACTACGCACGTGTAAATAAAGAGTGATTTGGTGACCAGATACTGGCCTCTGTGGAGGTATATCTTTTTCTCTGCACCAATTTAACCTCCGGCTCTTGTAAGCTCCCGGTAACACCAAAGGGACACAATGAATGTGTGCTTTGCAGAATCATTTTTTTGAAATAATATCTACCTTCTAATAAGAGCCAAGAAAGGTTGGAGTTGTTCATTGACACCTTTGTGTCAATGTGAAGTCACTGTGAAGTCAGGTCAACAATCTTTTCCAGCCTCTTTCCCCCAGTTCAGTCTCTATTTACTTTTAAAATTAAAGGAAGTTCTTTATGGAGTGAGTTCTAGACTAGGGCCTCAAATATACAAGTCGGCTAGGATTTGATTCCTGATGAAGGACTTGTGTCAGAAACGTCAATTTTCCTGCTCGTAGGATGCTGCCTGACCTGCTGTGCTTTTCCAGCACCACACTCATCTTGACTCTAATCTCCAGCATCTGCAGTCCTCACTTTTGCCTTTTGTCAACGGTGCACCATTCCCAAAGTCCTAAACACAACTGCAGTGCTTCAGCTTTCTCTCCATTAGCCTTTTCCCACATGACTACGATTAAAATTCTAAGAACCTGCCATGTGCAGTTATACCTGACCTTCAGAGTTTGGGAAACTGTTTGTCTGCATCCAGGGATGCCTGCTTAAAGAATCCCATGGTCCAATGGGGGAGGGGGTACTCCGTGTCATGGCTGAAACCGCACCAGCCAACCCCATCGCCATTAAAACAAAAAATTTATCGCGAGCATCAAGTTAGCACGAGTGCCTTCCAATTTCAGATTTCACTTGTAAACATTTCACGTGAGTTTATTCGTGTGTGGATCACTTATTTGGCAGAACTAGCTTAGTCAAAGATCTATATGTACTGGCATGTTTCACAGCTTCATTGAGGATTACTGAGGATTTAGAGAACATTTTCTTCATTGTGAAAGGGGCCATGTTGTGTGTGATTGATCATTCTTTATTGTATGATCATGTTAAGTGTCTCTCTCTGTGGGGAAATGGCTGAACTTTCCGACTTTGTTGCTGCTACCTTCTGTGCATTGTAAAGAATATTATCCCAGGAGTAATCTCATTGGGGTGGAATTGAAATGTTGCAGGTGATCTCAAAGCCTGTAATGACTCTGTCAGCCTGCGATCAATACATGTTTGGAGAGTACAATCATTTAGATCACTTTTACTAAACATTAACCTGACTATCCCCACTGCAACACCTCACTTATTACTCTTCAAGCCACCAGGTCTTAGCCACTGCAACCCTAACCCCATCTTCTGTCCACCCTCTGTTCCCAATCCCATTCCTCCACACCCCAACCTCACTCCGTCATCACTGAGTCACCATTGTCAGTCCCAAGCCTCTATTCTGGAAGGCATTGGTCTGCTGTCCTTCCTTTTTGTGCTGGAGTCAACAAGGCTGATCACTGACAGAGCTTACATACGACTGCACAAACCCAGCAGGGACATGCCACTTTCAAACTATTCTGAAGCTGATGCCCATGAGATTCTCATGTGGCACTGACATTATTTTGAAGGTAGGTACTTTCTTGAATTCACTTTCATGACCCTTCATGGCGTGCAAATGTGTTAAAGTATGACCCTGTCACCCGCATTTTCAATAAATCACAAATTTGCTACTGATTAGAATCATAGAGATGCACAGCACGGAAACAGACTCTTTGGTCCAACCCATCCACGCCGACCAGTTATCCCAACTCAATTTAGTCCCACCTGTCAGTAGCCAGCCCATATCTCTCCAAACCTTTCCTATTCGTATACCATCCAGATACCTTTTAAATGTTGCAGTCGTACCAGCCACCACCACTTCCTCTGGCAGCTCATTCCATACCTGTATCACCCTCTGTGTGAAAAGGTTGCCCCTTAGGTCTCTTTTACATCTCACCCAAAACCTATGCCCTCTAGTTCTGGACTCCCCCACCCAGGGAAAATACCTTGTCTGTTTATCCTATCCATGCCCCTCATGATTTTATAAACCTCTATGAGGTCACCCCTCAGCCTCCGATGCTCCAGCGAAAACAGCCCCAGCCTGTTCAGCCTCTCCCTATAGCTCAAATCCTCCAACCCTGGCAACATCCTTGTAAATCTTTTCAGAACCCTTTCAAGTTTCACAACATCTTTCTGATAAGGAGACTAGAGTTGCATGCAATATTCCAACAGTGGTCTAACCAATGTCCTGTACAGCCGCAACATGACCTCCCAACTCCTGTACTCAATACTCTGACAAACTAAGGAAAGCATACCAAATGCCTTCTTGACTATCCTATCTATCTGTGACTCCATTTTCAAGGAGATATGAACCTGCACTCCAATTTATCTTTGTTTAGCAACACTCCCTAGGACCTTACCATTAAGTGTATAAGTCCTGCTAGGATTTGCTTTCCCAAAATGCATCACTTTGCATTTATCTGAATTAAACTCTATCTGCCACTTCTCAGCCCATTGGCCCATCTGGTCCAGATCCTGTTGCAATCTGAGGTAACCCTCTTCGCTGTCAACTACACCTCCAATTTTGGTGTCATCAGGAAACTTACTAACTATATCTCATGATCAAATCCAAATCATTTATATAAATGATGAATAGCAGTGGACCTTAACTCACTGTCAGAATATCAACATTTCACATTACAGCTCATTAGGTTGCCTGGCAAACCACATTTCCAACCCTTGTAAAATCTACCCTTCCTCTCGAAGACTCAAACTAACAAAGGGAAGACTTGCAATTAAACAAGACATGAAGTCCTTTTTAAGGACTGTTGGAATGGAAGCGTCACAGCAGCTACAAAACGCACAGCAAAATCCCATAAACAGAAAAGTGATAATAACCTGAGAATCTGACCTTGTGATGCCAGTTGAGAGACAAATATTGGTATCAAGACTGTGAAAAGCCCCAGCAACACAGAGCAGTTTATTCCAACTAATGCCTAAGATTTATCCTGTCATGATTCATACAGGAAAATGACTAAAAACACATTCAAATCATCATCAGTTATTAAAAATGCTTGAGGCAATAATCTACTATCTGGAAAACAAGGAAAGCCTTGTGTAAATTCCAATTATTTTATAAATGAATGCATTTTCTCTGGCACTTGTTTCTGAACATGATAGAGGGAGGACTTATATCTGTGAAAATAGATGACAATGAGGTCATCTGGCACACCAATCTCATTTCACTTTGCCCTATTGTGATTTTACTCAACTTAAGTGAGTTATATTATAGAGGGTACAAATCTGATTTAGGTGGTAGCGTGAGATTATCTGCAGGAAACGCTTTCATGTCACTGACTTCAATGTAATCACAGCTGGCACAAAGTGAAGCTTAAAACATTTCCCAAGGCTGTGCAAGGGCGAGTTGAAAAGATTTCAGTTTTAATTTTGATAATAGCAGTAAATGTATTATGTTCAACTGACATTTTAGAGCTCAGAATGAGCACACTGTTCTCCATTTTGCCTGGACGTGTAGCAAAGTCAAGGTTCTGGTGTAAATTACATAAATGAGCATTTGGGCTCAATCTGGTGTCTACAGGATATTGTGCAGGAAGTGACTAACCAGAGTTAAACTTGTATATGATAAAGTTCAGTAAAAGTTACCTCTGACTCCCTGTCCCTCCTGCAGTCCAGTATGCAGCCAAAGTGATAATTATGAATTCAAAAGTTACACGACACCAGGTTATATCCAACAGAGGCACACTGACCAGGTGTACTGACAAATGAACAGCTCTCCGAAAGCTTGTGATTTTAAATAAACCTGTTGGACTATAACCTGGTGTCATGTGACTTCTGACAGTGTCCACCCCAGTCCAACACCGGCATCTCCACATCATGGATAGTACAAAGTGAAAGTGAGATGACTCACCTACTCCATCTCCAAACTCTGAGAGGTTTGAATGCCCTGGGAATATAGGACAGATATTAGTGGAGCATGTTGAGAGGGTGGAATGGAGATGCTGCTGTGCTAGCAGCTAGGAGTACCCACATCTGGTTCCCATCATCAGGCAAACAATTCCTAATGAGTCTGGGGCTAAGAAGGACCAGGGCAGCACTACTGCCCTGTTTTGTTTTTTTTCTTACACCCTCTGACACTTCTGTTTATTTTTTCTTTTTTTTTTCCCCCAGCACCCATGTTGTGTGCGTGCAGGTGTTAGACACAGTGAAAGAAACAAGGTGCACGAATCTTTATTCAGTTTCCGCCACCAGGAAGTAAGGAAAATCCGACCGGCCAGCGACAAGCAGTGCCCTTCACTACTGCCCTGTTTTTTTTTTCCTGGTTATATGTTATTTTATTAAACAAATTACAAAAACAGTTTACAACAAACAGTTACATTTACAGCTGCAGCAAGAGACAGCACTACTGCCCTGTTAGCAGTGGAATGTCAATTAGATTCATTAGTGAACCAGTTGACACCAATTATTCCTGAGTCTGGCAGAACTCAGTGGTGTCTCAGACTTCCAGAACCTTCCTCCACCACCTGGAGGGTGGCCTCTGGTCTTATGGCAGGGATTGAATTCCCTTAGTGTCAGGCACTCAGCCCCCTGGAAGCTTTGGGAAATGGATGGTCCTATGGAGACCCTACCCTCTTGCCTTGGCCTTCCAAACCACACACTCTGGCTCTTCTCTCGGCAGTGACCTCCTTCTTCCCATGACCCTCCTTCTGCATGACCCGCCCTCCTGCTGTATTTCATGAGAATTCTCTCCAGCAGAATTCATGTGAGATCTCAACCCCTGATGAGTTGGCCCTATAAGTTATCCTAAACCACAAAAAATGCAGAAACAAAGACATAAATTGCTGGAGAAACTCAGCAGATCTGGCAGCATCTGTGGGGGAAGGGAAAACCGAGTTAACGGTCGTTGGTCAGCTGAGGAAAGGTCACTGAATCCGAAACGTTCACTCTGTTTTTCCCTCCACAGGTCTGCTGAGTTTCTCCATTACTTTCTGTTTAAATTTCAGACATAAGTTATCTTTTTCCACTCTCCCAACTTTTTAAATGTTGCCGGATCAACCATGATCCTATTGAATGATGGAACAAGCCTGAGGGGCTAAATCGCCTACTCCTGTTCCAATTCCAATTCCTTATGGCTTTATGAAATCATTTGATTCAGAACTCTAAAGAGGGAGACAGTAACATACTTCCCCCACATTTGACAGACTTGAAGGTCTTTGTGAGATTGAAAAAGGGCATGTACTGAGGTCAGTGCTGTTCCATATCAGGAGACAGTGAAGGCTGCAGATGCTGGACCTCAGAGTCGAGAGTGTGGTGCTGGAAAAGCACAGCAGGTCAGGCAGCATCCGAGGAGCAAGAGAAACAATATTTCGGGCATAAGCCCTTCATTAGGAAGGGCTTATGCCTGAAATGTCGACTCTCCTGCTCCTCAGATGCTGCCTGACCTGCTGTGCTTTTTCAGCACCACATTCTTGATTCTGTTGCATATTCACCTACTTAGATATTAACCCACTCACCCTTTCATTAACATTCACATTGGACCTTTAGACTTATCGCACAATAGCTAATGCCTTGACAAAAGAGTGAGTCTTGTCTTCTTCCTGATTCTATGCAACTGAAGTGGAACACTCAGAGGGATGCTGCGGTAGGCATTTTTAGGAATGCTGGACTTGGAAGATCCAGGAAGAAATGAGGAGTAGCATTGAATTGGGGAATATTGCAAAGTAGCAGCAATGCAATGACCATTGCACTCCTTAGATCTGCGCCATTATTATCCACAGTCACAACTGCAAGATTGCTTGCCAGCCTGAGACAAGGATTGCGGGAGAACTTGTAGTTGTAGGAGGAGTATTCAATGGCTATTGTGCAAGTAGGAACCAACAACATTGATAGAATGAGGAATGAGGTTCTGCCAAGAGGACTTGAGGAGCTAGGATCTAAACTGTTAAGGTGAAACTCAAAATACAATGTAAGACACCTACAAATTAGTTACATCTGAGCGTTTAATGCATGTCTCACCAATGACATGAGAGAAATGAGTTTAATTTATGTGCTACTGATATTTGTACTGGGGACCGTGATACTTGCTCTATTGGGAATTGTGCCATTAAACCTTGTTGGGCAGTGGCCTGGGGGAATCAAATAACTCAGGCTGTAGGTGGGCTTTAAGCTAAAATGAGGTGGAGAGAGGATTTAAGTTAAGGGAAATTTATAAAACTAAAGGGAAAAGTCATTGACAGGCGTGATTTGCAGAAGGATAAACAGAATAACAAGAATACATTAATGAAAAGGTTAAATGAGGGGAAGATGGTGTAAAGGTAGAATTAAAGGAAGTCTAATTAGAATGTAAGAAGCATTCATAACGATGCAGGCAAATTAATAACTCAAACAGAGGCATAGATAGAATAGTTATTATTGAAATGTGATTGTACAGTGACCAAGAATGGGAACAATTGATCCAGGATACAGCTTCTGCTAGAGAAGCTTAGGTCATAGACTCATAGAGGAGAAAGTGAGGTCTGCAGATGCTGGAGATCAGAGCTGAAAATGTGTTGCTGGAAAAGCGCAGCAGGTCAGGCAGCATCCAGGGAACAGGAGAATCGACGTTTCGGGCATAAGCCCTTCTTCAGGAATCCTGTCCACGCCGACCAGATATCCCAACCTAATCTAGTCCCACCTGCCAGCACCCGGCCCATATCCCTCCAAACCCTTCCTATTCATATACCCATCAAATGCCTCTTAAATGTTGCAATTGTACCAGCCTCCACCACTTCCTCTGGCAGCTCATTCCAGACATGTACCACCCTCTGTGTGAAAACATTGCCCCTGAGGTCTCTTTTATATCTTTCCCCTCTCACCCTAAACCTATGCCCTCTAGTTCTGGACTCCCAGGGAAAAGTCTTTATCTATTTTCCCAATCCATGCACCTCATAATTTTGTAAACCTCTATAAAGTCATCCCTCAGCCTCCAACGCTTCAGGGAAAACAGCCCCAGCCTGTTCAGCCTCTTCCCTAGCTCAAATCCTCCAACCCTGGCAACATCCTTGTAAACCTTTTCTGAACCCTTTCAAGTTTCACAACATCTTTCCGATAGGAAGAAGATCAGAAATGCATGCAATATTCCAACAGTGGCCTAACCATTGTCCTGTACAGCTGCAACATGACTTCCCAACTCCTGTACCCAATATTTTGACCAATGAAGGAAAACACACCAAACGCCTTCTTCACTATCCTATCTACCTGTGACTCCACTTTCAAGGAGCTATGAACGTGCACTCCAAGGTCTCTTTGTTCAGCAACACTCCCTAGGACCTTACCATTAAGTGTATAAGTCTTGCTAAGAATTGCTTTCCCAAAATGCAGCACCTCGCATTTATCTGAATTAAACTCCATCTCCCACTTCTCAGCCCATTGGCCCATCTGGTCAAGATCCTGTTGTAATCTGAGGTTACACTATACTTTGCTGTCCACTACATCTCCAATTTTGGTGCGATCTGCAAACTTACTAACTGTACCTCTTATGCTCGCATCCAAATCATTTATGTAAATGACAAAAAGTAGAGGGCCCAACACCGATCCTTGTGGCACTCCACTGGTCAGACCTCCAGTCTGAAAAACAACCCTCCACCACCACCCTCTGTCTTCTACCTTTGAGTCAGTTCTGTATCCAAATGGCTAGTTCTCTCTGTATTCCGTGCGGTCTAACCTTGCTATCCGGTCTCCCATGGGGAGCCTTGTCGAACGCCTTACTGAAGTCCATATAGATCACATCTACTGCTCTGCCCTCATCAGTCCTCTTTGTCCCTCAGGACTCCCTCCAACAACTTGCCCACCACAGACGTCAGGCTCACTGGTCTATAGTTCCCTGGCTTGTCCTTACCATCCTTCTTAAACAGTGGCACTACGTTAGCCAACCTCCAGTCTTCCAGCACCTCACCTGTGACTATCGATGATATAAGTATCTCAGCAAGGGGCCCAGCAATCACTTCTATAGCTTCCCACAGAGTTCGAGGGTACACCTGATCAGGTCCTACGGATTTATCCACTTTTGTGCATTTCAAGATATCCAGCACTTCCTCTGTAATATGGACATTTTGCAAGATGTCACCATCTACTTCCCTACAGTCTATATCGTCCATATCCTTTTCCACAGTAAATACTGAAGCAATGTGAAGTAATTTTCACTGAACAGTCTGATTGTGTGCAAGACAAGTATTCCATTCTAAGAGGTTCCTACAGGTGTCAGTCACAATCTCAAAACAAGTGCAAATGAGTCCAGTCACCAGACTGGAAAAATTGACTCTGCTTTCACTCTCCACAGATGCTGCTGGACCTGCTGAGTTTCTTCAGCAATTTCTGGTTTTATCCAGAATACTTGATGTTTAAAAAAAGACAAAAATGAAGGAGGAGTAACCCTGACAGTAGAGAACACCATAAGGACAGTAGCAAGGAAGCCTTTTGACTTGAAAGGTAGGAAATATGATCAGTGTGGTTGGTGATAGAAATACCAAGTGGGAGAGCACGCTAGAGGGAATAGTTTTTCGGCCATATGGCATTATTGGAGAGAGTATTGATCAAGAGATAAGAGGGTCATGGAACTAAAGAAATGTAATAACTATGGGTGACTTTAATCTTCGTAAAGGCTGGACAAATCAAATCAGCATAAATAGTAGACCAATGAATTAATTGAACTCATTCAGGGCAATTTCCTAGAACAATATGTGGGGGAGCTAGTTTGGAGAGGATTTGTAGCTCAGGTTGAGGTTCTGGATGTGGGTTTGCTCGCTATGCTGGAAAGTTTGCTTTCAGACATTTCGTCACCATACTAGGTAACAATCTTCAGTGGGCCTCCAGATGAAGCTTCATTCGGAGGCTCACTGATGGTGTTACCTGTTTGGTGACGAAATGTCTGAAAACGAACCTTCCAGCTCAGCCAGCAAACCCACATCCAAAATATGTGGGGAAGCCAAGAAGGGAAGTGGTTATTTTAGATCTTACCTCATGTAAAAAGACAGGGTTAGTCTGTGATAATGGATTCCCTGGAGAAATGTTCCTGCCCACTCATGTGTCTCACTCCATTGCTGTTGGAATGCAACCAGAGGCTGCAGAGGTTCAGATTAAGTGCCCACCTCAGTAAATTTTACTACACAGGCTGGTGGCGTGCAAGGCCAATATTCTTCCTGAATAACCCCTAAATTATCTGAGAGGTTCCTAGCTCTGCCAGTTACATACTCAAAAACTCTAATAAATTGGTCAGGTGCACTTTTCCGACAAAAGAGCAGAGCCATGTTGACCCTATCTTTGAACATTATGACTTTCTTAGTTCCCTGTTGCCCTTCTCTTAGTCAGTGATTCCAGTGTTTCCCAGGAAGTGATGTCAGGATAACTGGCCTGCAGTTCCCTAATTTGCAACAAAAGTGTTGCAACAGATGTTGCAACAAAATGTGTGATCTGGCATTCTTCACACCCACAATCCTCCCTTTCCCTGCAACCCTTGATTTCTTTGTTGCCCTTTTGCATTCATTCTTTTAAATAATTTCTTTAATTCCAAGGATCACACATTTTGTTGCAACATCTAAAACAGTTCGATTTTGATAAATCTATCCCCACTGCCCTTACATCTTTTCAGCGTCCCAATTAGCAGGCTCTCTTGATCCTGCAGAGGACAGCGCGAGTTTTAAATCTCTAATCATTCCTGCTACCATTACCTTTTAAAGTAGACAGGCAGGAGGCTGGAAGAACGCAGCAGGCCAGGCAGCATCAGGAGGTGGAGAAGTCGATGTTTCAGGTGTAACCCTTCTTCAGGACTGGGGGTGGGTGTGGGGGGAGCTGCAGAAATAAAAAGACCATTCCCATTAAAAGCGTCCTCCATCACATCACTGATGCTCAAGAGCATAGCTTTAATGGTTCAGATGGTGAGTCGGAAAGATAGAACGATCGGATTCTCGTAAAATTAGGAACAGATTTGGATAACGTGACACTTCAAATGAGCAAAAGACAAAATAGCCTTTGTGCCAATACTAGCTCAGTGTAATTGGTCTTGTTTTTGGGGAATCGTATTTCAAATACACTGTGACGTCCCAGATTTTCATCAGGGCATTGCCTGACATTTATTTGTGGTAATTTAAAACTCCTCACAAGATGACCTGTTCAGGTGAATATGAACTCAGATGGTATCTTCCTGATTGTGACTAAATGAAAACATTGGATTTGTGGAAGGACCTCTAAGTTTTATTTACAGATAGCATGGATTTTTGTTCTCTATCCCGTTTATAGAAGAAAAGAAAACAGTATTATTTCCTAGGGAGAGACCACCACTGATGCATTTATCTTGTACATTTTGAGCCACTTGAAAACAGCTAATGAAATCCAGGAGATCTACATTGTTTAAATAATAATAATCGTCCCAATATGGCCAGGAAACTAGAAACAAGGAACGCTATTTGGTCCATTTCAATTGATTCACCCCAAGATTTTAAAGTCCAGTATCTAATTGCTTTGGCAATGATTTCTTTGTTGGTTGTTTTGAAGTTTATTGCAAATATTCATGTAAGAAAAAGGTTTTAGACAGTTTTAATTTAGTCTTTTTAACTAACTTGAACTTCTAACTCTAAACAGTTCCTGTATGTTTCCTTTCCAATTAGAAGGCCCAAACTATTACAATCTTTACTAATAAGTTAGATTTTTATTTTAAACATGACTGGCCTTAACATTTGAATGTCACACAGTGCGCCCTAAAATGGAAACTGAATTGGAATTGGAATTAGTTTTATTGTCACCTAGAGACAAAATGACTGCAGTGAAAAGTTTATAAATCACCACCTGTAGCGCCATCTTAGGTGCAAAGGTACCGAGGTACAGAATATAAGTACAAATTTCTGTGGAAAATAAATTAGGAAAACAAAGAAACAAAAAGTTCAGAGTAACTGTCCTTCCAACTCAGTCCATGCCTAGCCTCCAGTCTGCACTGGGCCTTGACTCCAGATCGCACCGAGGTTGACCTTAAGGCTCTCAAGGCTGAGAGATCACTTCTGGAATTAACTCGAGGCTGGAAGTCCATGCTCAGTCATCGCTGGGCCTCTGGGAGACTGCCGCCCCAGTTTGAGAGATCGTCACACTTGGTCCGCGCCGAGGCCGGGAGATCGAGTCCGCGCCGAGGCCGGGGGTCTGAGTCCGCGCCGAGGCCGGGGGTCTGAGTCCGCGCCGAGGCCGTGAGTCTGAGTCCGCGCCGAGGCCGGGGGTCTGAGTCCGCGCCGAGGCCGTGAAGAAGGAAGGGAAAAAAAGCACAAAAGAGAAAATAAAAGAAACGGAGAGTGCAGACATGTCTTACTCCGCCACCATCTTGGTTGAAGTCTCTGGATACAGCACTTGGTTGAGTTTAATTATTAATTCTATTTGTGTGTCTTTGTTCAAGCTACCTATTTCATCATTCCACTGGCTTTCCAGATCAGTGGGCGGCATGGTGGCACAGTGGTTAGCACTGCTGCCTCACAGCGCCAGAGACTCGGGTTCAATTCCCGCCTCAGGCGACTGACTGTGTGGAGTTTGCACGTTCTCCCCGTGTCTGCGTGGGTTTCCTCCGGGTGCTCCGGTTTCCTCCCACAGTCCAAAGATGTGCAGGTCAGGTGAATTGGCCATGCTAACTTGCCCGTAGTGTTAGGTAAGGGATATATGTAGGGGTATGGGTGGGTTACGCTTCGGCAGGGCGGTGTGGACTTGTTGGGCCAAAGGGCCTGTTTCCACACTGTAAAGTAATGTAATCTAATCTAATCAGTGTTGTTTTTTGGGTGATATATTGTGCGTCTGATCCCTACATTTTCTAGTTGATATTGTGATGAGATTCTTGCCCCTGGCAGGATATTTTACTTAAAACAGAAATGTTAAAGTTGTCCCCCTTAACATAAGAATCTGGGCACAGATATTGTGATGTTTAAGAATCCAATACAGGGTAAACATTTATTCCATCTTATATTTATTACACGAATATTACATTCATACTAATTTGGGAACGATAGTAGGCCTCTTGAGCCTGTTCTGCCATTCAATAGGATCATGGCTGATTGGATTTTAACCTCAAATCCGCATTCTTGCATATCACTGATAATCTGCCATGCCCTTGGGAACCAAGGACCTGTCTACCTCTGCGTTAAAAGTAAAGCTTCTGTGTTCTCTGCCTTTTGACAGGTGGCGTTCCAACGACTCACAACCCTCTAAGAGAAAAGACGTTTCCTCATCTTTGGTTTAAATGGACACTGCCTTATTTTTAAACTATGACCCTCCCCACGTTCTCGGCATATAAGTGTCTGGTCTCACATTACACTCTTACAGCAGAACAAGCATTGATCAGGATGTTCCAAGTGCCCCGAGGTAGGATGGAGTATACAAGCTTTCTACCCTTCGGCCATATGTTGTGTTTCAGTGATGGCGTCATGAGCATCTTAAAGATATATTGACATACTGACTGTAATAAAACATGTTTGGTTTCCTGGCATGATGGGTGATAGAATTATATTGAAGAAACATTGGAAGAGAGCTACAAGGTAATTGTTGAGTTTAAACAATCTTAGTTATTCAGTGTACACTTCGAGGATACCTGTTCTAGATTGTAAGATAATGAAATTACTAAATTGTTCTATTTTAGTTTAAAGGTAAGAGGCAGGGGACTCAGAGGGGTTTTGGGAAGAAACCTTTTTCCCTGGGTGGGTGGTGGGAGTCTGCAATGTACTGCCCAGGAAGGTGGTGGGGGCCAGAAATATTTTGATGAGCACTCCAAATATCATAATGTTCAAGGATTTGGGACAAGAGCAGGAAGTTGGGATCAGCGCACCTTTAATGGTAGTTATAGGCTGCAGACTTGATGAGCTGAAGGGCATTTTCTGTACGGAATGAATTGATGAATCTGCGCCGAGGCCGGGAGTTAGACTCCGCGTTGAAGCCGGGAGTTAGAGTCTCCGCAGAGGCCAGGAGCCTTGATAACTTCAATTTGAGAGAATTGAAAGGAAGTGGAGTTATCTATTTAAAGAGCTCAGAAATATCAATAGGTTAGGCAGGAGCTGGGTTCATTTTTGGTTAGACACAATCCTAACATATAAAATGGAAATGATCACTGTGATCTCTTGTATGTATGTGTCTCTGTGTGGGTGTAAGTGAGGACTGCAGATGCTGGAGATCAGAGCTGAAAATGTGTTGCTGGAAAAGCGCAGCAGGTCAGACAGCATCCAAGGAGCAGGAGAATCGACGTTTCGGGCATGAGCCCTTCTTCAGGAATGAGGAGAGTGTGCCAGACAGGCTAAGATAAAAGGTAGGGAGGAGGGACTTGGGGGAGGGGCGTTGGA
>NC_057713.1:130627672-130650915 GCF_004010195.1 Chiloscyllium plagiosum
GCCCGAAACGTCGATTCTCCTGCTCCTTGGATGCTACCTGACCTGCTGCGCTTTTCCAGCAACACATTTTCAGCTCTGTGTGGGTGTGTACGTCCTTGCGTCTGTGTGTTTATGTGTGTGTTTATGTGTGTGTATATGTGTTTGTTTCTGTGTGAGAGTGTGTTCGTGTGTGTATATATATGTGTCGGTGTGTTTCTGTGTATGTCCCTGTGTGGGTGTGTGTGTACTTGTGTCTATGTATATCTGTGTGTTTCTGTTTGGGTGTATGTCTGTGTATATTTGTGAATGTGTGTGAGTATGTGTTTGTGTGTGTCTGTCTGTGTGTATATGTGTTTGTTTCTGTGTGTGTGAGTGTGTGTGTGTGTGCCTGTGTGGGTTTGGGTGTGGGGGGAGAGGCAGGGTGGTGGAAAATGCTCTGTCATATTTACACTTAGTCTGTGTTTTATTATGTCTCCTAGATTTAGGACTGTTTAGTCTCCTCCAAATAATGCTGTTATTTTCAGCGAAATATTTTCATACACTCTGTCCTCACAGGGCTCAAGTATCAGCTCTCTTCCAGCTCGCTGTTGCTGCTCTTGTGACGGTGACATTATCATTAATCCTCATCAAGTATGTTTCTGATATAAGCCCCATTGCTGTGCAGTATGCCACCAGCCTTTAGGACATTGTTTATTTGCTATTTTAGAGCAAAAACTTACCCACTTAACGTAAATGGGTTAAAGTAGGAGTTAAATATCACAGAGACAAATTTAACATTAACACGCTGATGAAACCGCTAAAAAATGCAGCAAAGATAATTTTATCTCTTTAATAATGAGTTTAAAAAAAGGTCAGCTAAATTATGTTAAAATATAACAAGTAACATGATTAAATTAATGGTTCAAAGACTGAATTCTCAACTAATAAATTAGCCCAATCTAGCATTCATTCCATAGAATTCCTACAGTGTGGAAACAGGCCATTCGGCCAAACAAATTCACACCAATTCTCTGAAAAGCATCCCACCCCCATCCTATCCCTGTAAACTTGCATTTCCCATGGCCAATCCACCTAACCTGCACATCATCATGGGCAACTGAGCACAGCCAATCCACCAAACCTACACATCTTTGGACTGTGGGAGGAAATCTACGCAGACACAGGAGAATGTGCAAATTCCACACAGGCAGTCACCTGAGACTGGAACTGAACCCAGGTCCCTGGCACTGTGAGGTAGTAGTGCTAACCACTGAGCCACCATGCTGCCTGTTTTTCATTTTCTGTTCTTATCACAGTAAAATATCTCCAATGCTATTCTTCTCTGGGGTTTGTGGAGATAATGAACTAGCTTTGAGTGACTTCTTTTTCAAATTCATCAGGCTTAAGGTGACAGGAGAGAGATTTTAAAAAGACATACGGACAAATCTTTTACACAGAGGGTAAAAAATTCACGTGTGGAATGAACTTCCTGAGGAAGTGGTGGATGTGAGTACAATTACAATGTTTAAAGCCATTTGGATAAGTACGTGAATAGGAAAGGTCTGGAGGGATATGGGCCAGGAGCAGGCAGGTGGGACTAGTTTAGTTTGGGATTATGTTTGGTGTGGGCTGGTTGGACCGAAGGATCTGTTTCCGTGCTGTATGACTCTCTTAACTATTTACTGACTGACTTAGCGTTATTGACCTTGGCCGAAACATTTAGAGATTTTGTATAACCCCAATGTCCATTAGAACAGGACAGCATAAATGCATTTTAATATCCCACTGCTGTAATCGTCATGTTAATTCTTTCTGCCTTGCCCATAGATAGCGTCCAATTATTTCAAGGTAGAGTTCTATGGATTTCTGAAACTTGATACATTTTAGTGTGCACCTACTGTACAGCTTTAATTAAAATGAACATTAAATCTGTCTTCGATGAATTCTCTTTCAGGAGCTCAGACAACAGTGATTAGATAATTGCTTACAGTAGAATTTGAGATGTCATTCACCACGGCTCCATTCTGTCTCTTCTGAGGAAAGGATAAAACTTTAATTGAGGTATATGTATAACAGCATTAAAGTGAGTGTAGACGACAATTCTAAAAGAGAAGACTAAGGACAAGGGAGCCTCAATTCCATAGTCCAGTGCATTCACAAAGGATATTGCACTATTTAATCAGACAGGAAAATGGTAAGCAAGTTTATTAAAGGGAACTCAACTGATGTCTGCAGCCAGGAAGATCTTACTGGCAACTATCAATGAGGCATGTGGCTGCCTCATTACAATCTGTATTAGCACACTCACCCTAAACGTGGCCTGGGAACTGTTCCTGCGTTTTCCTCCCGGAGGGAATGAAGGTCTATTTATCTAAGGAATGCAGCCGTTAGCAAAATGCAAATGTCTTTTTACGATTTGGATTTGAATAGACAGGCAGGGAAGCATGGTATAGATGGAGTTCCAGCAGTGTGGGAACAGGCCATTCAGCCCATCAAAGCCAGGCCACTGGTATCCCACTCAGACTCTCACCCCTACATTTCCCTGGGCCTGCACATCATGGGCAATTTCCCATTGCCAATCCACCTTAACCTCACATCCTTTGGACTGTGGGAAGAAACTACACTACCTGGAGGGAAACTCAGGCAGAACGTGTGAACTCCACACAGACAGTCACCTAAGGGTGGGATTGAACCCAGGTCCCTGGCACTGTGAGGCAGTAGTGCTAACCACTGAGACACTGTGCCAACCACTGAGACACTGTGCCACCTACAACTCACTTCTTGCTCAGTCATTCAGAAATAACTTTTCGAGACTGAATACAGTCAAACAGGGACAAATAGGTTTGATAAGCTGTGAGGTTTTAGGATGAGTAGAGCTCTGATGAAATTTGGAATTATGCAGACAATCGGAATGGAATAAACATACTGGTAACAAAGAGAGACTGTTAGGTTGAAGAGAAGACCCCATTGATAAGTTGAACATTGAAACTTAGTGCAACTGAGGAGTTTTCAGGGTCTTGGCCCTCGTGATTTTCTATAATCGTTTTACTCCCAGAATAGTCAGGGTCACCTCTCAAGGAATTATCAAATTTAAGCCATTTGGACTGCAGATGGGGCAGGACTTATAAAGTTACTCCAAAGTCGGATCCACTTGAAAACGCACACTTAAACTTTTAAGATTTGCAATCCCTGTAAAAACATCTATCTTTCTGTAGTTCTGCTGGTCTCACTACTGTCAGGGAGTTTACTGGAGACCTGTTGCTCTGAACAATTTGTTTTCTTTAGATTCTTCCTTGAAAGATAAGGCAACATTTATGTGGGAAAAGGATTTCCTGGCCAATTCCAGAAAGTTGGACTTTGACAATGTAAAATTCTGCGCATGTGTTCACCATTTGATCTACGCATTCAGTGGGTGGAAGCTCTTTCCATTCTAAGACAGAAGTTACATGACACCAGGTTATAGACCATCAGGTTTATTTAAAAGCACAAGCTCTCGGACCGCTGCTCCTTTGTCATCTGTGATTTTAAATAAACCTGTTGGACTATAACCTGGTGTCATGTGACTTCTGACTTTGTCCACCCCAGTCCAACACTGACACTTTCACATCGTGGATTTTATTCTAAGAGTTTTGCGATTTACAGTACAGCTCACTGCACATTACCGGATGGTCCAGTTCCTCCCAGCACTTTAGAAATCCCTGGGAGGTAAGCCCAAATGTTGCTAACATGCCATTTTTACCATATTGAAAGAAATTCCCTGATCCTCAACAATAAGGATAAAGATGACTCACTTTTATATAGGGCCTCTTATGACTTAAGAATACTTCAACATTTTTGACAGTTGATTAGGTAATTTTTTATCACATTCACATTTTAAAGGTGGACAAATAGATTAACTACCTGATGAGTGCAAACTATCCAGAGTGATGTAAGACTGGCTGCTTGAAACGAGTCAGCAGCATAAATTTGAGTATTTTGGTTGCCATTAGTGTCAATAGACAGAGCTGTCTTGGCAGATGAAGCTGGCTTTAGCACTGCAGGTAGGCATTAGGGGCATGGTGGCTCAGTGGTTAGCACTGCTGCCTCACAGGTACCTGGGTTTGATTCCGCCCTTGGGCATCTGTCTATGTGAGTTTCCCTGTGGGTGCTCTGGTTTTCTCCCATAGTCTAAAGATATCCTCGCTAAATGGATTGGCCATGCTAGATTGTCCATTGTGTGTAGGCGAGGGGGATGGGTCTAGGTGGGATGCTCTTCAGAGAGTCAGTGTGGACTTAATGAGCCAAATGGCCTGCTTTCACACCATAGGGATTCTAGGATAATATGGATCTCTTCCAGCATCTTTGATGAAGTGCATTTTCCCACCCTAAGCTGAGGTCTGCGTACTACCTGCATGATCTGTAAATACCTCGGAAAAGGAGTTACTATCTCACAGCAAAATCCTCCTTAAGTTCTATTTCCTTTTCTCCAGTGCTCACTCTGCTCTCCTAGACTGGGCAAAGAAGGAAAAACCAGTGAAAAACCCCATAAATGTAACTCATTACTTTTATGTCAGAGTGGAAACATTGTGCTGTGGGCCTCCAATGTCCGTAGATTACTGCTGGCAGGGAGAGTATCCTCAGTGTAAAAAGAAATCAAATAATAGTCTTATCTTTTGTAAGCCAATCAAACACCGATTAAGATCTCCTCATACTGTAGGTTCCAAGTATAACATGACATGAGCTTTGTGTACAACATAAAATATGACAATTATCTTGTATTAGTACATATTATCTGTGATAGAATCACCAACATCATTGCTATTTGTTGGAAACTCAATGAAAATGGTCCCCATCCAGAATGCACCCAAAAACTGTTTGGACATCATGAGGGTGACATTTAAGTGGGTTCAGTATGGCACCTACAGCATCTTCCCAGCTTCAGTCAGTGACGTTTGGGGTGGAAACACACATGGGTGCTACTTTGGGTCTGAAATCATAGAGTCATAGAGATGTACAGCACTGAAACAGACCCTTCGGTTCAACTCATCCGAGCCAGCCAGATTTCCCAACCTAATCTAGTCCCATTTGCTAGCACTTGGTCCATTTTCCTCCAAACCTTTCCTAGTCACATGCCCATCCAGATGCCTTTTAATTGTTATAATTGTACCATCCTCTACCACTTCCTCTGGCAGCTAATTCCATACACGCACCACCCTTTGTGTAAAAAGGTTGCCCCTCTCACCTGAAACCTATGCCCTCTAGTTCTGGACTCCCCTGCCTACTCCTCCACCTCCACCCCAGTGAAGTCTTTCAACCAAATACTAGCCAGGGCTTACCCTGTTGGGAAACCTGAAAGTTAGCCCCTTGTTCAAAGGAACTCAGTATCTGCTTGAGGAATATGGTACCAAGAAGTGGGGGGATAGAGAGGGAACATTCCTGCCCTTGCTCAAACCCTCACTCTCAACATTGCCTTTACTCACCTTTGGCCAATGGTTCTGGCCCACTGCTCTCCTCAATCGCAGCAGAGACCTATCAGCCTATGATTAGCCAGCAGCTCTTAAAGTCACAGTATCTCTTCAGTGCAGGAGAGGCCATTGAACCCATCAAGTCTGTACCAACCTTCTGAAGTGCGTCCCACCCTCCTCATCCCAATAACCCCACTTTTTCCATGGCCAATCCACCTAACCTACATATATTTGGACCATGGGAGGAAACTAGGGCACCTGGAGGAAACCTACAAGGACACAGGGAGAATGTGCAAACTCCACACAGACACGCACCTGAGGGTGGAATTGAACCTGATGCTGTAACCACCGTGCCGCTCTTGAGGAGGCAAGGTTTACACCCATGGGATTCTTAATCCTGGGGGAGGCACTATGTTGGCCTCTCAATAGGTATTTATTAAGGTCAGCGTGGTATCACAGGCTTTCTATGGGTCCTCCAATTAGTCAACGAGACCTGATAACATTATATTTTGCTTCAAGTATTTGAATCGTATAAAAAAAACCCACAAAAATTTCTTACTGAACCGATGTTGATTTAAAGTACAGTCAAAGATCATTTCTTTTCTCAAAGAGTTGATAAAGTCTGGAATCATTACGATAGAATAGTTACACCAAGGACACAGAATTGTAAAAACACACACCGGTAGGAAACTGCCGTGTTGTCAATTACTCCACACAGTTGGAGTAACTTCATGACTCTCAAAGTAAAATACATCAAATAATGGACTCTCCTAATCAGTTACAGTTTTATTATGTTTCAACAAAGAGCTACTTGGACAAATCTTTTGAATCACAGAATCCCTACAGTGTGGAAGCTGGCCATTCAGCCCATCGAGTCCACATGAACCTCTGCAGAGCTTCCTACCCACCCTATCCCTGTAACTCTACATTTCCCATGGCTAACCAAACCAGCCTGCACATCCCTGGACACTATGGGCAATTTGGCAGGGACAGCCCACCCGACCCGCACATCTTTGGACTGTGGGAGGAAACCTGAGCACCCAGAGGAAACCCACGCAGACACGGGGAGAATGTGTGCCTCGCTTTGTCCAAGTGCCCTATGATCTGTATGCTCTTGTTTGCTATGATCTGCTTGTGCTGCTTGCAATACAAAACTTTTCACTGTACCTAGGTACATGTGACAATAATAAATCAAATCAAATGTGCAAGCTCCACACACAGTCACTCAAGGGTGAAACTGAGCCCAAGGCCCTGCTGCTGTGAGGTAGCAGTGCTAACCACTGAGCCATGAGCCATTGTGTCAGCCTTTATGTTGTGTTCTCCTGGTGCATTTCCAAATTTCAGGCAGCTAATACATGTTAAAACAATTCATACAAGCAACATTGACAATCCCAGTTTTGCTGATTTAGTCAAATTCATGCTGTTTCTCTTCTTCCTCCCACCAAGGTTTCTTTAAAAAGACAAAGAATGGTCATGTCTGTTTAAAACAACACAGGTTCCAGAAGTCACCCAGTCAAATGATTGAGACATGGAAACGAACCTTAACGAAAGCCTAGCAACAGACATCATGTGAGCTGCAAGATGAAACCTACCCTTATTTCCACATGAATAAAGAGATTAAGATGTCTCTCAGTGCTGTTAGGTCATTGACAACCAATGTCAACAGTCCTTTCTGTCTCTCTCAAAGCCAAACTGTCAAACTACAGATCTTTTCCACTAATGTATTTTTGGTGGCTGAGATCACATCGTATGCTCTGTTAGCCCAGGAACACACTGATCTGTTTAGCTGAACTGAATCTGTCTTGCTCTACCTTAGACTTTGCTGCACCCTCAATTTGGAGGGGTACCACCGCTATCAAGTTAGCCGCTAGATGCGTGCACTGACCTGCCAGAAAGAACAACTACCAACAGGGATTTGAATCGGACTATTTACACAGAGCTGATTCAGATCTATTTGCTTTGGAGCTAGTTTCAAACCAGCATCAGGAGATGATTGTTTACGCGTTTCGTCTTAAGAACATACTTGCCATTTCTGCCCTCCGGACTACAAAATTTTCATTTACAAAGTATTAACTAAATACTTGTCTTTATGCAAAAGACTTTTGATTAATCCAGACCGACAGACTCAAAGAATGTTTTTACAGAAGCAAATCAATCATCGTGTTGAGACGTATTATGACTTTGTGTGATGTACATATTTTACAGTAAGGTATTTTCAAACTGAAAGTGCTTCATTGCTAATTATCCCAGCTTTTGTTACAGTGCTCGCTCGACAGAAAGATCCACAGAACGCTCTATCACTGTTGGCATTAGATCCTAATGATCAGTCAGCAGGAGACATGTTTCTACGGGCAGGACAATTCTTGCCAGTTTGTCTTCCTCCCTTGAGACATGCAGCACTCAGCAGAAACATTGGATGTTATCCAACAACCCAGCCAAGAATTAGCCAAAACAAAAACTGTCCATTCAGTGCAAATGTGAACTTTGGCTGGAATCCAAATTCAGACTCTTGTGGTGAAAAGCAGGGCTGCAATTTGTAGGCCACCCTGAGCAAAATGAAATTGTGCCTGTCACCTCATAAATACACATCAGTGGTCTCTATTATTTGCTGCTGTGACCCAAATCTTTCTTCTGTTAAACAGCTAAGTTTTGATCCAGGGTGATTATGGCTAATTAACTCTAGGATGTTCATATTTTCATTTCCTTCTCTAACTAGCACATCCGAAGTGCACTTTTTAATATAGTCTAGTCCTCCATTATTGTTGAATATATCGCATTTATATCATGAATCAATGGTCGAGGGTTAAGAGGTGACCTTATAGAGCTTTATACAATCATGAGAAGCATGCAGAGGATAAATAGACAAAGTCTTTTTCCTGGGGTTGGGGGAGTCCAAAATTAGAGGGCAGAGTTTAGGGTGAGAGGGGAAAGATATAAATGGGACCTAAGGGACAACTTTTTCACACAGAGGGTGGTGCATGTATGGAATGAGCTGTCAGAGGAAGTGGTGGAGGCTGGTACAATTGCAACATTTAAAAGGCATTTGGATGGGTATATGAATAGGAAGGGTTTGGTGGGATATGGGCCGGGTGCTGGCAGGTGGGACTAGATTGGGTTGGGATATCTGGTCGACATGGACAGGTTGGACCGAAGGGTCTGTTTCCATGCTGTACATCTCTATGACTCTATGACTTTGGAGCAACTACTAAGGGGCCTGTGCATGTTACGTTTTTTTAATGTTATGGTCCATGAAACTGTGAGTTTAACAGCAGAAGTAAAGAAGGGTCCAGGTATTTGCCGGGAGGTTAATGGGAGGGCGGTATAAGTCAGTAACAAAAACCGAAATTGCTGGTGAACCACAACAGATTTGGCAGCATCTGAGGGAAGAAAGCAGAGTTAACGTTCCAAATCTGGTGACTCTACATCAGACAGAAAGTGAGGACTGCAGGTGCTGGAGAATCAGAGTTGTAAAGTGTGGCACTGGAAAAGCACAGCAGGTCAGGCAGCATCCGGGGAGCAGGAAAATCAATGTTTTGGGCATTCCTGCTCCTCGGATGCTGCCTATCCTACTTCACATCAGAGTCTGATGAAGTCTTCTGATGAAAAGTCTTCGGACTCAACACTTTTCAGCTTTCTCTTTCCACAGATGCTCTCAGACCTGCCAACAATATCTGTTTTTGTTTCAGATTTCCAGCATCTACTGTTCTATGTTTTGTTTTCAGTAAAACTCAGCGTTGCAGTATAATGTGAAACTTGTTCCCTCGAAACAGACAATGGCAGCATCAGAGAAACTAGCAACCTGGAAGAGAAGAAAGAAATTACCGAGAACACCCTTGTACATGACTTTGAAACAGAGATCTGTAGTCAGAATAATAGCCTCTGGAAATGAAAATTGGAGGCATGCATAGGGAGGCTGGCTTGAACTCACCTGTTTTATGTCATCACTTAATGGTAAGGTCCTAGGGAGTGTTGCTGAACAAAGAGACCTTGGAGTGCAGATTCATAACTCCTTGAAAGTGGAGTCGCAGGTAGATAGGATAGTGAAGAAGGCATTTGGTATGCTTTCCTTTACTGGTCAGAGTATTGAGTACAGGAGTTGGGAGGTCACGTTGCGGCTGTACAGGACATTGGTTAGGCCACTGTTGGAATATTGCGTGCAATTCTGGTCTCCCTGCTATAGGAAGGATGTTGTGAAACTTGAAAGGGTTCAGAAAAGATTTGCAAGAATGTTGCCAGGGTTGGAGGATTTGAGCTACAGGGAGAGGCTGAATAGGCTGGGGCTGTTTTCCCTGGAGCGTTAGAGGCTGAGGGGTGACCTTATAGAGGTTTATAAAATCATGATGGGCACGGATAGGATAAATAGACAAGGTATTTTCCCCAGGGTAGGAGAATTCAAAACTAGAGGGCATAGGTTTAGGGTGAGAGGGGAAAGATATAAAAGGGACCGAAGGGGCAGCATTTTCACGCAGAGGGTGGCGTGTGAATGGAATGAGCTGCCAGAGGAAGTGGCGGAGACAACATTTAAAATGCATCTGGCTGGGTATATGAATAGGAAGGATATGGAGGGATTTGGGCCAAGTGCTGGCAAATGGGACTAAATTAATTTAGAATAGCTGGGCAGCATGGTCTGAAGGGCCTGTTTCCATGCTGTGCATCCCTATCACTCTATGATGCTAACATTCCTGATGACAGGCTTATGCCTGAAACGTTGACTCTCCTGCCCCTCTGATGCTGCCTGACCTGCTGTGCTTTTCCAGCGCCACACTTTTTGACTCTGATCTCCAGCATCTGTAGTCCTCACTTTCTCCTATGACTCTGTCATTCAAGTTCAAAATGACCTCCTATGCCTCCTCAAGAGCAGTGGGAATGGGTGAACATTGAAAAGCAGACTGACATACTCTCTGGTGTAGAATATCCATTGATTAATTTTTATTGTCATTGACTAGTAATTTTTGATGCTGCTTTTTTAAGAAAACTTAATCTTAAAAAAAAATGTTATATTGTGAATAGTTTAGTGTATGGGCAGCATTCACAAATGTAACAAATAGACATAGAACTGGATTAAAATATGCATATCTGCCAAGGTGGTTAAGTTTGTTGAGATTGCTTCCAAAGATAGATGTCCTATAATTACAGGGTTGCTGTCAGGGGATGAGGGAAACTACTAGAAGTTCTAAATAAGGCCAAGGATGATAATGTGATCTTGGAAGGGGAGTGATTGAATCCAAAGACTTGTGTTAGGGATTATAAAAACAGCAAGTTCATGTTTAATTACATGAATAGCTAATGACAGGATGGAACAAGGCTACAATTGCTGCAGTGAGAAGCTTTTTTCCACCATAACAAGTTTATGGAACAGCTATAACTTGCTTTATAACTCAACTAAAAACCCTGCTGCTACAATAATCCATTGCAAGCTCAGCTGCAGTGCAAACTCTTCCAGTGTTTCTTTGTTTTCATGTTTTATTACAGAACAAATTGTCTCAACGGGTAAATGTTATACAACGCTGAGTTGTGCAGAGCAGAGAGGTTTTAAGTTTGAAAAACCGCTTGTGCTGAGTTAGTTGGTTCGAGCAGGATGACAGGAAGCGAACAATGTCCTCAGTGCCTCTGGAAAAATCAGACAATGAATTCCTGGCTTCCGTTTCATGGCTGCTGGTGAGAAGCATATCATTGAGCACGGGGTCAAGCTGGGCTGCAGTGCCTCCCACAGTCAGCCAACCTGTCTGAACTCACTCCAGGAGCAGGCATCTGTAGGACTGCTGCTTTGATGAAGTTCGAAAAGAGAACCACCTTGCAATTATTTAACACCTTTCACAACCTCAAAGCATCTCACATCCAATGAAGTATTTTCTTGAAAGGCAGTTGTAATTGCAACCCCAGCAGCTAATATACACACAGAGTCTACAGTGCAGAAAGTGGCCGTTCAGCCCATCGTGACGGCACTAACCCTCTGAACAGCATCCCATCCCGTCCCGTCCCTTTACAATATCCCATAACCTCCCATTTCCCACGGCTAATCCAACCAGCCTGCATATCCCCAGATACTCCAGATAATTTAGCACGAACGATTCCACATAACCTGCACATCTTTGGCCTGTGGGAGGAAACCAGAGTAAACCTGCACAGACATGGGGTGAAGGTGCAAACTCCACACAGACAGTTGCCTGAGGCTGGGGTTGAACCCATGTCCCTAGTGCTCTGGGGCAACAGTGCTTACCACTGAGCCACTCTACCACTGATGACAGCATAGCAAGATAGTGATAAGATGAATGATCAAATCAATTATTTACAGTTATATTGGTCAAGAGGTGAATGGAGGTCAGGATACAGGGGCAAAGTCTTCCGCTTTTCATCAAATGATATCTTTTCGATCTGCCCATCTATTCAGGACTTAACCTCTTATTGCAATGGCATTAGCACGGAATAGCCAGCAATGTCAGCACTGCATTGATATGTCACCCTCAATGAGATGGTCAATAGGCTGGACTGCAGCTTAAGAAGCCATAGCCAAAACAGTTTATAGAGCATTTTTACATAATTAAATACCCCATGGAGCTTTGCAAGGCTGATCAAATAAAGTGTGACATTGGATCTCACAAGGAGACAAGATAAAGTTTAGTCAGACATAGATTATAAGGAGTATCTGAAGGAATTCCAGAACCTAGCGCCTTTGCAACTGAAGACTGACAGTGGGTCAATGGAAAGTGGGGCTCTTTAGAATGGACAGAATTGGATGTGTTGCATAATGGTGGAATGATAAGTATGAAGGGTTGACTTAAGCACCACTAAGGTGAGTTCTTCTGGGTTTGTGGGTAGAAAAGCTTAAGATCACAAAGAAGTAAGATCTAACATCCAAGTCCTCCTCATAACCCTCTGTATTAATGCAACCCATAACTAGTTACTGACATGCAATGAACTCCTTCTTCAATACAAGAGGCTCTTCTTGTTCGATCAGTGAGTGGTTTTCCTCCACCACACTGGATCAACTGATCCCTGGTTGTCTGGTGGGCAAGGAAAAATCTTTAAAAATAGAGTGGTATTGTAGGTTGGGAAAACAAAATGTAAGGAAAGTGCTTTTAGCTCAGATCAAGTATTATCTTCATAGCAGGCGATACAGCAAGGCACAGCCATTACAAAGGAAAGAAAAGGCTAAGAAAGCAATTTAAATTGAGAAGTGAAGATCCGGAGAAGTCACCAAGACTGACTTATAGAGAGAAAGAGGTAAATCGGAAGCTTAGCTAGCCCTGGTATAATGGAAAAAGAAAATGTGGAGATGTTAGTCAGTTTGCAAAACAGACAGGAGGTCCTTCAATAAATCTATATTAAGAGTGAGAAGCAGTTAGATAAACTGGGACAATGGGAATCATCATAAAAAAATTATAGAAGGAGAATTCATCTCTCAGAGCCATGAATAGTGTCAATCATTTCATAAAACTGCGATTAACTTTGGCATTATTTATTTATTAAAGTTGCAGCGTATTCATTCAGTAAAGCCAGTAACAATATGGGAATATTTATGAAGGTTGAGTACAGTTAATTTACACAGTGAAGCTGCAAAATTGTTGGGAATCAATTCCCATTAAAGATGGGAATCTTCCATGTTGACACGGCTTGGTGCTCATTGGATGTGGGCATCATTGGCTAGGGCAACATTTATAGCCCATTCTTAATTGCCCTTGAACTGAATGGCTTGCTAGGCCATTTCAGACGGCTATTGGTTTGGAATCTAAGGCAACATATTTCCTTCCTTGAAGGACATTATTGAGCCAGGTAGGCATTTCTAACAATAATAATGGTTGTCATTAGACCAGATTTGGGCAGACTCACATCTCCAACGCAATCATGTGTGTTTGAACTCAGAATTGGATATCTTAGGGAAAACAATTCTGAAGATGCAGAATAGCTTCCAAACTGGATACTAAATCGGAAGTTTAACAAGTAAATGCACATATATACAATTGGGAGAATAGGTGATTATTGTCATAGATTACCAAAGTGTATTAAAAACTACAGATAACTTTGATGAAGTACTGAAAGTTTTTGATAATTCCTTTAATTGCTGAACAAATACTTAGTTCTTGAAAGACTAATATTTAAAAGAACAATTCAGCTTCCAGGCAAATCCATAAATAATTTCATTAATGATCTTTACAGATTAGTGGTGATTGAAAATAAGATTTCACAACAGTGAGAATTGTTGCTGGGATTACCGGCGAGTCTTTGACAAGTATAGAAAAACAAGAAATCATAATAGCTACCTGTAGAAAGAGATTGATGAGGTAGAACAAAATAAAATAGAAAAAAAACCAAAATGTAATAGATGATCCAGACTTAGTCTTTTGGCCAGCTAATATTTATGTAAATGGTCATTACATGAATTTAAACATAGATGGGGCAACTGTAACTATATTGTCTGATAACTATATTTTTTGAGGTTGTTTCCACTGGCAGATGGAACTAGAACTAATGGGCACAGCCTGAAATTAAGGGGGAACAGATTTAGGACTGAGTTGAGGAAGAACTTCTTCCTCCAAAGGGTTGTGAATCTGTGGAATTCCTGGCCTAGTGAAGCAGCTAAGGCTATCTCATTGAATGTTTTTAAGGCAAAATGTAGATAGATTTTTGAACAGTAAAGGAAACAAAGATTATGGTGAGTGAATGGATAAGTGGAGCTGAGTCCACGAAAAGATCAGTCATGATCTTAGTGAATCATGGAGCAGGCTCCTATTTCTTATGTTCGTATTCTCTCATAGGTGTCCAATTTTGACAAAATACTGTCCAAAGAAGACAGTGTGATCCACTTAAGGTTAAAGGTATGTTCTTAAGCAACTCTCCAATGTAAGAGACTCCAGACTGTAAATGTATGTACACTTGACTTCAAGAATTTTCACTTTTGTGTAGGAACATGTCTTACCCTCAATCTTCTTCAAAAGGACCAATATGCTAAACAGGAAAAGCTAAAAATCTCCTTAGAGCAGGAATATTCTAATATGTTTAGTGGGTTAAAACATTGCATTACAGAATACATTGTCACACTGAAGAAACATCAATGATGTCTCTATACTCCCCAAATATTCTGTTTCTCACAAAGAAACAAATTGGGAAGCAACTTCCAGTGGTGACCAAAATGGGGAGAGTTTTCTGTGGTCCTTAGGCATGGTTACTGGACCCAAGTCTAATAGGTTCACTTGAATTTGTGTTTACCTCAACAAGGTGATAGTAAGGGAAATCTACTCCATGTCGATGACAATTTAGTTAAATTATCCAAAAGTAGAGTTTTCAATACAAAAAGTGAATCCTGGCCAATTCCATAGGATGAGTAATCTGGATTACTTAACACATTTATAATTCCATTTGGGAGATTTCACTTCAACAGATTCCCAAGTGGGATCACCTCAATGCTAGAGATTTTTCAACGTGCTACGCCCAACATTACACAAGATCTTCAAGGAGTCATATCCTGCATGGATGACATCTGATACAAGAGGAAGTGTTTGAGGAGCATTAATTTTTATGAGCAACTATCATTGTAGTGCTACTAATGTAGGTTAGAGGTTTGAATGAGTCTTGATGATGTAGCAGAACTTTAATAATCTCATGGCTGGTAGAACTAGAGAGGCTATGTGTGGCAAAATATCCAAGTCTGGGGATAACAAAGGGTTGGAGGAAGGATTCAATGGCAGATGAGTTGGGGCAGAGGTCATGTTCGACAATGTAATGGAAGCGGAAGCAGGCGGTACACACAATGTGGATTTGTGGCCGGAAATACATCTGGAGGCCATGCATACATTTGTGTACAATCTGGTTCAACCTCAGACATTTACCAGAGAGAGGGAGGAGTCAGCAACAAGAGAATGAGGTTTGTGACGCGAACCAGAGCCAATGGTTTCTGTCTTCCTATTTAAACTCACAGTCTTGACCAGAGACAAGACAGTTATCACTGAAAGATGACCGATTGATCGTACCTTCATTGTCAAGGCCATAAAGTGAAACTGATCGCCTTGTGGTATTGTTGTTGGATTCATAATCCAGAGATTTAAGTAATGTTCTGGAAACCACTGTATGAATCCCACCATAGCAGATAATGGAATTTAAGTTCCATAATATCTGGAGTTAAACGTCTAATGATGAGCATGTAGCCTGGAAAGGGAAGGAAACTGCAATCTTTACCTTACACGTGACTCCAGACCTGAAAGAGTGTTGTTGACTGCCCTCTGGGCAATTAGGAATGATCAATAAATGTTGGTCCAACCAGTGATTACCCACGTACTGTGAATGAATACATGAAGATCAGGACTGCAGTGAACAGAACATGCTAACCTCTACTTTCAATGCTTTAACTCGTATTTGGATCAGCTGAATACCTGCACAGGAACGCCTTTTTGGTTGTTCTGTAAGAAGCAAGGCTTTTTCATTTTTATACAAGCGATTTTGGTTTTTATTCTGACCACTTCCTAGAATCCACATCACTCTGATGCAGTTGCTTCATAGAAACTGAGATGGATGCAGAACACAGAGGTAGCAGTATCTTATTTAATGGGGTTATAAACTCGCAGTTAGAATTCTTGACCAGACAGACAAAGAATATCTCTCATGACTGGAAACAACAAATGCTGGTGCTCACAGCATGTCAGACAGCAGCCATGGAGAGAGAACAATCTAGATGACACTTTAAATCTCACGACGTTCGTCCTCGAAGCAAATCTTTCTTGAAGTTGAAATTGATTTTGAAACACATCTTTTAGTGAACTGCCATTTTCAGTAAACTTAATGCCAAAGTTGGTCATACCTTCTTTACTTCTGGTAAATTTCAGGTCATGCATGTTTTATGACAGGCTTCAGCTTAGCTGCCAGCAAGTTATTTGCGTAAGTGGGCATACATTTGCCAGAAACAAGGCAGCTGCGTTAGAAAATACAGAACTCTCAAACTGACTGACTGCTCCATAGTCCTAAGAGTAATAAACACATCTTGAGTGTGCCCAGTTCTTTTCCACAAAATAAGGAGTTGTGTTGTTTGAATATGCTGATAATTTGCATATAGCACCATGACTTACATGTCAGCTATTTCCCAACGTCTTGGCGTTGAGCATTAATTCTGTTGGTACTGTGACAAATAATAACTTGCCAGAATAACTGTGCATGTGGTTTCATCTGCGCAGTTGTAAATTTGTAGCCAGCTAATGTTTTTTCCCAATTTTGCTTTGAATTGATAAATAATAATAAGTCAAGATATTATAGACATTTCAATTAGGTTTGGGAGAAATGACGATGATGTCTTTGAATGCAAGTTATTATTTACCTTGTACTTTTTGAGTTATGCAAGCATATTCAGTAAAATATGGTCATATGCATTGAGGGCAAATCTATATATTTTATATGTTCCTGGACCACAGCACTCTCTTTTTCGCCAGTACCTCAATCACATCATTGATGCTGCTTTCTGCTCTTGTCCAAAATTGGAAATGTTTCTCAAATTTACTTACAATTTCCTTTTCTCACCTTTACATGGCCCATCTCTGACTCTTCCATTCCCTTTGTTGACTTCTCCATTTCCATTTCGGGGGCAGGCTGCCCACTAATATCCATTATTAATGCGCATGAATATACTTCCTCCCACTCTACTTCCTGTAAAGACTCCATTATATTTTGCCTGTTTCTCCATCTCCATTGTTTCTGTTTTAACGATGCCACCTTCTGGAGGGGTGCCTCTGACATGTCTTACTTTCCTCTTCAACCAAGGGCCCCCACTCTTGTTGACAAAGTCCTCTATCATGTGTGACCCACTTCCCATATTTCTGCCCTCGTGCCTTTCCCTCCCTCCCTCCCAGAACAATGATAGAGCTCCACATGTCCTCAATTTCCACCCCACCAGCCTTTACATTCAAAGGGACATCCTCCACCATTTCCGTCCCCTCCAAAAGGATGCCATAACTTACATCTTCTTCTCCCCTCCCTCAAGGGGATTCAGCAGGGACTATTTCCTCCCCAACACCATGATCCACTCCGTCATTCCTAACATGTCTCCATTCCCTATGTCATTTTCCCATGCACTTGTAGAAGGTTTAACACCAGCCCTTTTAACTCTATCTGGGAACTTGAACAATGAGGACAGAGCATGATCTCCTTTGTCTTTTCGACTCAATCACTGTACTTGCTGCTCACAGTGCAGCTTTCTCTGTGAGGGTGAGACTAAACACAGTCTGAGTGAGTGCTATGTGGACATCTGCTAGCAAAGTGGATAACCTCACACTTTTCCACTTGATGCTCTATCTGCCTTGTTCTTGCTCATTCACGAAGACTGCCCAAATTCTCCTGAGGCCGCTTTCCATCTTCGACACGCCACACATTCCCACTTCACTTTCTATCTTCTACACACCACACATTCCCACTTCACTTTCCATCTTCGACACGCCACACATTCCCACTTCACTTTCCATCTTCTACAAATTTGGAGATATTGCATTGTGTACCTCATTGCCAATCATCCATAAATGAGAACTATCAAGTACTGATCCTTGTGGTACCCCACTCAGCAAAGCCTAGTATCCCATTTATTCTGATTCTCTGGTTTCTGACTTTGACCCAACCATTAATCCGTGCCCATACATCCTATCCCTTGTGCATAATTATTCTAAAAAAAACCTCCTGCTGAGGAAATTATTAAAGGCCAAATGAAAATCAGTGTATAGTGCATTCATCAGCTTTCCTTCAACAATTTCATTAGTAAACAGCATCAAGGAAACAAGTTTGATTCCATCCTCAGGCAATTCTCTATGTGGAGTTTTCACATTCTCCCCGTGTCTGCGTGGGTTTCCACCAGGTGCTCCAGTTTCCTCTCACAGTCCAAAGATGTGCAGGTTAGGTGGATTGACCATGGAAAATTGCCAATAGTGTCCAGGGATGTGCATTGGGTCACAGAGATGTACAGTACAGAAACAGACCCTTTGGTCCAACTCGTCCATGCCGACACCAGATATCCTAAATTAATCTAGTCCCATATGCCAGCACTTGGCCCATATCCCTCTAAACCCTTCCTATTCATATACCCATCCAGATGCCTTTTAAATGTTGTCATTGTACCAGCATTCACTACTTCCTCGGTCAGTTCATTCCATACATGCACCAACCTCTGTGTGAAAACATTGCTATTTAAGTCCCTTTTAAATATTTCCCCTCTCGCCCTAAACCTATGCCTTATAGTTCTTGTCTCCCCCAACCAAGGGAAAAGACCTTGTCTATTTATCCTGACCATGCCCCTCATGATTTTATAAACCTCTATAAGGTCACCCCTCAGCCTCCGATGCTCCAGGGAAAACAGCCTGTTCAGCATCTTCCCAGAGCTCAACCCCTCCACCCTGGCGACATCTTGGTAAATTTTTCTGAGCCCTTTCAAGTTTCACAACATCCTTCCGATAGGCGGATTGACTATATTAGTGTCCAGAGATATGCAGGTTAACCATGGTTAAAAACCTCATACAGGGTTATGGTAAGGGGCTGGGTGTGGGCGGGATGCTCTTCAGAGGGTTGGTGCAGACATGATGGGCCGAATGGCTTCCTTCTCAACTATAGAGATTCCATGATTCCAAAAAGAGCATTCCCTGTTTAGTTGCAAGTGCAGCTTGCCAGTTCATTCTTTCTTTGCTTCTCCTGTTGTTTAATAATAAAAGTTGCTAGTACAAACAGGTGGAATCCTTCACAATATCTGATGCTCCTTCATTCAATAATATTGAGATTTGATGCTAGTATGGACACTACTGTGAACAGAGAGCTATCCTTCACACAGGGCTATAACAGTGTGTGTCTCGAGCGATGGCTACCCTTCCTACCTTCAGTCTTGTAGCTGCATAGACCATGATGTGGTGGAGGCTGGTACAATTGCAACATTTAAGAGGCATTTGGATGGGTATATGAATAGGAAGGATTTGGAGGGATACGGTCTGGGTGCTGGCAGATGGGACTAGATTGGGCTGGAATATCTGGTTGGCATGGACAGGTTGGACCGAAGGGTCTGATTTCATGCTGTACATCTCTATGACTGTATGACTGTATGTGCTATAATGATTTGCAATGAAATATCACCCAGGCTATGCAAATGTCCTCAAAAGGTTTTCATTTTCCTTTCCATTCCATTATGTTTAGGTGCGGTCTCACTGCCACAGGAAATCAACCAACATAATCAAAGACTCCCTCCTCCCTGGTTATACTCTCTTCCACCCTCTTCCGTTAGGCAGAAGATGTAAAAGTTTGGATGCACGTATGAATAGATGCAAGAACAGATACTTCCCTGCTGTTAATAGACTTCTGAATAGATCTTACATTTTAAACTTAACATTAATTTCGCTCTCCATGCACCTTCTCTGCAGCCATAACATTGTATTCCTTGCTCTGTTCTGTTACCCGAATGCACTTTGTATGGTATGATCTGCAGATCTGCACACAGAACTAATAAATCAAATCAAATCAACTCAGTCCTGGGGTCCATAGCTGGGTGGAGGGAGTCTGCGCTATAATAGAGCCCTATTGTCCTTGAGGATCGGGCAGCACCAGGGATGCTTGTGACTGAATGACTCAACGGTGCAGACTTGGATTCACCCTCCTCACTTGTATATCTGCAGGGTTGAGGGTTGCAGACTGTAGGTGGATGGACGCAGTAGCAGATTCTGTAGATTGGCCACTGTCTGAGTCAAGAAATGTTTCTTCATCTCCATCCGAAACGGCCTATCCTGGAATCCTGAACCTATGACCCTTAGTTATGGGCTGCTCGGGAATAAACTCACTGGTGTGGTGTTGGGTTGTGGTTGACTCTGAGCAATTAAAATGATTGGGGAAACATTCACAGGAGCAAGATTCCTATTTACAATGCACACTCTTCCCTGTGATCATATTCGTTGTATGTAACATAACAGAAATTCACAAGAAATTAAAATAATTTTAAAGGATTTGAGGCAATAAGTGCTGGCTTAGCCAACGAAGCATATATCATGTGATTGAATCAAAAACAAGGTCAGTGCTGTAGCCTGGGCACTGTGATTTGCAAACTTCACTGGTTTCCCACAAGTGCAGGGCACTATTGTCTATGCACACAGTGTGTTGAGCATGTTCATGTTATACCGTGCTCCTGAGAGAATAAGGTGGTCATCCTCTCACACTCCGTCAATCAGCACCTCCAGAGCCCTGTCAGTGTAGTGCATTTTAAATAAGGTGCCTATTCGGTAAGGTCAAGTTACAGTGGGCATTTCCACTTCTGTGAGTGCACCGCTCAGTGAGAGCTGTACCCTGGAGGCCTGCTTCAGAATGAAAGGGAGCAGTAAGGAACTGCATGCAAGTCACCAAGGATTCACAGGGGGACACCCTGAAATTAACACAAAGCCAAAACATGTGAAGATTCAGCCCAATGTTATAGTTTCCAACTAGCATTGCTGCCAATAAGTAGCATTTCTGTGGAAGGGTCCAAATGGATGCTAATTTCCTCTGTGTAGCTGCGTTTTGATTGAACTGATGCATGGGGTTTTTAAGAGCTGCAGAGAGAGCACACCAATATCTGTGTGCCAGATGATCAAACTGGAACACGTTAATTTATAGTCAACGCACATCCTCTCTGCCCCACCCTTGCTGAGCAAAGCTACTCATTTCAAGCAAAGCATGACCCCAGCCAAACTCTGCTTTAATTTTGACCTTTGTTTTTCAAGAGACGCTGATTGAAGCTTATAAAGTGGATCCATCAGTTGGATTTTGTTTACGACACATGGCTATCTTTACAGCTTACTTTGTTTATTTAGAAAGAAATTGAATTTGTATGGCACCGTATCTTGCCCTCAGGTTGTCCTCAAATCCTTTAAAATTATTTTAATTTCTTGTGAATTTCTGTTATGTTACATACAACGAATATGATCACAGGGAAGAATGTGCATTGTAAATAGGAATCTTGCTCCTGTGAATGTTTCCCCAATCATTTTAATTCGAGACAGCCAGCACGTACATTATTTCTCCATTTATGTAAGACTCTCAGTCAGAAGCATACGTTTAGAAATGTACTCCTCAGGCACACAGAATAAAACTCTGAGGGCAGAATCTTACAGGGCGGCAACAATTTTGTAGGTCCAGTGAAACCGGTCTCAACGTCAAATATAACTTACTGCATCTTTTAACTGAGCTCCGGAAGTCATGGTAGCATTCTCAGTGGGCAGCAGCTTAAGGCCTCATTGGCAAAGCACAAACCTCACCACAATATCATGGCAGATCTCAGACCAGCTCAGAGCCTACTTCAGTCCTTCAGCACATCACTCTACAGCTCAGGCACACCTTTGACTTTACACGCTCCAGGTCCCTTTGGGTTTGGTGGCACACAACCACTTCATGCATCCTTGGCCTCCACCAATGCCACAGCGCCACTCCTTTTCTGACATGACCATCCTTGGTCTCCTCCATTGCCACAGTGAATCAGAGTGCAGTCTACAGCCCAGATGACTTTACACTGAGTTATCCAATTTCAAATAGTGTCCTTTCCCATTCCCCAGCTCCCTTCCCAGCCCCTCCCCCTTACTTCCATTCCTCTGATTGACCCTTCCTTCCAGATACCATCCGGATTAATTCCTCCCATCGATGAACCAGGCAGTACCCTCTACCTGCGTTCACCTGTCTCCACCTCATCAACCGCAGCCCCCCTTCCCCTCAAACACTTTTATCTGCAGCTCCCCTTACACTCACCCCAGTCCTGAAGAAGAGTTATCTCTGCACTGTCGACTTCTCCACCTCCTGATGCTGCCTGGTTTGCTGTGTTCTCTCAGCCTCCTGCTTCTGCAGTTCTTTTTCTCTCTGGCCTCGTTACAGAAGATCATTGACCTTTTCTCCAGCACTGCTGACCTTGGAGACAACACTAACTTAGGCCTCTATCTGTGTCTAGAGCAGCAATGTTTGGTGCTTTGGCCTCTTCTGGTAACCCACCAGCTACAACATGGCCCTCCATGTGACCATCCTGTGTTCAGCAGGACATCCAGATCATTACCTGGGAAGTAAGGCACCACCTTCCCTTTCGGTTTCCTAAGAGGACATTGTGAGACATTGGCTTGCAGCATCTGAAGCAGTAGACACTGGGCTTTAACTATTGCCTCTTTCAGATTACATAATTGATACTTAAACTTCACCACTGCAGCTGTATCAATGAATCTTATTGAAGAATAGCTTGGTATTGATTTGATTGTGGTCTGAGTTTCAAGTGCAGCAGGTAATTGGCAGGAAATTGCTTTGGTGAGTTAATTTCCTTCTTATTTGTGGCAGAATGAGTTCTGGTTGATTTCAAACACCAAGCTTCAATTAATCCCACCAGGAAACCTCTCCTCAGTATGAGCGTCACCAACTCTCATGTAATGTAGCCAAAGTTAAAAATCACACAACACCAGGTTATAGTCCAACAAGTTTACTTGGAAGCACTAGCTTTCAGAGTGTCATAGAGTCATAGAGATGTACAGATTGGAAACAAGACCCTTCGGTCTAATCTGTCCATGCCGACCAGATATCCCAACCCAATCTAGTTCCACCTGCCAGCAACCAGCCCATATCCCTCCAAACCCTTCCTATTCATATACCCATCCAAATGCCTCTTAAATGTTGCAATTGTACCAGCCTCCACCACATCCTCTGGCAGCTCATTCCATACACGTACCACCCTCTGTGTGAAAAGGTTGCCCCTTAGGTCTCTTTTATATCTTTACCCTCTAACCCTAAACCCATGCCCTCTAGTTCTGGACTCCCCGACCCCAGGGAAAAGACTTTGCCTATTTATCCTATCCATGCCCCTCATAATTTTGTAAACCTCTATAAGGTCACCCCTCAGCCTCC
>NC_057713.1:130651050-130665853 GCF_004010195.1 Chiloscyllium plagiosum
CCAAAATGCAGCACCTCACATTTATCTGAATTAAACTCCATCTGCCACTTCTCAGACCATTGGCCCATCTGGTCCAGATCCTGTTGTAATCTGAGGTAACCCTCTTTGGTGTCCACTACACCTCCAATTTTGGTGTCATTTGCAAACTTACTAACTGTACCTCTTATCCTCGCATCCAAATCATTTATGTAAATGACAAAAAGTAGAGGGCCCAGCACCGTTTCTTCTGGCACTCCACTGGTCACAGGCCTCCAGTCTGAAAAACAACCCACCACCACCATCCTCTGTCTTCTACCTTTGAGCCAGTTCTGTATCCAAATGGCTAGTTCTCCCTGTATTCTATGAGATCTAACCTTGCTAATCAGTCTCCCATGGGAAACCTTGTCGAACACCTTACTGAAGTTCATATAGATCACATCTACTGCTCTGCCCTCATCAATCTTCTTTGTTACTTCTTCACAAAACTCGATAAGTTTGTGAGACATGATTTCCCACGCACAAAGCCATGTTGACTATCCCGAGTGCTGCTCCTTCGTCAGGAGCAAGATCATAAGACACAGAATTTATAGCCAAAGATCCAGTGTTATGTTGCTGCACTGAAGGAGCCATTTCGCCCTGTGATGCTTGTTCAGGGACTTTGAAAAGGCTTTCACTTTAATCCGACAGCTCAGCTTTTTCCCCATAACCTGCCAATTCAGATACGTGTCTAATTGTCTTTTTAATCAAGTCACCCTTGCCCATGTTAAATTGCAACATTCACATGTCTCTCTATTTCTCACCCTTCTTATATCCTTTTGCTATTTCCACTAGCGAGCTCCCAGCCTTAACCTATGAGCTCCACCAGGCTGACCTCATTCCAATCACTATGTGGGGTAAGAGCTCCTGTTATGCAGCCCCCCCCATGCACTTTGCTGATCACTCTGTCAGTAGGTGCTGGCACCTTGAAGGGCCTGTACATTATCATCTCCCAGCTCTCTCTGATCCTATTTACCCTTTTTTGCTGTTGCTTCTTCTTATTCCTGTTATGTCAAATTGCATCACCTCACACTTCTCTGCGTTAGAAGTCCACCTGTCACTTCTCTGCCATTCTGTTAGCTTGTTCATGTTTTGTTGCAGCTGATTAGTATATTTTCACTGTTTACTGCAGAATCAGATTTCATACTCTTGACAAATTATTTAATCTGACTCTGTATTGTATTCTAGTAACCAAGTGTTTATGTTTATACTATGATCACAAGAGCAGTTCAGAAGCTAGGTAATCCTGGTTGATTAACTCACCTCCTATCTCCCCAAAGCCCATTCATATTCAGAAGGCACAAGTCAAGAGGGTTATGCAATACTTTTATTTGCCTACAGCTCCAACAACATTCAGGAAGTTTGATATTAAACAGGATAAAGAGCCTGGTTGATTGGCACCACATCCAAAATATTCAGTCCCTCCGCCACTGACACTCAGTGTGCATCATCTATAAGATGCTTTGTAGAAATTTATCAAGGCTCCTTAGACACCATCTTCCAAATCCAGAACCATTGCCATCCAGAAGGACAAGGGCAGTGGATGCATGGGAACGCCACAATCTGCAAGATGTCCGCCCAAGCCACTCACCACCCCACCTCAGAAATACGTTAACATTCCTTCAGTGTGGAACCTGGAACTCCCTCCCTATTTGGCACCTACACTTTAAAGACTGCAGCAGTTCAAGAAAGCGGCTCACCACCTTCTCAAGGCCAACTATTAAGTAGACAATAAAAGCTAATCCTGCCTGTGACACCTACATCCCATGAATTTAAAAAGCTATTGTTTTGAAGTGATTTTGTAAAATTGTTCAGAGAAGTATAAATTTACAAGTGTTTTGAATTTTATGTTTCCGTTTAAAATAACATTTGGGCACAGCTGAACAAATACAATGGTAGATGGGCTAAACGTATGGAAATGATTTGAAGTTAATGAAAAGAAATTACTTTTTGTTCATGTACATAAACATTTCCACAGGTTATTTTGCTCACATTAATCTGTGACATTCTATATGGATTGCTTACAGCAATTTCTTTTAAAACTTGGCTCCTAAAATGCCAATTCCGGGAGCCAAATCCTTTTCGGACGAATGATTAACAGTGAAGACAGAAGTGGCACTACAATGAAGGCTGCATGTTTGTTTTGCTCAGCCTGCTGGCCAATTCTTTTATAAATGCATGATGTAACATTAAAATCCAGCAAAAGCAATGCTAAAGGATAGACAAAAGAACAAGGGGAGGCCATTCGGCCCCTCGAGCCTGCTCTGCCATTCAATAGGATCGTCGCTGATCCGACATTCCTGCATTTTCCCTGTCACCCTTGATTCCCTGACTGATCAAGAATCTATCCATCTATTAGGACTGAAAACAACAAACTCTGGACATAGAGCAGGTCAGGCAGCATCCATGAAGAGAATGCGAGCTGGCATTTCGAGTCTAGGTATCTCTTCATCAGAGCTAAAGTGAAGTGTGATGGGGACAGCATTTATGCTATAGTTTGGGGAGGGGGTTGGACGGCAGACTATTGGTGTGTCTAACTGCTGAACTGGAAAGGACAGACAGTCCCACAGGGTTGGGGTAGAGGAGTTAGACACACCATTGTTCTGCCATTCTCACATTCCGATCACTTCACCTGAACTATCAACATCCTTTCTCCCCCAGCACTCCAACCCCCTCCCTAAATTATAGCATAAATGCCGCCCCCCTCCACACTTCACTTCAGCTTTGATGAAGAGTTATCCAGACTGGAAATGTTAGCTTGCTCTCTCTCCCTGGATGCTGTCTGACCCGCTTGGACCTCCTGCATTTGTTGTTTTCAGTACAGATTCCAACACCTGCTGTAATTTGCTCCTACCTGTTAGGGATGTTCAGGCTGTCCTGTCTCAAATGCGCTGGGATTGTCTCACTGACCCTCCAGGGATAACGGGTTTGACCGCTGGCTGGGCTCCAGCTGCAGAACCTGGGACTAAACCGAGACGTAGTGGGAGGGGAAGCAAAGCATTTGTGGGAATATTGTTGGCATGGGTAATATTGCACTGGATACGAAGCATCACATTTACATAAATTGAATCATTTTTGTTTTATATGTATTTGTTTGAGTGGCTATGTAACCGCAAATGTAACCACGCAATGCAGTGTTAAACTCCAAAGTGCAGACTTGAAGTGCAGAACTGTATCCTACATTGGGAATGATGTCTGACTTCATGTCCATACAGGGCGTGCCATGAATTGATGAGACCTTGCTGAAGGACATGGAAGCAAGAGGAAGAACACATACATGGGGCTTTGGGTTCTGTTGACACTATTATTCCTCCCACCTCCAACCCTACAATATCCCTGTTCTTTCCCTGGCCTCTGAATTCAAAAGTGTTCGGTGAATAAAGTGGTCAGCAATGTCTGTGGAGGGTGCCAATGCATTGGACTAAAAGACATAAGAGCAGAATTAGGCCATTCAATCCATCGAGTCTGCTCTACCATTTGTCGTGGCTGATATGTTTCTCAACTTCGTTCTCCTGCTCTCTGTCTGCAACTCTTGATCCACTTACCAGTCTGGAAGCTATCCACCCCTGCCTTAAACGCACTCAATGGCAAATATTCAGTCTTCTGCTGCAAGGAGATCCACAGAATCATATTTTATCATTGACCCTTGCCAACATTGGCGCACAGTGGCACCTACACAATGCACTCTAATAACCTAAAAAAGACTCCTTCAATGTCACCTTCCAAACCCGCAACCTCTTGTACCTGGAAAGATATGGGCAGCAGATGCATGAGATCACCACAACATGTAGGTCCCACTCAAGCCACGCAGAATCCTCACATGAAATTATATCAATGATACCTCACTGTCATTGGGTCAAAGTCCTGGAACTCCCTTCCTAATGCACTATGGATGCACCCATATTGTAAAGGAATGCGGTGGTTTAAAAAAGCAACTCATTACAAAACTCTCCAGAGTAATTCGGGATCGCAGTAAATGTTGGCCTTGCTACATTGGCCTAGATCCTATGATCAAATTTAAAAAGATGGCCAATGGAAGCCAGTATAGGAACAAATCTAAGTTCCAAAGAGGAGTCATGTTGGACTTGAAATATTGATCCCATTTCTCTCTCCACTGATGCTGCCAGACCTGCAGAGTTTCTCCAGCGATTTTGGGTTTTTTTATGGTCTCTAAGATCTTCAATACTTTGCTTTTATTTGGAAGGAATTCAGACCAGGACAGTGAGGCAGCAGCATGTTTCATCATGGCAGTTTTTATCATTCTCCATTGTCATTTCAATCCACTTAGGGTTCATCCACAAAGCAAATCCGACACTTTGGTTCTGATTTCAATCAGCCCTTGGCCATTGGGCACTGAAGGAGGAACGGAAGTTAATACCAGGCCTGATTTTGTTTCTCAAATCCTGTTGACATCCCAACAAATGGTACGCTATCATCTATTCTTCTGAGCAAGTGAGACATCTGCAGGAAATAAGCGAGGTCTTGCTCTTAATGTCAATTGTGTCTGATAATTTTATGCAGAGCCAATCTGCAATTTGAGTTGAAGTCTGAATGAGGAATTTTGGTTGGAGCACACCTGGTGTACTGTGCGCAGTTTCTGTCATGTAACCTTTGGGACAATATTATTGCCAGTGAAATGAAGGGACACAAGAACGGTCCCCATGATATCCTATATGAAGAGAGATTGGTCAAACTGTGCTTATATTCTGTACAAGACTGAGGGGTGGCCTCATTGGAAAATAGGTTAAGGGTCAGATAGACCAGGGGAGATGCAGGGGAGCTATTTCTCCTGATTGAGGTTTCTCAGACCAGAGGTTAGAATTTCAAAATAAGGTGAAGCTGCTTAGGACCGAGATATGGCAGGGGTGTTTTGTTTTACTCAGAGGGTTGTGAACCTTTGAAAGTTTCTACTGACAGGGGTGTGGAAGGTCAGTCATTCAGCATTTTAAAAATAGAGATAGACAGATTTCTAACTGCCAAAGGCATAAAGGATGGTGTGGGAAAAGGTACTGAAGTGGATGGTCAGCCATGATCGTATTGAATACAGAGGAGGCTTGATGGGCTGAATGGCCAAGTCCTAGCTTCAGGACTACAGGCTACTCTCTAAAAGGGCCATTATCACTGAATAAAAACAAATTAACCATTTAAATTTGAATGATATCAAAAATAACGAGCAAATTAAAATGCTTTATAGAAATATATCACACGAATCTAAATTCCACAGTTATTGAATAATAGTGAAAACAATGTTTACACAGTGCCAAAGCTTTGAAAATGTCAAGCTGAGGAGTTCAATGCAACAGCAAAAAATAATGTGGGCTGAAAGTTAGGTCAGTGTTCTGGGGTTTTACTTGACTACTCTTTCGATGGTGAGGACAACATTGGAAGATTTTGGTTAGATAACTTTGACAGCCCATTATGAATGGATTGTGCATTGTCTGTGATAGGCCTGACTACCTCAAACATTTTATTTGTACGTTCCTTAAATTCTGATAGAATAAAATCAATTTGTGTCCTTGCTGTGGCGCTACATGGTTCAACATCCATTTATGCAAGTTATTCTGACTGCAAAAAGTCAGACAGATCCATCATGAGACAGTGCACCAAAACTTTGTGGTATCTTCGATGATTCCACAAACATTTGAGTTCTGGTTAACAACTCCTGCATTGCAGACTCAAAGGAATGCTGAACTCAAACTAGCTGCTGTTTGCTGAATATTATCTAAACTATAATCAGATTGACAGACAACAGTATTCATATACTTCAGAGAGAATATAATTTAGAATATAATTTCGGTTAAGATTCTGGCTTCCTTTCAGGTAACTGAGGCAGTTATGAAAAGATTAAACCACTTCTATCAAGAGACACTGTACACAAGTAATATCTTGCACTGGCACATCAAAAGTTTACAGAAGTACTAAGTCAAATAAAAAATGATCAGTCTAGTCTTGACTGTAATGACTGTCTGGCTTTGATTTTAAATTCGGAACTGACAGTATTCACTGCTTCACCAAGAGATTTAGAGAAAATAACACATGGGCATTCACAATGAATTCATTGAAAAGAAATAATCAGTCATTGATTTTTCTTCAATATGCTTTTGGCGTAACCGCCTGCAGAAAACAAGCTCATTGTTCCATAGCTGGCATCTAGAAATGTCATTAATCCCAATTTTTAAAATATGCTTTGATCAGTATTTCTCCAGATATGCTTTATGATGTGCACTCTGGCTCTCTCAGGACGGGCCTTCTCTTCCGTGTCGATTCTTTATTAACTTTCATGTCAGCATATGTAAAAACACACCAATCTGTATGTCCTCAACAGACCCCAACAGCACCTCACTTAATCATTTGTTAGACAGCCAAATAAATTTACAGGGCAAAATCAGTCAGCCAGATGGAAATTAATGCCACGTAGGGATGCTACAAATATATTTAAAATTGATGGACAGCATTACAGTCCACACCAAAATCAGAAATTGTTTGAGAACTCAGCCAATGTGGCAGAATGTGTAGAGAGAAAGTAGAGTTAACATTTCGGATCCAGTGACCCTCCTTCAGAAACAGATTGTAGCTCGGAAAGGGTTAGTATATACACTAGAGAAGGGTTGGGGAGAGGAGGAAAGGGTAAACGATTGGTGGAGACAGAGCCCAGACAGAGAGAAGAACAATTGGGTAGATATTAAAGTCCACACTCAATCTTGATACATTGGACTGAATGAACCAATGGGATGCCTCACAGCTTTTATCAAAGCACCACTTTATTTATTTCCACCATTGCTGCAGTTGGAACAGAATGCCAGGTCTATAGAGAGGTGATTCTCACTGTCCACAGTGAGCAGAAACCATTCTGAAGAAAGGTCACTGGACTCAAAACATTGACTCTGCTTTCTTTCCACAGATACTGCTGGACCTGTCAACTTTCTCCAGCAAATTATAGAATCCCTACAGTGTGGAAGCAAGCCTTATGGCCCATTGAGTACACACCGACCGTCTGAAGAGCATGCCACCTATCCCTATGACCCTGCATTTCCCATGGCTAATCCACCTATCTTACACATCCTTGGACACTATGGACAATTGAGCATGGCCAATTCACCAAGCCTGCACTTTCTTTGGACTGTAGGAGGACCCAGAGGAAACCCGGACAGACACAGGGAGAATGTGCAAACTCCACACAGTCACCCGAGACTGGAATTGAACCCAGGTCGCTGGCGGTGTGAGGTAGCCGTACTAAGCCACTGATTCTTATTGCATCCTTGTGATCTCTGATTATCCCAACATGCTGTGGATATGCAATTCTCTCTCTCCCAATCTGTAACTCCTTCTAGGATCCCCACAATGGGCCTTACTACATCAAGATACATTGTTTTTCTATCAGCCACTGCTTGGCTGCAATCCGATTCAACAAGGAATGAGTCTGTTGAATGTAAATCCTGTGGGAAAACTTTAAAAGCTTTACAGGAGGACCCACATCGCTAAGGTTTTCATTTGGAAATCCTTCCTCCCACTTTCTTCATGGCTTAAGTAACTATTGGGTGATCTCACAGCCCAATACCTTCTCTCCTTTACTTCATCAGTCTTTCTGTACCACCCACCATACTCAGCTGACAGGATTCAGCCAATAGCACTTCAAACACCTACTGAAAGGGACTTTGATATTTCATTTCTCTTGTGCAGGGAGACAACTTGTTTCTGCTGGGCACTTCCCAGCACTAATGCTGAGCTGTGGAGCCTTTTCCTGATACATGTTAATGATCTAGATCTTGGTGAGCAGGTGACAATTTCAAAGTTTGCAGTTAATGCAAAACTTAGAAGCATTCTAAACTGTGAAGTGGACAGTGTAAAAGGACATAAACAAGTTGGTGACGTGGAAGGAAAGGTGGCTGATCAGTTTCCATCTGGAGAACTGTGAAGTGATGCATTTTGAATAGAAAAATATAGGCACAAAGTACAAAATGAAGGGCACATACTTCAAGGGATGCGTGAGTAAAGGCACTTAGATGCATATGTGCATAGATCATTGAAGGCAATAAGATAGCTAGAGAAAGCAGTTTAAAAAGATACAATATTCTGGGCTTTTAATTAATAGGGGCCCAGAGTACAACAACAAGGAGGTATGTTGAACATATACAAGACATTTGTTAGGCCTCAGCTGGAGAATCATGTACAGGTTTAGGCACCAAACTATTGGAAGCCAAAGTACAAAGGGATCTGGGAGTGCTAGTCCAGGATTCTCTAAAAGTTAACTTGCAGGTTGAGTCCGTGATTGAGAAGGCAAATGAAATGTTGTCATTTATATCAAGAGGGTTGGAATATAAAAGCAGCGTTGTGCTTCTGAGACTTTATAAAGCTCTAGTTAGGCCCTATTTGGAATACTGTGTCCGGTTTTGGGTCCCTCAGGAAGGACATACTGGCACTGGTGCGTGTCCAGCAGAGATTCACACGGATGATCCCGGGAATGGTAGGCCTAACATATGATGGACAGCTGAGGATCCTGGGATTGTATTCATTAGAGTTTAGAAGGTTGAGGGGAGATCTAATAGAAACTTACAAGATAATGCATGGATTAGATTAGATTACTTACAGTGTGGAAACAGGCCCTTCGGCCCAACAAGTCCACACCGCCCCGCTGAAGTGCAACCCACCCATACCCCTACATTTACCCCTTACCTAACACTACAGGCAATTTAGCATGGCCAATTCACCTGACCTGCACATCTTTGGATTGTGGGAAGAAACCGGAACACCCGGAGGAAACCCACGCAGACACAGGGAGAACATGCAAACTCCACACAGTCAGTCGCCTGAGGTGGGAATTGAACCCGGGTCTCTGGCGCTGTGAGGCAGCTGTGTTAACCACTGTGCCACTGTGCCGCCCATGGCTTAGAAAGGGTGGATGTTGGGAAGTTGTTTCCATTAGGCAGGGATACTAGTACCCGTGGACACAACCTTAAAATTAGAGGGGGTCAATTTTGAACAGAAGTGAGGAGATATTTCTTCAGCCAGAGAATGGTGGGCCTCAATGCCATGGGGCCGAGTGGAAGTTGGGATGTTAAATGTCTTCAAGGCAGAGATTGATAAATTCTTGACCAGCCATGATTAAATGGCGGAGTGGACTCAATGGGCCGAATGGCCTTACCTGCACTCCTATGTCTAATGGTCTTATGGAAGGATGTGAAAAAACTGAAGAGCGTGCTGAAGATAATTGCAATAATGTCCCAGGCCTGAGAAACTCCAATTGCAAGGGAGAGATTGTAAAGTTTGGGACCACTCCCCTTGAAGAGAAGAAAGCAGGAAGAAGTCTGAGAAAAAACTCTGGAGGAGTCTGGATAGAGTGCCCATAGAAGGATTGTGTCTGAGAGGGAACAGATTGAAAGTGATTTTCAAACATGATGTGAGAAAACACTTCTTCACAAAATCAGTTGTTTGGGTCTCGAATGCATGGATGTGAGGTGGGGTCAGGTTCAAGGGACACCCTCGAGAGGGTATTCAATGATTATTTAAATAGAAATAATGTGCAAGGATCATTGGGAAGGGCAGGAGGATGGTACTAATTTGCAATGCTCATTGGATAGTCAGTGCAGGCTCGATTGGCTGATAGGCTGCTTCTGTGTTCTAACCCTTCTGTGATACCATGGGAACTTAAACCAATCTCTCCAGGCTGAGCAGGTAACTGACATAACTGGCAACATTCTCAAGAACCTTTTCTGTACTTATTCAAATGTCCTTAATAAACTGTGAGTGCCTAAGTTTGGCATAATACTCCAGGCTGCATCGGCCTGATACACAACTTTAACATCATCTCCTTGTTCTTATATTCTATACTCCTATTAATAAAGCCTGGGATAAGATCTGCTTTATTCACCACCCTCACATCCTGTACTGCCATCTTCAATTACTTATCTATATACGCTTCTGCACACCATTTAGAATTGTACTCTTTATTTTATATTGTCTCTCTATATTCATTCCACTAAAATTGATCATTTCATACTTTCTGTATTAAATTTCAACTGCCTATTCCACCAATTTATTCATGACCTTTTGAAGTCCTTCTTACAACTCACAAAACTTTGTAGTTTTGTATCATTCTGTAAATTGTGAAATGGAGTCCAGTGCACCATGTCTTTGAGATATAGCAGAGAAAGCAAGGGTCCCGACACTGACACCTGCTTATTGTCCATTTCCTGTCACTCAGGCAGTTTTGTACTCATGTTACTCCTATACAATTCACGGCGCCATGGACACAGGTTCAATTCCATTCTCGCGTGACTATCTGTGTGGAGTTTGCACATTCTCCCTGTGTCTGCGTGGGTTTCCTCTGCGTGCTCCGGTTTCCTCCCACAGTCCAGGTCAGGATGGATTGCCCATAATAAATTGCCCACAGTGTCCAGGGATGTGGAGGTTCGGTACATTAGCCATAGGAAATGCAGGAATACAGGAGTAGGGTACAGGCTGGATCTGGCTGGAATGCTCTTCAGAGGGTCAGTGTGAACCCGATGGTCCAAATGGTCTGCTTTCACAATGTAGGGATTCTACAATGAGCTACCACACAAGTCTGTTGTGCAGCACATTTGTCAAAAACTGTGGCGTAAACCAACTGAGGTTAGAATTTAGAGAAATGAAGATGTTCAATGTAATGAATGTACTATCAGAGTCACTACCTGTACAATATTAACAAAGCTTTACTTTACCATCAGATGGAACATTTTAATTTCCATACCAGACAGTGTAAATAGGCACATTATTTAAACAAAGTTAATTAAAATATGTTAAGATTAAAATTAGATTTTATTCTCCATCAAGAGACAGAGAACAAACACTTCAAAGGCCGAAGAGCTACACTGTACAACACTTCAACATTGTGTCTTTACATAGACTTGGCAAACGCTGACAAAATGCTCTGGGAGGATTTGAGAGAAAAGTCCAGTATCTGTTTCTGTTGCAGCTTTGGGTCTCAAATAAACTGCAAAAAGAATGAAAAGAATATTTCCGGCCTCTGTTCCATTTTAAGCGTGAGCCAACTCTTACTCAGCTTTATAACAAAGCACGGTTATCCAGTGAACAAACAACACGCATGCCCAGGACCCAGTCCAAATTTGAATGCGCTGGACTGGGTGAACATGCCCCCACACTGAATGCGCTGGACTGAACATGCCTACACACTGAATGCGCTGGACTGGGTGAACATGCCTACATACTGAAGGTGGAAAATGAGACAGCATCAACAGTACTGAGAAGAGAGAGCCTTTTCTGCCTCTTCCCTTTGATATTGGCTACGTGTACGTTGAATAATAAACAGATCCCTGACATTTTAGGAACATTAAGTTGGTGCAGGTTAGGTATTGCACAATACAATGTAACCACTGTTTCAGGTGAATAAGCTAATGGCCCAGCACAATGACAAGTCAGCAGATTACTGTCAGCAAACCTCATTTTAAGTTGATATATTCTGCTCTTGTGAAAGATTTAAAGCAAAATACACAATAAAATCAGCTGGAAAAGTTAACTGCCATTACAGCCAAAAAGTCAAATAACGAGTCTTTTTAGGGGAGCTAATTGCTTGAGTCAAAGTGGAATGGCCTGATACAAGAATGATAATAACTACATTGTGGTAGATCATCTAATATCTTTTTAGAAATGTAGGGTGGCACAGTGGCTCAATTGCTAGCACCACTGCCTCACAGCGCCAGGGACCCAGGTTTGATTCCAGCCTTGGGCGACTGTCTGTGTGAAGTTTGCACATTCTCCCCGTGTCTGTGTGGGTTTCCTCCGGATGCTCTGGTTTCCGCCCACAGTCCAAGGATGTGCAGGTTCGGTAAATTGGCCATAGTGTTCAAGGATGTGTTAGTTAGGTGCAAACATAGAATAATAGGGTAGGGAAATGGGTTTGGGTGGGGTACCCTTCAGAGGGTCAGTATAGACTTGTTGGGCCGAAGAGCCTGTTTCCACACTGGAGGGGTTCTATGAATTTGTTCTCCAGTGCATAGCCATAGCATTGTTCACGGGACCAGCAATAGTTGCTCATGCCTCATTGCCCTCAAGAAGGTTATAAGGAATTGCCTCTTCGCAGTGCAGTCCATGTCCGTGTATGCTGTTATGGAGGGGATTCGAGGATTTTGACCCAGCCAGTGATAGAGAATGATACAGTTCCAAGTCAGGATGGTGTGTGGCTTGGAGGGGAAGTTGCAGGTGGTGGTGTGGTGTTCCCTTACAACTGCTGTCCTTGTCCACCCAGGTGGATTTGGAAGCTTTCTCAGTTGCTGCTGTGCATCTTATAAATGTGATATACTGCACCCACCATGTGTTGTTATTTTCTTTATTCATTCATGGGATGAAGGTATCGCTGGTTAGGCCCAGCATATATTGCCCATCCCTAATTACCCAGAGGGCAGTGAGAATTAACCACATTGCTGGGGGTTCAGAGTCACACGTAGGCCAGACCAGGTAAGGATGGCTGTTTCCTTCCCGAAAGGACATTAGTGAACCAGATAGATGTTTTTCTGACAGACAGCAATAGATTCATGTCATCATTAATTTCTTAATACCAGATATTTATTGAATTCAAATTCCACCATCTGCTGGAACGTTCTCTGGGTCTGTGGATTAACAGTCCAGCAATAATACCATTCGGCCATCGCTTCCCCAGGTGGAGAGAGAAAAGATTTCGGATGATGAATGTGGTGCCAATCAAGGGGTTGCTTTGTCCTGGATGGTGGCAAACTTCTTGAGTGTTGTTGGAGCAGCGCCCATGCAAGTGAAGAGATTTCCATCACACTCCTGACTTGTGACTTCAAAATGATGGACAGGTTTCGGGGAGTCAGTAAGTGTAGGATTCCTAGCCTTTGACCTGCTCCTTTTAGTCATAATGTTTATAAGGTTTATAATCAGTTTAGCTTCTGGTTATTAGTAAATTCCAACATGTTGATAGTGGGAGATTCAACAATGCTAATTCTATTGACATCAAAGGGCGATAGGTAGATTCTGTTTTGCGAGAGGTAGTCATTATCTAGGATTGGTGTGCATGACTGATGCTTGCCATTTAACAGCCCAAGTTGGAATGTTTTTATGCCTTTCTGAATAAGGGCTGCTTCAATATCTGAGGATTACAAATGGTGCTGAACATTGTCCAATCGTCAGGGAGCATTCCCACTTCTGACCTTATGATTGAGGGAAGGTCATTGGTTCAGAAGCTAAAGATGACTGGGCCTAGAATATTACCCTGAGGAACTCCTATAGAGAGGCCCAGGAGCTGAGAACGATTGAACTGCAGCAACTTTTGTGCTGGTTATGATTACAGCCATAAAAGGTTATCCATGAACCATATTGACTTCAGTTTTGCTGAGATTCTTTGATGTCACACTCAGTCAAATTACTCTCAGTTCACCACTTTAGTTTATTCTTTTGTCCATGTTAGACCAAGGTTTTGGGTGTAAGCCCTGATAAGGGGCTTATGCCTGAAACATCGATTTCCCTGCTCCTCGGATGCTGCCCGACCGGCTGCGCTCTTCCAGCACCACACTCTTCGACTCTGATCTCCAGTATCTGCAGTCCTCACTTTCTCCAGGTTATAACAGGGTCAGGACCCAGTTGGAACACAAACTGAGCAAGTTATTGATGAGGAAGTGCCTCTTGATAGCATTGCCAATGACAAGTTTCATTATTCTGGAGATTGAGAGCTGGCCCAGTATTTGGCTGGATTGGACCTTTCCTTGTTTCTTGTCGACAGACATGCCCAGGCAAATTTCCCATATTATCAGGTGGATATCTACATTGTCACAGCTACACTGGACCAACCTGGCCTCGGGCCTATCTAGTTCTGGAGACAAGTCTTTGGGACTACAGCCAGAACGCTGGCTGGCTCCAAGACTTTGCTTTATCCAGTCTTTTCAGCTGTTTTTTGACATCATGTTGAATTAATCAAATTGATATCTGTGATGCCAGGGACATTAGGAGGAAGCATGATTGTTCATTTACCTGGCACTTCTGATTTGCAAATGCTCTAGCCTTGACTTTGTTACTAACTGTATTACACTGCCACAGAAGTGAGTCAAACAGTCAGGGCAGGCAGGGACAAGGTAGGACTAATAAATTAAACTGCATTTATTTCAATGCAAGGGGCCTAACAGGGGAGGCAGATGAACTCAGGGCATGGTAAGGAACATGGGACTGGGATATCATAGCAATTACAGAAACATGGCTCAGGGATGGGCAGGACTGGCAGCTTAATGTTCCAGGATACAAATGCTACAGGAAGGATAGAAAGGGAGGCAAGAGAGGAGGGGGAGTGGCATTTTTGATAAGGGATAACATTACAGCTGTGCTGAGGGAGGATATTCCCGGAAATACAACCAGGGAAGTTATTTGGATGGAACTGAGAAATAAGAAAGGGATGATCAACTTATTGGGATTGTATTATAGACCCCCCAATAGTCAGAGGGAAATTGAGAAACAAAACCAACGTGTCCCTCGTTGCATTAGACCCAGTCTCAATACCAGAGACTTGGCTGTTCGAGATACGTTCTCCTGAGAATCCATCACCCCCTACATTTTCCAAAACAGCATACCTGTTTGAAATGGGGATATCCACAAAAGACTCCTGCACTAGCTGCCTACCTCTCTCACCCTTCCTGGAGTTAACCCATCTCTGTGACTGTATCTGAGACTTTCTCCCCTTCCGAAAACTGCCATCCATCACATACTGTTGCTGCTGCAAATTTCTGAGCAGCTCTAGCAAATCTCCCTGCCAGTATATTAGTCCCCTTCCAATTTAGGTGCAATCCGT
>NC_057713.1:130668274-130713771 GCF_004010195.1 Chiloscyllium plagiosum
CTGGGCTGTTTTCACTGGAGCGTCGGAGGCTGAGGGGTGACCTTATAGAGGTTTACAAAATTATGAGGGGCATGGGAAGGGTAAATAGACAAAGTCTTTTCCCTGGGGTCGGGGAGTCCAGAACTAGAGGGCATAGGTTTAGGGTGAGAGGGGAAAGATATAAAAGAGACCTAAGGGGCAACTTTTTCACACAGAGGGTGGTACGTGTATGGAATGAGCTGCCAGAGGATGTGGTGGAGGCTGGTACAATTGCAACATTTAAGAGGCATTTGGATGGGTATATGAATAGGAAGGGTTTGGAGGGATATGGGCTGGGTGCTGGCAGGTGGGACTAGATTGGGTTGGGATATCTGGTCGGCATGGATGGGTTGGACCGAAGGGTCTGTTTCCACGTGTACATCTCTATGACTCTATGACTCTATTTAACCATTGCAGACCGCATTTGCATTAACATTGGTGCATTGATTTGAGCTTTCTAGATAATGCCAATAAATTTGTGAATTAGCAACAAAATGTAAACAATGACAGTATTGTAAGGAAAGCCTATTCCCAGATAATTCTTGGCTGTTCTCTGGACAGAAACCTATCTGATCTGATGAATATATTGAGCATTTCCCAGTTATGTTTCTTTATCAACAGTATTTTGACTTTTACTGAAAATGACTTCCTCTATCTAATTAGAAATCTACTTACCAGGAAGCCATATAGGGTACATAAGTATAATCTCCACTGTCTGATGACCAGTAACACACATTACTTATAGTACATAGGGTTACATGGGACAAATGGCACAGAAAGAAGTCATTCATCACAATTCATCCAGGCAATCATTAATGCTTTTGCGGAGTCTCCGTATTTATCTTCATTAAAATGTAACATTGTAACTCTCAATTCCCTTCACCCTCACGTCCTTGTTTAGCTTCAGCTTCATCAGTACATGGGAATATAGGAATAGGCCATTCAGCCCTTCTAGCCTGTTCCACCATTCAGTGAGATCATGGCTGATCTGTGGCCTAACTCAATATACATGCTTTTGGCCCATATCCCTTAATACCTTAGCTGAACAAAAATTGATCTATCTCAGATTTAAAGTTAACGACAGAGCTAGCATTCACTACTGTTCTAGATTTAGGTCTAGGTTTATCAGGTCATCTCTCAGCCTCCATCAAATGAAAACAGACCAAGCCTGGCATGTCTAGCCAAGCATTTCTTATATCATTCTGCCTCCTACTTTTTCATGTAATTCCTCTTGTTTGTGTTTTTATAAACAACCTTAAGACATTCTTATGTTCTGGCAAATGTCATAAATGTGATCAAATTCTCTTAGAGCGAATCATTTACAGAAATGTGAAACTTTTCATTCCAACATGGTTTTTTTTTAAAAGTGGACTTCTATGGCCAAACAAATGACTGTGGATATAAATTCAATGGCTGTCTGGAGGGAGAGACCCTGGAATATTGCACCCAATGAGGTGTCAAGGAAGCTTCAAAGGGATAGAACCAAAGGGCAGAAATGTGAGACAAACTGAATTGCAATCTCCTGGGTGTTATCTCAGACTGGGAATACAATGGGAGAAAACCAGAAAATTAGGTGATTGGTATGTTTTATGCCTTGCATTTCTAAAAGTACACTAGAACAATGGTTAAAGGCCAGTTCAACTCTGGTCTCTATGTACTAATGGAAGACAGTCTTCTTATGAGCTGAGGGGGTTCTTACGTGCCAATAGGCTGAGGTACAAGTGTATACTAGCTTCAATTCAAGCATTAGTGTGCTTTGACAGTTTCATTTGAAGAACCATCCACAAGTTACCCCTGCATTACTCTACGTGCTAGCCAGCAAGCCAAGCAACAGGAAACAGGACTAAAGAGGACAATATGGGGCAGCACGGTGGCTCAGTTGTTAGCACTGCTACCTCACCATGCCAGGGACCAGAGTTCGATTCCACCCTTGGGCAACTAGCTGTGTGGAGTTTGCACATTCTCCTCATGTCTGTGTGAGTTTCCCCTGGCTGCTCCGGTTTCCTTCCACAGTTCAAAGATGTGCAGATGAGGTGGACTGGCCAGCGGAAAATGCCCATAGTGTCAGGATTTGTAGGCTGGATGGATTAGTCATAGGAAATGCAAGAGATAGGGTGGGGAGGTGTGTCTGGGTGGCATGCTCTTCGGAGTGTAGGTGTGGACTTGATGGGCCGAATGGCCTGCTTGCACACTGTAGGGATTTTATGATGAATCTCTCACACTGAGTGCTGTCACTCAAACTCTATCAAATGGCTTTCAAATACCTTGCAATGTTAAACATCCTGAAATCGATTGCTTAATGACCAATATCCTTCCACCTATTTCTCCAGAATGGGCCATACAGGCAGATCTGTTAACTTTTGTCTTTTACCCAACTTCCCATTTCTGGTCTGTATTGCCTTATTTTTTTCTTCATGTGTTTGCTGTTTAATAAACTCACCCTTTTGTTAACTCAAGAAAGCCTGGTTAAACTGGGACTTTTACAAACAGAATTTCATTTGTTCTGGAAGTAAATTATCCATGAGGGAAGAGGGATGAATCTTTTCATGACCAGTTAAGGAAGCTTGTGAAGAAAGACGGAGCCAGTTCATCCTTTCTCAACTCGGAACTAAACAGTTTGGAAAATCCTTTCTGAAACCAAAACAAATGAGAGAATCTTGTCGGGAGGTTGATTGGTGCAATTTGATATTCCTCTTTAGTGTTCCTGCTTTTAATTCCCTGATTTTGTTCTGTGTGTTTAATAGATGTAATTTCACAACATTCAATTTGGGCTCCAAATTTTTAGAACATTGACCCTAATTCTCTTTACATTTAACAAATCACATAAACCAGTACTCCATGCAAATGGAAGTGGATAAAAAAATACATTTCTTCCAAAAGAAAATTCTATAGCTCACAGGTGGAAATAGGGATATTGAAGATTGTTCAGTACTCAGAGGGTTAACACTGTCCCATGATTGGCTTCATTGCTCGCTCCAGGCACAGGCTGCATCATTGAAGCTAACTTTTCTTTGGAAATAATTCAAGAGGCTGTGTATGTTTATCTTGCATCTTTGATGTGAACTGAGAGTATTTACTAAGCCTCCCAGATTTCCCCAGTCGAACAGCTGTTCCTGCCAGAGAATAAATACATTGACTTCGAACGTATGATTCCCAAATCCATCAAGGAAGTAACATCATCAGCAAAAAAGGTGCATTAAAGTAAGTGGATTCAGCATGACTCAATGGTATCGCATGAGCAAACTGTAAAATAACACACCAGTGGCATGTTTATCGTCACTGAATCAAAATAGTCTGTTCCTGTGAAATTAACTGGATTTCTAAAGATCCTGTTTCAGTGCCACTAACTTGAGTTCTTCTTCAGATCTCTGTTCAAAGACAGGTCCAACCTTCAGCAGGGCTCGGGCAAGGAACAGGGATTGAACCCTGATATAAAAGCAGAACATGCTGGACAAACTCCGGTAGTGTCTGTGAAGAGTTAATGGTTCAAGACTGATACAACTCTTCAACAGAAGTCTTCTTCAAGACCAACACTGTGACAACCAGTTTGATTCACACTGGCCATCCAGGCAACTGTATAAACTTGGTAGGCAAAAAAAAACTGCAGGTGCTGGAATCCAAACAGGAGACTGGAAGAACACAGCAAGCCAGGCAACATCAGGAGATGGAGAATGTTTCACGTACTGTATAACCCTTTCTTCAGGCAACTGAGCGAACCAATAACCTCCCTTCACTCCCGAGATAAAATGTCTGAGCTGCTGCTCTTTGACATGGACATTGCAGTTATGGGTAGTGAGGATAGCGACTTCAATTCTTCTCCTTCATGTGGTTTATTAGCAATCTCTCCAACTCTTCCCATTGACATACATTGGAATAACGTAGTCTTGGAGTGGAACCTGACTACAAAGCTTCAAGGACAGAGATGCCAGCTATTGTGCCACAGATAGTTACCTCATTGTAAATTTTATTCCTAATCCTTCTCAGAACATGGATTTCTCATCGCTAATCGCTCAATGCGGCACAAGGATAGATAACATGATTCAGCAACAGCACCATTGTTTCAATATGATTTGAATTCAGAACAATATCTCATGGCTCTTCAGCAACAAAAGAAGATTCTGAGCTAAAAGTTAAGATTTCAGGAGGTAAGAATCAGAGATTCCAGAGGAATGTATCTGGATAATTCTAGGAGATGTTACACAGACAACAGTCGTTTCTAAATACTGGGTAACGATGCAACTTAATCCTCCTACTCCCCACTGGACAACATCCCACTGACATTAATCATCTCCAACCCTCCAAATGTCCCCAGATTTGACTTGATTATCCCCACGCCCCTCACCCCCACCCCTCTCCTCACCACCAGAAGACACTTCTGACCCAGCCAGATTACACCCCCACATCTAACTAACTCCTGACCCATTGACCCCTCATGTTAATGAAACACCATTCCCAACCCAAGCTAACTGCCCCCCATATCACTCATGTACACTGATTACCTCTGAACCTCAAACTAACCAATGAGTTTCTGATGTCCACCAACTCAACATGCGTAGTCACCCAGAAACTGACCACTGCACCCCCATCCGCACCGTACTGCTTCCCAAATGTCCACTGACTCCTTAACTCTACCCCAAACCCACCTGACTGACTCTGCAACAGCTGATTATCCTCCTGACTCCATGACCAACTCCCCGACTATCCCGCTCCAACCAATTTGGTGTAACTACCACTTGGCCCAATGTATCCCATCACTCTACAGCCCTACCTCTTAATCCACTCACTGGTCAGTCTATCCCTCACCAACCAGTTACCCTAACCCCCTCACCTACCTGCCACCCTAACCTCTCCCAACCATCACCCTAACCTCCTCATCTGCCTGCCACACTAACCTCTCCCACCCATCACCCTAACCCCCTCACCTACCTGCCACGCTACCTTGTTATAAACTCATCTTAAACATTTACCTTCTCCCTTTAGTTTCTCACTGAGATGTTGGGCTATTTAATATCGGAATGTGGAAACTTGTGCAGAAAAGTGGCTTTTGTGAAGATTTTCTGTGCTGTTACTGGTGTGAATTACTGCACTTGGTGAACTCTGTATGATCTTTCAATGGAAAGCCCATTGGGAAAATTGGTAACAAGTGAGAGTGTAATCCCTGTCTGATCCCAGTCAGAAATATGGATCCCCACTCAGACAGAAAGAGGACATAAAGGATATGGTTTCCATCTTCCCAGTGTTTAACTAGAGAAAATCACAGCTCGTACCTGATTGGATGTTCGACAACACTTTGGGGAGCCGATGGCTTCGTAGTATTATCACTGGACTGTTAATCCAGAGAGGCGAAAGAGAGGACTGCAGATACTAGAGATTAAAGTTGGACAAAAGCCCTTCCTGATGAAGGGCCTTTGTCTAAAATGTCGATTTTCCTAATCCTTGGATGCTGCCTGACCTGCTGTGCTTTTCCAGCACCACTCCCATCTGTATTACTGACATCCCAAAGTGAGCATTGGCATGAGGTGACAGTTAACATGACAAACATCAGCAATTTGAGAGGGTCCAAGGCAACTGATCATCTGGAAGAAGTGATTCATTCAACTACTGAAGTGATGAAGAGGTCTGGGTTGGTGGATTGTTCCCCTGAGGACAGACTCTTGCAAACAGGATAGTCACGTGCCAGTCATGAGAGTATACTTCTGGTTATATATAAAGAAACTTGATAGAACCATATAATTGTTCTGAGCCATTGTGTACACAGACCCTGGGTAGTGTGGTCTCTAAAGGTGATTCCCATGCACTAAACAGAGAACCAATGTGCTCAGTATTGGATAATCCCAAAAACTGAATCTGATTTCTGTGCAGCACTGCGTACGCATCCTGGATCATTCGATGGCATGTTGGGGGAGAAGAAATGTAAATATTAGCTGGCATATTTGATCATAACTTGTTTTTCACCAAGCAGAATTTTGTGGTACATTGAAAGAAATATTGGCCTCAAAAATGGTCAGCATCAAATGGAACAGGTTCAAGTAGGAAGTTGTCTCCTTGGATGGGTACCCCACCCACCATTTGAAAACATCTCGATTTCATCTGAACTCAAACCAAACACATCATGTTCAGCATTGAAAAAAGGCATACCCTATTCAAACATTGTTGTTGGCTGATGGCCCTGAATTGATAAAAGATGTGCTGTGTTGTATTTGCTAAAGATGTGAAAATGCCTTGTTAGTTTGAGGAATGTTGGGATAGGACTTTCACACACCTCATCAACCTTACTGGAATCTTGATCCTTTTCTTGAGCGATGGGGCTGTTTATAAATGGTCAACCAGAAGGAACATCTCGGATCAAATTCCTTTTCCTAGACTTTAATAAAGTCCAAATGAATGCAGAAAGAAACCCCAAAGAACTGCGGATGCTGGAAATCAGAAACAAAATTTCCAGCAATTTCTGACTTTGTTCCAAGTGAATGTCGACTTGGTCTACTGAAAATGTATTTAAATTGCTGCCCTAAGACCTATTTGTAAATCAGTTCTATTGTTCTGAAAGTTCTCATTTACTGCTTTGTCTTGCTTGAATTTTGTATACTTGGGAGTCTGTTTTACAAAGGAAAGTGTTCGGAAAGGATTTACAAGAGTGTTGCCAGGGTTGGAGGATTTGAGCTATAGGTAGAGGCTGAATAAGCTGTGGCTGTTTTCACTGGACCGTCAGATGCTGAGGAGTGAACTTATAGAGGTTTATAAAATCATGAGGGGTAAGTAGACTAAGTTTTTCCCCTGAGGTGGGGGAATCCAGAACTAGAGGGCATAGGTTTAGGGTGAGAGGGGCAAGATTTAAAAGTGGCAACTTTTTCACACAGAGGGTGGTGCATGTATGGAATGAGCTGCCAGAGGAAATGGTGGAGGCTGGTACAATTACAACACTTAGAGTCATAGAGTCATAGAGATGTACAGTATGGAAACAGACCCTTCGGTCCAACCCATCCATGCTGACCAATATCCCAACCCAATCTAGTCCCACCTGCCAGCACCCGGCCCACATCCCTCCAAACCCTTCCTGTTCACATACCCATCCGAATGTATGAATAGGAAGGGCTGAGGGGGATATGGGTCAAATACTGGCAAATGGGACTAGGTTAATTTAGGATATCTGGTCAGCATGCACAAGTTGGATTGGAGGGTCTATTTCCATGCAGTACAACTCTATAACTCTAAGTAGTTTCCTCAGTTGCTATATTAGCTGATAAATCCTAAATCAGAACATCAAGTTCTGTCAGTATCAACAGTTTTAGATATGCACAAAATAACAAGATCATATATTTCAGTTTTAGACAAAATCTCGAAGACTCCACATGTATTTAAAGTTCACACACAGGAAAATAGCAGGACACTACATATCTACTGCATATTAAACTCCACTGCCTATAACAATGGGGAGATGCAATCTAGTCTATTCTGGTGGGAGGGTTTTGAACTAGGAGTCACTGTTTAAAAATAAGGGGTCACCTATTTAAGAAAGAGACAAGGAGAAATCTTTTCCTGAAAAGGAGGTGGAGGCACAATTCTCGAGTATTCCTCAGGCAGAGGTGGGAAGATTCATAATAAGCAAAGGGTGAAAGGTTGTTAGGGACAGGCAGGAAAGTATTGTTGAGGTTAAAATCAGATCAACTATTACCTTATTGTCAGACAGAGCAGACGAGAAAGGCTATGTAACCTCCTCCTGCTCTCTAATGTAGCTGCACGTGTGACTTTCCCTCATGTCTACACCATGAGCACTTGTTCTAAATTCTGCATTGCTCTGAAATGTGTGGTGAGTCACACCTGCTCCAATGCAAATCAAACAAGCAACGCAAGAGATCCTTTTGTAAATCCACGGGGAAAGGAGTAGGCCATTCGGCCACTCAACCCTGCTCTGCCATTTAATAGGATCACATCCACTTACCTGCAGTTCCCTGTATCCCGTGATTCCCCAACTGATCAAGAATCTCTCTACCTCAGCCTTAAATATACACAAGGTTTCTTCCCCACAGCTCTCTGTGGCAAGGAGTTCCAAACACCCTCAACCCTCTGAATGAAGAAATTCCTCCTCATCTCAATCTGAAATTGGTGTCCCTTTATTCTGGGACTATGCCCTCTGGTCATAGACTCTCCCATGAGATGAAAAATTCTCTCTGCACTGACCCTGTCAAGACCCTTAAGAATCCTAGATGTTTTATTGAGATCAATCTTCAAAACTCCAGTGAGTAGAGTCCCAACTTGTTTAGCCTTTGCTCATGAGACAATCCCTCCAAACCAGGGATCATTCTGGTGAACCGTCTCTGACCAGCCTCAAATGAAATGATATATTTCCTTAAATAAGGGGCCAAAACTGTTCACAGTGCTCCAGATGTGGTCTCACTAACACCTTGTACAGTTGCAATGAGACTGCCCTACTTTTATACGCCAACACTTTGGCATAAGGGCCAACTTCCCATTAGCCCTCCTGATTACCTGTGTGCTGGCTTTCTATGTTTTGAGGACAAATATCCCCAAGTCCCTTTCTGTTGCAGCTTTCTGCAGTTCCTCTTCATTTAAATAATACTCCGTATTTTTGTTCTCCCTTCCAAAATGCACAACTACACATTTTCCTGCATTATGCTCCATTTGCCAACTTTTTGCCCACTTACATAAACTGTCAATATCGCTCTGTGAACTGTTTGTGACCCTCTTACAACTTGTCTTTTCACCTATAATGTTTTGTGAAGCATTTTATGTTTCGTGCTGGTGATCTAAGGTGCCTCACTGCCAGTATTTACCTCAAGTATCTCACTCTGTGAGGACCTCACACAATACCATTGAGGGATGTATCGTTATGTTTATGTTCAGGCTATCAACATTGAGTTCAGCAATATTAGACTGCAATTTCTGTCCCAGTTGTTTTGTTTTCCTCGCTTTTCAGGTTCCAGGTTGACTTGCACTTGCCCCCTTGGCTTTACTTTCAAACACCAGCCACTCACTCCTCTGCCCTCGATATCTCTTCCTAAACATACCCTTCCTCTCTTCACTTGTCCCATTCATTTGACTGTGCACCACCAACTCTTTTGTCAGTTAGGCCTGCATTTTCCACTGAGTCAGGATAAATTGGGTCCCAATTCCAGGATTCCCAACCCCATTCATGACTATCCAATTTTGAGGAGTGTCTTTTACAGGCAGAGACAGACTCACGGCTTGCATCTATCACTCCTGCTCAGGCAGGTTACATTGTGGAGATACACATGTGTATGTGTATGTCTGAAATTGCAAAGACCGTCTTGGGTTTGAATGGGAACAAGTAACACTCTTGACTGAAACCCACAACATAACTTACTGCAACACCTAAAAATGATTGACTTCACAAATTGGGTTTATGTTCGGAATACACACCAACACTGCCTGTTTGAAATTAAACCACACGGTTTGTGGGTAGAAATGAGAAGAATAAAAGAGTTCAGTCTTCGTCTGTCTGGAACATCCTCATCAAATTCCCCTTTTATTCTGGGAGCTTTGCACCCACATGAGAACATATGGCTGTGGTGATGCTGGTAGGGACAGTGGTGGGACTAATGGGTCAGGGGGTCCAGTCAAAAGTGAGGTCACACCTAAACTTAGTCAACAAGCCAAGCTTTTCCAGCTCTCCTTTGTATTAAGCTGTTGATACAACTGTTTTTCACCAAGACAGTAATGTTGCCTAGAGTTTCCATATCAGGAAAGTTAAAAGTCACACAACACCAGGTTATAGTCCAACAGACTTAATTGGAAGCTCTAACTTTCGGAGCACTGCTCCTTCATCAGGTTGTTGTGGAGAATAAGATTGTAAGACACGGAATTTATAGCAAAAGTTTACAGTGTGATGTAACTGAATTTATATCTTGTAAAAGACCTGGATTGTAAGTTAAGTTACTTTACAAACATCCAGGTCTCTTTCAATATATAATTTCAGTTATATCATACTGTAAACGTTTGCTATAAATTCTGTGTCTTACAATCTTATACTCCACAACCACCTGATGAAGGAGCGGTGCTCCAAATGTTAGCGCTTCCAATTAAATCTGTTGGACTATAACCTGGTGTTGTGTGATTTTTAACTTTGTACACCCCGGTCCAACACCGGTATCTCCAAATCATGTCAGGAAAGTTATTGCAAACTTGTAAATAAAAGACACCATCAACCTTGTTAAGCTAAATGTCTCATTTTCAAAATCTAGCAGAAAAATTTCAGAGTCATACAACATGAAAACAGACCCTTCAGTCCAACTCATCCGTGCTGAGCAAGTTACCCAAACTAAACTCTGGCCACTTGCCCATGCCTGACCCATATCCCTCTAAACCCTTCTTATTCATGTACCCATCCAGATGCTTTAGAAATGCTGCAGTTGTACTAGCCTCCACCACTTCCTCTGGCAGCTCATTCTATACACGCATCACCCTCTGCGTGAAAAAGTTGCCCCTCAGGTCGCTCTTATATCTTTCTCTTCTCATCCTAAAAATATTTCACTCAGTTTTGAACTCCCCAACCCTAGGGAAAGACCTTTGCTATTCACCTTATCTATGCCCCTCATGATTTTATAAACCTCTATAAGGTCAACCCTCTAATGTCCTACACACCAGTGAAATAAGTCCCAGCCTAACCAGCCTGTCCTGAGAACTCAAACCCTCGATTCCTGGTAACATCTTGGGAAATCTTTTCTAAACCCGCTCCAATTTTATAATATCCTTCCTGTAGCAGGGTGACCTGAACTGAACACAGGACTCCAAAAGTGGTTTCACCAATGTTGTGTACAACCTCAACATGATTACATTAGATTACTTGATTAGATTAGATTACTTACAGTGTGGAAACAGGCCCTTCGGCCCAACAAGTCCACACCGACCCACCGAAGCGCACCCACCCAGACCCATTCCCCTACATTTACCCCTGCACCTAACACTACGGGCAATTTAGCATGGCCAAATCACCTAACCTGCACATCTTTGGACTGTGGGAGGAAACCAGATCACCCGGAGGAAACCCATGCAGACACGGGGAGAATGTGCAAACTCCACACAGTCAGTTGCCTGAGGTGGGAATTGAACCCCAGTCTCTGGCGCTGTGAGGCACAGTGCTAACCACTGTGCCACTGTACCGCCCACTGCCACCATGCCGCCCGTGATGCTTTGCTAAATGGATAATAAAAATAAATCCAATCTCCTTACTGCCCTGTTTGTGATCAAAAATGGAGCAACAGGATTTGGATAAAAGCAAATTACTGCGGATGCTGGAATCTGAAACCAAAAGAGAAAATGCTGGAAAATCTCAGCAGGTCTGGCAGCGTCTGTAAGGAGAGAAAAGAGCTGATGTTTCAAGTCTAACTGACCCTTTGTCAAAGCTTTTTCACGCAGAGGGTGGTGCATGTATGGAGTGAGCTGCCAGAGGAAGTGGTGGAGGCTGGTACAATTGCAGCATTTCTATAGCATCTGGATGGGTACATGAATAAGAAGGGTTTAGAGGGATATGGGTCAGGCATGGGTAAGTGGCCAGAGTTTTGAGTCTAACTGACCCTTTGTCAAAGCTTTGACAAAGGGTCAGTTAGACTCAAAACGTCAACTCTTTTCTCTTCTTACAGATGCTGCCAGACCTGCTGAGATTTTCCAGCATTTTCTCTTTTGGCAACAAGATTTGGAGTTGAGTTTCTTTGCTCTCAGCTAATGCAGAACTAGCTGAAAATTTAGAACAGTGAGTGATTCCTGGTGGGTTAGACTCCCCCCTGAAATCAGGAGGAGCATTATAAACACTCACATATATCTGGGTTGCATAAGGGCTGTTCCCAAACACCTCAACATCAACCCTTCCTCTTTCCCACAAATTATAAATGGAAGAATTTTTGTAAGGATCATTTCAGATGCAAGGTAAAGAGATTCGGAATTACTTTCAGGTGAAGCTGTGTAGATCTTTTGGAGATTAATTTTCTTGGACTGGTTTGTGATTACTTAAACTTAAGGTTGATAAAAGCTTTCTGAGTAGCTCTTGTAGGCTTTGAAGTGATGAGGGGTTTTCGGCATGTTGTTTGTGCCTTCATAGGGATTCTTTCTATTGTATTGGAATCTGTAAGACGTGCATATCTGAAATCCTGTTCAGACCACTTTTGGAATTCTGCTTTCAATTCTGGTTTCTCTGCTATACCAAAGATGTTATGAAAATTGAAAGGGTTCAGAAAAGATTTACAAGGATGTTGCCAGGGTTGAAGGATTTGAGCTATGGGGGAAGAGGCTGAATAGACTAGGGCTATTTTCCCTGGAGCGTTGGAGGCTGAGGGGGGACCTTATAGAGGTTTACAAAATCATGAGGGGCATGGATAGGGTAAATAGACAAGGTCTTTTTCCCAGGGAAGGGGAATCCAAAACTAGAGGCCATGGGTTCAGGGTGAGAGGGGAAAGATTTAAGGGGGAGCTAAGGGGCAACATTTTCACACAGAAGGTGGTGCATATATAGAATGAGCTGCCAGAGGAAGGTGGTGGAGGCTGGTACAATTACAACATTTAAGAGGCATCTGGATGGTATATGAATAGAAAGGGCTATGGGTCAAATGCTGGCAAATGAGACTCGATTAATTTAGGCTATCTGGTTGGCATAGACAAGTTGGATCAAAGTGTCTGTTTCCATGCTGTATATGCTCTATGACACTATGACACTGACAAACAGCTCAAATGGTAGAAAATTAGAGGACTCTGCTTGCTTCCTCAGCATCGCCCTTTTCATACAGGAAATTTGATCAGTATCAATACATAGGTAATCAACTGAAGAAGTTGCAGAGTTATCAGCTAACTGGCAGACACAGCCAAAATAAAAAGGACCACACCACATCAGTGATGGATAGACACGAATTTCCAGCCATAGAGAGCATGCAGTTAGTGTTGTTGAACAGAGAGTCTGAGTGTTGTTGGAAGTTGCATTACAGGTAGACGGGGTGGCTAAGAAGGCATTTTGCATGCTTCCTTCCATTGCTCAGGCCATTGAGTATAGAAGTCAGGACATCATGGGCGGCACGGTGGCACAGTGGTTAGCACTGCTGCCACACAGCGCCAGAGACCCGGGTTCAATTCCCGCCTCAGGCGACTGACTGTGTGGAGTTTGCACGTTCTCCCATTGTCTGCGTGGTTTTCCTCCGGGTGCTCCGGTTTCCTCCCACAGTCCAAAGATGTGCAGGTTAGGTGAATTGGCCATGCTAAATTGCCCGTAGTGTTAGGTGCAGGGGTAAATGTAGGGGAATGGGTCTGGGTGAGTGCGCTTCGGTGGGTCGGTGTGGACTTGTTGGGCCGAAGGGCCTGTTTCCACACTGTAGGAAATCTAATCTAGCATCAATTGCATTCATGGTGGTCAGATTTATTTCACAATAATATCAAAATGGATTTGTGCAAATGTTGGTGAAGAACTAGTCATCACACAGAACAATAAATATTTCAGATAAATGGAAAATTGGGAAAGGTGCTGAAGAATGTTTAGGAAACAGATTTAAAGTTTGAACTAGCTGTGAGAAGGATTAATATTTCTCTGGTAAGTATATGCATAAAGGTCAAATACTGCATGGAATCCTTCTCTGAGCATGGAAATCTGATCTTTTGAAATCCTGTTGATTCAAATATTATTGGTGCCCTGGAGGGCTTTTGTGTATAATCCTCCTGTAAGTATTGCTGAAAGGGTGACAGCTCCGATCACACTCTGTAATCCTGTTAGAACTGCTCATTTGGAAATGATAATACCTGGAAGGATTTGCTTTGTTATTTCAGTGAATGTAAACAGTATTGGCTCCCAATGGAAAATTGATTTTCACATCAAACCTGTCAAAATAAAAATAGCAGGGTCTTCTTTCTTCGCCTGATAAAGATCTCCCTGACGTGAATCACAAATCTTGGGATATGATACGACTAAGTAAATAACAAAAAGTACACGAAGACTGATGAACCCGTTTTAAAAAAAAATTAAAATTGTGTATGCCAATTCAGAGGAGAGACCTTCAGTGAAAAACAAAGAATCCATTATTCTCCATCAGCAGAGAAAAAAACAATTTTAACCTGTGGTCATCATGGACTGTCTGCACCTGCCTGAAGCCAAGTCTGGAACATTTCAAGAATGCAATATTCATCCCTCTGTGTTAGGCATCACAGTGTTATAGGAGACAAGACAACAGTCTGCTAAGTGTCATGGTTACTAGAAAGAAAAACAGTTTCCTCGAATTTGGCATCCATGGAAGATCTGAGCACACTGACCTGATTTGCATTCCCTCCCTAGTCACCACCAGACAGTAAAGACTGGTCATGAGAAGACAGGGCCCCTTCTATCTGTGAAGACAACCATGACTTTATGAAAAAAAGGTTCCAGCATGTCAGGGAGGGCCTACCGTGAAAGGATATCCACTTAGTCTGATCAACAAGCTGATTAATCTTTGTCAACGCTATCTCATCCTTAAATACAAAAGAGGCCTCATTTACAATGCATAGCACTTTCACTTGTACAAATTCTTTTATTTAAAAAGTCTAGACGAATTCAAGATGGAAACATAAAATAGTCAATTAATTCACAAGAGATCCAATACTAACACTTGCTGAGATCTACAGTCAAGAACCTAATGCCGCAGGCTCAACCTCCACAATAGATCTATTCCCTGATGTTTGACTGTTTTTTGAGAATGGTATTACAAATTTCTTGTAGCAAGTTAGACCATTGACTTTAAGTTAAATGTCTCTTTATCTGAACCTTGCAGCGAATTTGTTAATTTCAACCAACAAGATGGATTACATAGTTAAAATTCCTGTGGGTCCATCACTTATGTGGCATTGTCCTTCTTTTTGATAGTGTCCTTCAGTAACTTGCAATGCTGCAGATTTTTCACTTGAAATAAACTGAATCACTTATGCAGTGATATTCATCAAAACGCTTGCAAAGATTAAATTTGCTGCAAATTTGCTGCAAACCACAAAATTCAGTTTACTCACTGTCTTATGCCTTCGGCACGTATAAACAGTGGATTTCACTGGCTGACACTTTAAAGGAACTTCAACACTTTCATCCCCTCTGTCTTGGAGGCAAATCTTTGCACAATGCTAGGTACTGAGTGTCAGCAGGTAAAATAATTAGTGAACCATTAAACAGAATTGTTTACATTACAAAGCACCCCTCCATGCAAGTTTTGTAATAAATGTCAAATTTCTGTTGAGACAAGCACAGTTACCCTGCTCACTGAAAAACATGGCTGGCACAGATCATAGGATCTATATGGTGCAGATAGAAGCCACTTGACCCATCAAGTCTACGGCGATCCTTCGAACAGCATCCCACCCAGATCCACCCCTCCACCCTTTCCCTGTAATATTACATTTCCTATGGCTAACGCACCTAACATACACATCCCTGAACACCATGGGAAATTTAGTCTGGCCAATCCACCTAACCTACACATCCCTGAACACCATGGGAAATTTAGTCTGGCCAATCCACCTAACCTACACACTCCTGAACACCATGGGAAATTTAGTCTGGCCAATCCACCTAACCCGCACAACTTTGGAGGCAACCGGAGTACCCGGAGGAAACCCACGCAGACACGGGGAGAATGTGCAAACTGCACATGTGCAGATAGTGGTCCAAGGGTGGAATTTAACCCAGGTCCCTGGTGCTGTGAGGCAGCAGTGCTAACCACCAGACCAGTAAATTAGGGCGATAATCGGCACTATTTAACAAGTTAATAGAAATCGTTGGATTATAGAATTATCCTGTGTGAGTATCAGATAGTTGATTAACTGACATAAAAGGTGGCAACAAAATGAGCAAGCTAAAGCTGTGGCCATATCTCGTTAGAACCAAGAGATAAGCCTCTTTCTGAGGAGAAATGAGCGAGACTCTAATGAGTTAATTTATCAAACTGACCATGGTAGATGGCACATTTGTAACATTTGCCAGCGTTCAGATTGATCATTTGCTGGAGACGGTACAGTGTTTGTACACACAGCCTTGTTTATGTGGGAGGCCATCTGATCAGTGGTTGGAGGTAGGGATGGAACAGGATGATGACCCACTTTCCTCTAATCTGTGGATAAGTCTACATACACCAGTTTACTTGTGATTGCAAACAGCGTTTGAGGAAGTTTTTTTGCAGTTTTATGGTAATGAATTTTGCTTTAATACAAAACTTGGTGCATATCCCGGTGTTAGAACTGCCTTGTGTTATTGATATCCAGAGTAAACTTAACAGATGTGGGAACAAAAGCTGATTATCTGAACAGGTGACACTCTCTGTCTCCCTCCATCCTTTGTCATTTTGCACACATCCTTCACAAACGTTCTCTTTCCATCCTTTTCACATGTTCCAATTCTCACTCTCACTTTCAACTTCTCCCATTGCAGAAGACTTCAGCATGGATGTCCAAGAGGACTGATGCTGTACCAATGAGCATAACCACACTAACTTAAGGGAAAGTGACGGCCTTGTGGTATTATCGCTGAACTATTAAACCAGAGACTCAGATAATATTCTGGGGACATGGGTTCGAATTTCCCCCATGGTAGATGATGGAATTTGAATTCAATAAAAGGAAAAATCTGAAGTTAAGAGTCTGATGATGACCATGAAACCATTGATGATTGTTGGGAAAACCCATCTGGTTTCTTAGGGAAAGAAACTGCCATCCTTACCTGGTCTGGCCTACATGTGACTCCAGGCCCACAGCAATATGATTGGCTCTTAACATCCCTCAGGGCAGTTAGGAATGGGCAATACATGCTGCCCAGCCAGCGATGCCCTCATCTGTGAATGAATAAGAAAAACACAATGAAAGAAATTGGCAGTGTGGCACAGATATTGGGCATTGGTGATTGGGAAGTAGGGATCATTCAAATGCATATCATCTTAACATTTGACATGTTGAGTTGATATATCCAATAACTGAACAGTCATGATTATCATTCTGATGAATTTTAACTCTTTCTTCTTGCCAGCACAATGTTGATTGTAGGCTTTGATCTACAGGCCCTTCAAGGATACTGTAGGAGATGATGCAGGAAGAGATTGGGCGTTAGCACCTATAGCATATACCATTACATGACACACTTGCACACTCCACCCAACCAGATACCGTGCCACGTGTACAGTCAATGACTTCAGTCTGAGAATTCAGTCCCTGCAGTGAAATCAGCAAGCCAGGCAGCATCAGGTGGTGGTGAAGTCAATGTTTTTAGACTCTGAAGAAGGGTTACACCTGAAACATCAACTTCTCCACCTCCTAATGCTGCCTGGCTTGCTGTGTTCTTCCAGTCTCCTGCCTGTCTACCTTGGATTCCAGCATCTACAGTTTTTTTTGTCTCCTGCAGTGAAATCACCAACTCTCTGTCTGACTCACTTCATTAGTGTCAAAGTTCCCAATGTAGTGACCCAGGAAAACAAGGAAACAATGAACCCTGAGATGCATTTATGTGCTGCAAATTGATAGATCCTTGGGATACCTTACCTGGAGCCAAGCGAGAAGAATCTAACCCCAAAAAAGAGGTCCGCTCTTCCTGAAGTTGCTTGTGACCCAGTCTAATGGGTCTCCCATGAACAGCACGGTGAAGTATTTTGAATCTGACTGTTTCTTGGAAGGATTGCAAAGTGAAGAAATCAGGGATGTAGTGACCTTGACAACGTGTGTCCATTGGATTCTCTTGGAATGTGTTCTTCCTCCAGGAGCCTGTTGCTGAGACGTGTTCAGGAGAAAGATTCTCTTGTTGACTTTGCACTGGGGATATTGTCTCCACTCAGCTGGAAGTGGCTGTCAGGGAAGGAAGCTGCTGTTGTTGCTGCTTCTGGTGCTATTTTCTTGTGATTCCTAGCCCTGTTGCTCCTGTCGCACCTTACCAAAGGTTCAGGAATTGCTGCATTAGTTGCTATCATGCTGCAGTGAAGACGGACAGCAAAGAAAATAAAATGAAACTGGGAAAATTCTAATGGCAATTGCAAATACTTCACTAAAGTTGGAAGTCACCTTCTAAATCAAGATTTCAGCTTCTCAGAAGGCATACTGCAAATGCAAGCCTTCCATTATGGCTAGGTAAATGTTTTGTAATTTCACTTGTCAAATAGCCTGTCAATTTCATTGAATTCTCATTGAACATAGAACATAGAATGTTACAGAGCAATACAGGCCCTTCGGCCCTTAATGTTGCATCGACCTGTGAAACCAATCTGAAGCCCATCAATTTGACACTATTCCATCATCATCCATATGTTTATCCAATGACCATTTAAATGCCCTTAAAGTTGGTAACTCTACAGCTATGTAAAAGCCCTGATGAAGGGCTTTTGCCTGAAATGTTGATTTTCCTGCTCCTCGGATGCTGCCTGACGTGCTGTGCTTTTCCAGCCCCACTCTAATCTAGACCCAGGTCTACTGCTGTTGCAGGCAGTGTGTTCCTCACCCTTACTACCATACTGTGCTGCTGTCCTGGCAGGTTCAACACAGTTCAGGAAATCCATGCACTGGCTGTTAAAGCCAGGATTTTTTAAAAAACATTTAATTGCCCCATTGACTATTTTAATTACTTACCCAATAGCTAAACTTGCCTGCAAACATGAATGTGGACCGGATTATGGTGGATTCCCAGGTCAACCCCACTTAAAAGAAGTTCTGCGATTTACATATTAGTGAACCGAAACCTGCAACTCATTCTAAAAGATGGAAGACTTAAGAGCAATCTAGGTTTGTCCAATATATCATTTCAGTTGCATGACACTGTAATCTTTTACTTTAGATTCTGTGTCTTATGATCCTGCTCCACAGCTACCTGATGAAAGAGCAGCACTCTGAAAGCTAGTGCTTCCAAATAAACTTGTTTGTCTATAACCTGGTGGTGTGTGATTTTTAACTTTGTATACCCCAGTCCAACACTGGCACCTCCACATCATCACTTTTACATTTTCAGGCATTTGAGCTTCCTTTGCATTTCCAGTTGAAACTGTTGTATTTTTCTCTCACTGATCCCCTCTCTAAACATTGGGTTGTCTCCTTCTCTCAGCTTATTTCATGTAGCTTTGTTATGACCTGATTCATTGAATATCTAGATATTTTCCTTATCAACCTGTTCAGAGATGTTATTACATTCCTCTGGAGCAAGTGAATGTCCTGTCCAAATCAGAGACTCCCTACAGTGTGGAAGCAGGCCATTTGACCCATCAAGGGCATACCAACCACTCAGAACTCCAGTGTCTGCGTGTTTGTGTATGTGTTGTGTGTGTTGTTAGTGTGTGGCGTGTGGTGTGTGTTGTTAGTGTGTTGTGTATGTGTAGTGTGTGTCGTGTGTGTTGTTAGTGTGTTGTGTCTGTGTGGTGTGTGTGTTGTTAGTGTGTTGTGTGTGCTGTATGTTGTGTGTGTGTTGTTAGTGTGTTGTGTGTGTTGTTAGTATGCTGTGTGTGTTTTACATGTTGTGTGTTGTTAGTGTGGTGTGTGTGTGTATATGTTATGTGTGAGTATGTTTTGTGTGTGTTTATGTGTGTGTGTCTGTCTGTCCGTGTACAAGTGCATGTGAGAGATAAAGAATTTGCTTTGTTTTATGAAGATTGGGTAAACAGTTTAGGATGAGAAATGACTGGAGATAGAATTGAAATTGGATAACATGATAAAATTAGTAAGTGTCTGATCAGGATAAAAAAAGGGTCTAATATAGAGTGATACAACATGGAAACAGACCCTTCGGTCCAACCAGTCCATGCCAGACATAATCCCAAATTAAACTAGTCCCACCTGCCTGCTCCTGGCTCATATCCCTCCAAACTTTTCCTATTCATGTACTTATCCAAATGTCTTTTAAATGTTGTAACTGTAGCCACATCCACTACTTCCTCTGGAAATTCACTCCACACACGAATCACTCTCTGTGTAAAACATTTGCCCCTCATGTCTTGTTATATCTTTCTCCTGTCACCTTAAAAATGTCTTGCTATCCCCCATCGTAGGGAAAAGACACCTCCCATTAACCTTACGCAGGTGTAACACAAAACATAATCACTTTTTGTCATCGCCATTTCTTTGAAATGGACTGACAAAGTGCTAATGTAGCTGACAAACAAATTCCTCATCAATGTGTGTATTTGTGAGCTGGCATTGCCAATATGTCTTCATCCAAGCATAACAATGATTACACTATGAACAGTTGGGCCCTGGGAACAGGGACTTTGGTATGCATTACCACAGATCCCTGAAGAAAGCAGGGCAGGGAGATAATGTAGTTAAGAAGGCCCACAGGACAAATGTCGCTATTGCCGGAGGCGTAGAGTACAATAGCAGGGAGATAATGCTGCAATGGTATAAAATGCTGGTTAGACCACAACTGGAGCACTGTGTGCAGTTCTGTTTACCACATTATGGGAAAGATAAGATTGCACTAGAGAGGGTGCAGAGGAGATTCAACATGACTTTGCTTGGGGTGGAGAGTGGTCTGAATAATAAAGAAAGATTGGATTGGCTACGCTGGGTTTCCTTGGAGCAGGTTGAGAGGAGACCTAGTGATGTGGTGTATAAGTTGCGATATGGTCGATAGGAAGGAATTTTTTGCAATGGTGGAGAAGTCAGTAATCTTGGGGATAGATCAGGGCAGGGGAAGGCTAAGAGGTGTATTCTTTTTTCATCAGAGGATGGTGGAAGTAGGTACTGATTGTCTGAACGAGTGCTTGAGTCAGAAACCCCTATAAAATGCACACAGTGTTTAGATCTTCACTTGTGTTCCCATAGCCTCCACGGCTGTGGGCCAAGAGCTGACAATGGGATCAACATAAGCAAATCACTGTTGACTGTCACTGATACATTGGGCTGAATGGCCTCCTGTGTTGTAAATGTCTATAATTTACACACTTGATCAGTGAGAAAGAAGAAAACTAATTGACTGCTTCAGAAACCCAATTTACATGCCTGTCATATGAAATGTTACCGTGGATACTTGGTGACATTCCAGATTCTTTTCGAAGGTAATTTAATGCTACATTTCAAAGTAGCTAAAGTGCTTAAAATGCATATCCAGTGCCTTTGATTTCTGACAGTTTGAAATTACAGGGTAAAGAGGTCATTAAAAACAGATATTCATTCTTTAAATGTGGAATTCATGTTTATGAAGTATGTTTCTCCTTTGAAACACAATTTTGAGTTCAGTAATTAACACAAAACAAGTTTAGAACTGTAATATTTTCCAGAGTTCCTGACAACTCTTAAAAGTACTAGTCACAGCACTTGTTGTGGTAAGTTTATGTCCTTTGTAGTTATTCCGTGGAAAATCATTTAACCACAAGATCACTGACTTTCAATGGATTTCTTGTTTCTCGTATGTGAAAAATGCACAAAATACCTGTATTTTTATTGCATGTGTTTAGATCTATTGAAATGAATGATCTGCAAGTCATGTCCATTACCAAAATCAGTGCTGCTCACTTTATCAAGCATCACACAACCTCTCGTTCTTTGGATCTCTGCAGCACCCTGGACTGTGGTTGACACTATGCAAGTCTGCACGTGATATTACGATACAGAGAACTTTATGTTTCACCACTGTGGGCAGTTTCCAAATGAAGAACATGCACTTTCACAAAGGAAAATTAAAGAAACTGTGTCTAAGACATCAAATAAATTGCTCTATTTTAAGTTTTGTAGTTAGTTAGACAGGTATTTTAAACACAGAATCTAATCACTGCGCTGCACAGTTTCTAGTTAAACCACTGAGAACGGCATCAGGATTTTCTGTTTACATAATCTGGTTTACAGTCTTTAAACTTTAGGCAGGGTGCCTTGTCAGCCAGAAACAGATGTGAAATATTTTCTGTATGTTTCATGTGGTTTTTCAATCAGTTAAATTAGAAAATTGGCAGTTTTCTTTGGTAAAAGGTGGTATGCGAGACATAACACACTTAACTGAATCTCGTGCAGCTTTGCTAGTGCGTACAGGCAGAGTGACAATTGTCAGAGGTATGTCCACACAGTTTACCAGTTGGTTAATTACATGAATTTACTTTTTAAAGCTGTAACTGGTAAGTTTCCTGCCTTTCTTCCAGCTAGGATCACCTTACTAATTAGAGCAATATTGCAGGTTCACCTGGAGCTACATTAGAAAACTCCAAATTCCAGCATCAAGTCTGTTTGTCCAGATGATACTCATGATCCAGACTAATAATCTTTCATTAATAGCACTCTGAAGTACAGAATCCCTACAGTGTGGAAGCAGGTTGTTCAACCTATCAAGTCCACAACCACCCAGACTCACTCCAACCCTGTAACTCTGTACTCCCTGTTGCTAATCCACCTACCCTGCACATCCCTGGACTCTATGAGCAATTTAGCATGGCTAATCCACCTAAATAGCACATCTTCAGACTGTGGGAGGAAACCAGAGCACCTGGAGGAAGCCCATGCGAACATGGGGAGAGTGTGAAAACTCCACACAGACAGTCACCCAAGGCTGGAATCAAACCTGGATCCCAGGCGCCATGATGCACCGTGCCATGAATTGTGAATCTAACTAGTTCAGATTTCAGAACATTTAATCTGTATTGGATGGTTGAAGGAGTTCTATTCTTCCATCTCCCTTGTCATTTCATTTCTGTATCAAAGAAACCTCACTCATCTAAATTTGCAGAAGAAAGACTTTTGACTCATGCAGCCCCATACTGATTACCCGTGCACTTGATAAGCAATGGTTTCATTTGAGTAAACACTACAGCAACTGAACGACTGATCAGATATTCTATACTTGGTGGCATCGATTGAGGGAGAAATGTTGATTGATTTATTTATTGATTGATTCATTGATTTATTGTTGTCACAGGTACCTAGACGTGCAGTGAAAAGTGTTGCTTTGCGTGCAGTATAGGCAGATTGTACCATACAAAGTGCATCAGGATAGCAGAACAAAATACAGGATACAATGATACAGCTACAGAGAAGGTGCAGAGAGAGATCAGAATTGACATTTGAAAGGTCTGTTCAAAAGTCAGGGAAGAAGTTATTCTTCAGTCTACTCATGTGCGCTTTCAAACTTTTATATCTTTTGCCTGACAGAAGAGGGAGGAAGAGAGTATAACGAGGGTGGGAAAGGTCTTTGCCAAGGCAGTGGAAGGTATGGAAGGTTGGTTTGCATGATGGACTGAGCTGTGTTTACAACTCTTCGTGCATTCTCTTGTCTTTTTCTCCAGAAACTTCGATGTGTACCTGGGAAGATATCTGTGACCTCAACTGGATGGCTCACCTAAATGGAATCTTTGAGGAGAAAGTGAGGTCTGCAGATGCTGGAGATCAGAGATGGAAATGTGTTGCTGGAAAAGCGCAGCAGGTCAGGCAGCATCTAGGGAACAGGAGAATCGACGTTTCGGGCATTAGCCCTTCTTCAGGAATAAGGAGAGTGTGCCAAGCAGGCTAATTCCTAGGGGGAAGATGAGGCGTTCTTCCTCCAACCGTCGTTTTGTTGTGGTCTGACGATGGAGGAGTCCAAAGACCTGCATATCCTTGGTGGAGTGGGAGGGGGAATTGAAATGTTGAGCTACAGGGTGGTTGGGTTGGTTGGTCCGGGTGTCCCAGAGGTGTTCTCTGAAACGCTCCGCAAGTAGGCGGTCTGTCTCCCCAATATAGAGGAGGCCATATCGGGTGCAGAGGATGCAATAGATGATGTGTGTGGAGGTGCAGGTGAATCTGTGGCGGATATGGAAGTTTCCTTTGGGGCCTTGGAGGGAGGTGAGGGGGGAGGTGTGGGCGCGAGTCTTGCACCTCCTGCGGTTGCAGGGGAGGGTGCCGGGAGTGGAGGTTGGGTTGGTGGGGGGTGTGGGTCTGACGAGGGAGTCACGGAGGGAGTGGTCTTTACGGAATGCTGATAGGGGAGGGGAGGGAAATATATCCTTGGTGGTGGGGTCCGTTTGGAGGTGGCGGAAATGGCGGTGGATGATGCGCTGTACATGGAGGTTAGTGGGGTGGTAGGTGAGGACCAGTGGGGATCTGTCCTGGTGGCGGTTGGAGGGGCGGGGTTCAAGGGCGGGTGCAGGTCTGGCAGCATTTATGGAGAGAAAGCAGAGTTAGCGTTTCAGGTCCAGTGACCTTTCTTCAGAAGAAACATTAACTCTGCTTTCTCTCCATAGAGAGTTAATATTTCTTCTGAAGAAGGGTCACTGGACCTGAAATGCTAAGTCTGCTTTCTCTCCACAGATGCTGTCAGATCTGCTGAGTTTTTCCAGCAAATTGTGTTTTTGTTTCTGATTTTCAGCGTTTGTAGTTCTTTGGGGCTTTTTTAGCAAAGAAGAATAATCATTGTTAGCACACTGGAACCATCAGAAGCAAAGATTTAATTTTAAGACAAGCCAACCAAAACAATTGGAAACCATGAGCATAATGGGTTTATAAAGCATTTGAAGATACTGTCACCCCTTTGTTTACCATAACATATACACACCATACAACATTCCATAAGACCACAAGGTATAAGAGCAGGATTAGACCATAATCCATGCCCCTAAAATTTTATTAGGGCTATTTTATTATTAAGCAGCCCATTGTCAAAGCCCTTCTGGAAATCCAAATACATTAAGGCCTCCTTTGTCTAACTTGCCTGTTACCTCCTCAAAGAATTCTAACACCTTTGAAAGGCATGACCTCCCTTGATGAAGCCATGCTGACTCAGCCTCATTTTACCATGCACTTCCAAGTACTCCGCTATCTCATACTTAAGAATGGACTCTAAAATCTTACTAAGGTCAGGCTACCAGCCTATAGTTTCCCATCTTCTGTGCCCCTCCCTTCTTAAACAGGAGTGCTACATTAGCCATTTTCCAGTTCTCTATCCTCCCTGATCCAGTGACTCCTGAAAAATCATCACCAATTTCTCCACAATCTCCTCTGCTAACTCCTTCAGGATTTTGCGATATATTCCATTAGGCCCAGACCTTTCAGACCTTTCAGCTTCCTCAGCACCTTCTCTTCAGTGATGGCCATTACATTCACCTCTGCCCCCTGACTCTCTTGCAGTTCTGGTATGCTGCTGGTGTCATCTACTGTGAAAACTGATGCAAAGTACCTGTTCAGTTCCTCCACCATTTCTTTGTTCCCCATTGCTACTTCTCCAGCCTAGTTTTCCAGTGCTCCAATATCCATTTTATCTTATCTTGTAGATATCAAAAAAAACTCTGAAATCTTCTTTAATATTACTACTTAGCTTACCCTCATATTTCACCTTCTCCACCCTTTTTATTTTTTAGCTATCCTCTGCTGGTTTTAAAGGTTTCCCAATTGGGTGGCACGGTGGCACGGTGGTTAGCACTGCTGCCTCATAGTGCCAGAGACCCGGGTTCAATTCCCGCCTCAGGCGACTGACTGTGTGGAGTTTGCACGTTGTCTGCGTGGGTTTCCTCCGGGTACTCCGGTTTCCTCCCACAGTCCAAAAGATGTGCAGGTCAGGTGAATTGGCCATGCTAAATTGCCCGTAGTGTTAGGGAAGGGGTAAATGTAGGGGTATGGGTGGGTTGCGCTTCGGCGGGTCGGTGTGGACTTGTTGGGCCGAAGGGCCTGTTTCCACACTGTAATGTAATCTAATCTAATCCTTTGGATTCCCACTAATCCTCATCAAATTGTATGTTTTTTCTTTTGTTTTTATGCTGTCCCTGACTTCCCTTGTCAGCCAGGGTTCCCTCATCCTCGCCTTAGTCTGCCACTTCTTCCTTGGGATGAATTTCTGCCTTGCCTCCCAAATAACCCCCTGAAACTCCTGCCATTGCTGCTCCACCATCTTCCCTGCTAGGCTCCCCATCCAATCAGTTCTGGCCAGCTCCTCTCTCATGTCTTTGTAGTTACCTTTATGCAACTGTAATACCATTCCATCTGATTCCAGCTTCTCCCTCGCAAACTGCAGGGTGAATTTAATCAGATTATGGTCACTGCCCCCTAGGGGCTCCTTCACTAAGTGGTTCATTCAGACCAAAGGAGGACTCAAAGAAGAACTGGGATATATACTTGAAAGTGATGAATTTAGAGGGTGATGGAGATAGAGATGGAGAATGGGACTAGCTGGGTAACTCTTTCAGGAGTTGGAACATACACGATGGGCTGAATGGCTTTTTCCTGTCCTGTAAATTCTGTGAATCTATGATTTGAAAGGCAGTTGTGTTGTTATGTTCCAGCCCTGATTTTCTGCCGAATTGCCAATTAGTGTGCATTGGTAGCAATAGTATAAAGTTCTCAGGAGGTTGAAAGGGAGTGGCTGTTTGTATTGAGATTAAACACAGAGCCACTCAGCTCATTCATAGCTCACAGACTCTCTCTCTTCCTCAGCACAAACCTTTGGATATTTCAGACTTTAAAAACCATCAAGCATTATTATGACTCCAGTCTTTGACAAATATTCATTATGTCAGAATTGGAAGATAGCTCATACTGAATTGCTAAGAGATCTTGAGGGAAAATTGAGAAGGACAGAGAACATACAAAGTCACAGTTGCTAATACATTGCAACTAACATAACCTCGCTGGATCCAATCTGGAGGCAGCTTTCTTTATGTTTGTGTATTCAAAAGATTTCCATTTCAAAATATCCCACCCATTCTAAAATAACACATTCTGTGCTTTATTTCAGCATTAACCCAATCTATTGCACAGCTGAGTCTATGTATTGTTCAAGCAACCTTCAGGCTACCTGCCACTCATATCTTAATGCTTTTGAGGATACAATTCAGGGTCACTTGTCTTTTACATTGATCTGCCTTGGTTCAATGGATTTCAATATTGCGAAACTTGTACCTTCCTAGCTGATTTAGAAATGGTACTATTCAATTTAGTAATCTTGTGGTCTATCACTGCTAAGGCATAACCTGCAATCTGTTTCCATCCTGATCATAAACCTACATTTTAACCAGGTTTTTGGCCATCTGATCTAATAGCTCTATGTATGGTATGGTAAGACTGCATTGTTCCAGGAAATCTCTTTCCTACTTACTCTTTCATATGCTGTAAATGTTAATGAAGGTTCTTGTTCACTTGTATGAAGACAGACTTCTCTCTCTCTGTAACCTCAGTATAATCTCACTGTAGTATCATAGTTTAGTTCATAATGTTCCTGTGAAATACTTTGGGGCACTTTAGGGCAGCACAGTGGCCCAGGGGTTAGCACTGCTGCCTCAGAGCACCAGGGACCTGAGTTTGATTCCAGCCTCGAGTGACTCTCCGTGTGGAGTTTGCACATTCTCCCACAGTCCAAAGATGTGCAGGTTAGGCGAGTTGGCCATGCTAAATTGCCAATAGTGTTCAGGGATGTGTAGGTTAGGTGCATTAGTCAGGGGTAAATGTAGGGTAGGGGAATGGGTCTGGTTGGGTTACACTTCAGAGGGTCTGTGTGGACTTTTTGGGCCAAATGGCCTGTTTCCACACTGTAGGGATTCTATAATTTTATCACATTTTGGTGCTATATAAATATAAGGTGTTGTTTGTCATGATATTAACCAGTTACTACAGCCCATACGGTATTACCACTATGGTTATGGCATTAAGAATATTTCTGGGAGTAGGATTGCAATTAATGCACAGAGAAAATGTATTTCTACATTGAGTTTAGTTGATTAGTTAGGCATAAATAAAGTAATTAGGAGAAAGTGAGGACTGCAGATGCTGGAGATCAGAGTCAGGAGTTGGGTGCTGGAAAAGCACAGCAGGTCAGGCAGCATCCGAGGAGGAGGAGAATTGACACTTCGAGCATAAGCCCTTCATCAGGAATGAGGCTTGTGGACCAGGGGACTGAGAGATAAATGAGAGGGGGGGTGGGCTGGGAGGAAGGTAGCTAGGAATGCGATAGGTAGATGAAGGTGGGGAAGAAGGTGATAGGTTGGAGAGGAGGGTGGAGTGGATAGATGGGAAAGGTGATGGACAGGTCAGGAGGCCGGGGGCTGAGTTGGAGGCTTGGGAGGCGAAATGAGGAAACTGGTGAATCAACATTAATCCCATGTGGTTGCAGGGTCCCAAGGTGGAATGTGAGGTGTTCTTCCTCCAAGCATCAGGTGGTAAGGGTGAAACAAAGTAATGAAAGCCTATGCAATCAAAAGGGCTGGTTTTAAGTGCCAGACTTGGTTGGATTGAGGGGGAAAGCCAGTGCATCAGAAAGTTGGATATTTCAGTAATGCCCCTGTCAGTGATTCTTTAACCCAGCTCCTGGTGATTACATCGGAATTCTCGATCCCCAGATAATTAAACCAGGTGACATTATGACAACCTGCAGCAATTTATTTCCAATATTTAAAAGAGCTCTGTAAAAGACTGGATGGAATTATTCTTGAAATGTCAGTGAATTGACCTGGAAAGATTACACCATGCTTCTCTGATGCAGCAGGAGATACCCTATCTCCATGGATGGATGAAGCAGTCAAGATAAAGCAGGTATGACTGGAACGTGCTGAGGCGGTTGGCAACAGGAATGTTGTGCCAATAGGTCTAGGGAAGTGAAATCCTTCCGCTCTGATGGTTGGAAAAGAGTACTAAGTTTATGAAGTAACTCCACAGAAGCTAGTATCCCTTCACCCTTTATTTACACACGCAGAGTTCTAGGCTTTGGCACAGCCTCTTCAGAGTCAGCTCTCAGAGTGAACAGAACCTCTGACATTCCTCTTTTCATCTGTCAGCTAGGGGCTCCCTAATGGACCAGGTTATCAGCCCCTATCAGGGAACTCCTATTCTATGAGGTCCACCTAGCTGACCTCGTTACAATCACAACATTCCTCCCGCTCTGAGTCTGAGAACATAGACCTGTCCTTTTACTTGGAAATCCTCCTGGTGCTGTTTTAGCACCAGCTAAGGTTCCTCTGACTCAGTGTCAGATACGTACAGCGTGTAACACACAGGAGCTCACCTCTTGTGCCAAAAATAGAATTGTTCCAGAATTTCACTGTTTTCTTCCAGTGGCAAAGGCATTGAGGTGGTTACATCCATCACAGCCATCTCTGAATTTGAAGACTTGACAAAGCCTGACAGAGAGGGTGAGCCCATGGACAGCCTCTCCGACTGTTCCAAGGGGCAGTGTACAGTTTGCCCCACACCGTTTGTTTTGCAGTTTTCATATGGCCCATACCTACCTGAACTTTGTACGTGACTGATCCTGATCTCACGTTGATCATGCCTCTTACCACGTCTTCCCACTCCACCCCCCAGCCAGCTTTGTGTATAAATCCACTGGGTGAGAGATTAGGCATTTTTCCAACTGCAGAAAGCAGTTTGCCATTTGTTTGAAATCCCCACAAAGGTGAACCAACCTACAATCAGTACGACCGGTGCTGCCCATTTCACAAACTGGACTGGTCTGATGATTCCTTCTCTTTCCAGCCTCCTGATTTCTGCCTCTACCTTTACCTGAAAGGCTGGCACAGGGCAGGCCTTGGAGAATCATGGAATTGCTTCCTGACCAACATGCAAGGTGGCCTTGGCTCCTTTGATAGCCCCTAGGCCTTGCTGAAAAACTGTATTCGTCATCTCCCACAGGTCCTGCAAGTTTTCCCCAGGAGGTACATTCGGGGTAGGAGGACACTAAGTCTGAGGATGCACTGTCAGAAGACCCATGAACACTCTCCATCAGCACAGTCATATTGAGTTACCAGGTAAGGTTACTTGTCATTTTACAAATGAGTATGTACTGATGTTGGAAGTGCAGAACGCCAGCAAAGGGCTCAGAGTCCTCTGGAACAGGATGAATTAGGAGTTTCATCTTGGGTGTGAGTCATCAGCTCTTTATAAAATGACATTCTTTTTACCAGAGCACTAAGTGTGGGAGCACAGAGACTTCAGTGGGATGATGTATGTGTGCTTGGTTTGATAATTGGTGAAGTTGGGAATTAAATGCAGAGGGGAAGGTGGGTCTGGTTTTGCAGAGTTCCTGCTCTGAAGAATGCTCACTGGGCCTGAAATGTCCACTCTGCTTTCCCTCCACATGCTGCCCAGCCTGCTGAGTTTTTCCAGCAATTCTGATGTTGTTTGCGGTTGCACATCTTTTTTTGAGCTTCTGAAAGTTATTGAATGTTCAAGGCTTTAATGAGAAGGTCACTTCACCTGATGAAGGAGCAGTGCTCTGAAAGCTTGCGATTTCAAATAACCCTGTTGGGACGATACCCTAGTGTTGTGTGACCCTCTGACTTTGATGAGCAGGCAGGTGACAGTTTGGTGAATTTTTAAGATTTTATCTTTTCAAATTCAGAAATTTAAAGCACTATTAGTCTAAATAGTACATTAAATGTATAGTTTAATTCATTAAACTAAGAGTACGAACAACCGCCGCCTTAAGATCTTTCCTGTAATCCGATGTAATAAACTAGAATTTAATGTCTTTAGTTGTTTTGAAGTACAAGCCAGTGTCATTGAGATTTTCTGAATCCTTGCTTATAAAGATGTCACATTTTCTGAATCTTGTAGCCTGCCCCGTATGGATTATAATACCAAATTATTGGACACACTTGAATTGCCAAAACACAATCTCAGGCTGCAAGTCTGAAGCACAGTTGATAAAATTGCTGCTTCTGGGCATGACTGGATTGCACCCACACAGAGTCTATCCATTGGAAAACTATACAAGGAACGTCAGTCAGGAGTCCCCTTCTGGTACAGCGCGGCATGTTTAAGCTGGGTAGAGTTGATACATCAAACAGAGCCCTACAGAAGCTGCCAGTTCATTCCAACATCATATTGGATTTCCATAACATTCTTGACAACTCAGTCTGGGAGAGGACAGGAAGCCCACATATGTTTGAGCCTACCATATTTAACATATGGATGTATTAGACTGAAACACTTACAGAAACATGTTTGTTTAAATATGTTTTTTGGGACTTCCAATATATATGGAATATTGGAAAAAAATGGAAGAGATTGGAAGAGGCTGAATAGACTGGTGCTACTTTCCTTGGAACATCGCAGGTTGAGGGGTGACCTTATAGAGGTTTATAAAATCATGAGGGGCATGGATAGGGTGAATAGACAAGGTCTTTTCCTGGGGTATGGGAATCCATAACTAGAGGGAGTAGGTTGAAGGTAGGAGGGGAAAGATTTAAAAGGGGCAACTTTTCACGCAGAGGCTGGTGCATGTATGGAATGAGCTGCTCGGGGAAGTGGTGGAGGCTGGTAAAATGACAGCATTTAAAAGGCATCTGGATGGGTATATAAATAGGAAGGGTTTAGAGGGATATGGGCTAAGTGCTAGCAAATGGGGCTAGATTAGGTTAGGATATCTGGGCGGTATGGACGGGTTGGATCGAAGAATCTGTTTCTGTGCTGTATATCTCTATGACTCCATGTGACAATAAATTTAAATCAAAATCAAAATCATAAGGCCCTAGACATGAGCTACCATAAACCACTAACAAATGCGTTGCCGGGATTGCAGTGTCAACAGGGAAGGATATCACTTTGAAATCAGATGCAAGCCAGGATGATTATATTGATGAATGGAGCAGCTTGACCAACCCTCACAAAGACCAGGGTATCCCTCCTGCTCTACATATGGATGCTTTAGATTCATAGAGGGATACAGCACAGAAACAGGCCATTTGGCCCAACTCGTCCATGCTGGCCAGGTTTCCTAAACTGAACTAGTCCCGTTTGCCTACGTTTGGCTAATATCCCTGGTATTACAATGATTAGACTGTTAATCTTGACAGTCCCAGGAAGATTTGAGAGCATCAGTTGTGGGCAGTTTTTCTTTAAATGTCCTATTTACTTCCAAGACAGAATAGAATTGAGTGTAAGGGATATTTAATCTATATTTCTACCTGAATACAAAGCCCAAGCCATTCATGTTACTTAAAATATATTTAATTCAACAGTCTTAAAAGTATTAAATGTACAATATCATCCGAAGCTGCATTATAGCAAGTTAAAAAAACCAAATTTTCAGTGTTTACCAACTGCAGGTTTCTGAGATTTTTTTCAAACAAGCCCAGAAGGAAAAATACAACAATGTTCAATCGAACTTTGTATCATTGATCTTAGCAATTTGCTTTCAATCCCATTATGCGCTTCTCAGTAACCAGGGAAACCACAATAAATGTCAACATATTTAAATCAGTTTTTCGTTTGTTCTAAAGTTTTATTTTGTCTGTAAATTACAAAAAAGATCTTTGCAAACATGTCATTGTTTAATCAATTCCAAGCACTTTTCATTATATATTATTGATTAGAGCCAAACAAGATCCCATCACAACAACTTTTAAGCTGCAATAAATTTTAATTTACAGATAGTTTGACCTCTTCTGTAAACTCGCAAAAGCGAGCATCTTCCACTATGCTGAATAAAGATATATCAGTTTGACACTGATGATCATTTGGACAAAATGTTAAAATATTTGTATGATCATACAATGAATATCTGTTACAAAATGTATTAAAACTCGTAGAATCTCTCCCTGCGGTATGAGGTCATTCAGCCCATCAAGCCCACACTGGCCCTTTGAAGAGCATCCCATCCAGACCCCTTTTCACTCCCTGAAACCCTGCATTTCCCATGGCTAATCCACCTAGCCTGCACATCCCGGGCCATTATGGGCAATTTAGCATAGCCAGTCCATCTAACCTGCACATCTTTGGACTGTGGAAGGAAACCAGAGCATCTGGAAGAAACCCACACAGCCATGGGGAGCATGTGCAAACTCCACACAAACAGACCCATGGCTAGAATTGAACCCAGGTCCCTGGTACTCTGAAGCAGCAGTGCTAACTATAGTGCCATCATAACTAAATGTTAAAATTTCCCCAAAGTAGATACATGACCTGTCTAACACAATTTTACACTTTATTTTACTTGATCTCAGTGATTTACTGCGACAGGTCATAATAAGTGCAAAGCAATATTCTATTATCATATTTAGTATGTAATGCCTCATCAACAGTGATTGTAATTATAAAAATATAAAAATTCTTTTGTTTCAGTTCAATATACCGAAGATATTAAAAATTATCCCTTTGTCTTCAATTGCATAATCAGGTGTTGAGTCTATCTTGGAGGTCGCTGCTTTAAGTTATAAACCTTAAATAAACAGAAAGCACAGATTATTAGTACTGTACTAAACATAGAATTCTGGGAAAATAGCTTTGAAACAGCCAACTTATAGACACAAGTTCAGTGGTTACAATGAGGATCACACCAACTAGTATGCACTGAACCTGACCTAGCTGTTATATTTGTCAGTGCCATTCTGCTGAACATTCCTTTGGACTAGAACTTCTCTTTAAATTGTCAAGACTTGCACCCATTTGGAATCTGAGGACTGCCTGCAATATGTTGGTAAAAGCAATCATTTCTTTGCTCTAATGAAATACCGTGGTAGCCATTATTAAAGTAGTACAACTCCAATGTAGCACTGCACAGTCCCTGGAAAACAGGTGTTAAGCTACCAGAAGACGCGAGAGTTTCCACAAATGTGGGTAATTGTAGGGGAGTACATGATGGTGAAAGCACCAGGATCCAATGGTGCAGACTGTTGTCCTAGCAATTCACCTGGAGATAGGAAGGCCATCATTTCTGGTTAATTACCTCTGATCCGTGGAGGGTATTTGATGATGTGTTGACTCATTGATGTTAAGATATTATGTTTTATTCACTATTTGGATGAGGGAAGGCATATTTACAATATGTGTGTTGATCCTTGGGTTATGAGTAAAGCTGACAGAGCTCACAAAGGGCCACTTGTTGTACACTATGGACTCCAGCCCCTTTAGTGAAAATATTGAAACTAAGCTGCCACCTTCTGTCACAACATTGCTGCAGATCCAATTGCGTTTTTCTGCAGCTTGCTTCCACTTAGTGTATCTGATTTAAGCAGAGCTGAATTTCCAGCAAATAAAAACCTCTATTAACGAAGTGCGGACCGTGAATCATAAAGTTTGTGTTTATTGATGGTACCTTCAAATCTTAACAGAATTACACAGCACTCAAACTGACTTTCACACTCAGCAAATGATATGAACATAATGATAAATATTTGTTAAATTGTATGGCCATAGGTCATATAGAAAAATATTTGTGTCATAATTTTTATAACATGTTGTGGGAAGGAGCCCTCAAAACCAAAATGGTTAAAAATCTCTGGTAGAAAGAAGCAAATGAGATTTTATGACAATCCAGTTGTACCATAGTCAACATGACTGATGGTTCCTTCATTTTGTTTCAGGGTTAGTTAATTAACTGATTGTATATGTTGCCTAACTGCATTAGTAGGATATAAACATTAATTCAGTCTGCTGGCTTTCTAGTCTCCTAGACATTCTCCCCATCTCTTGATGGTCTAGTTTGATACAACTTAAGAGATTTGCTGACCATTTCAGAGGGCTGTTTAAAAGCTACGCTTGTTGGACAGGAAGCTGCCTATCAGTCAGATCAAAGTAGCAAGATGTTTCCATCCTCGAATACATTAGTGAACCAACTGTTTTTTTTAAAACAACAATCCTTTATTTTAACTTATTTCCGGATTTATTTTAACTGAATTGAAATTCCCACACCCATTAGGGCAGAATTTTAAAACAAATTCTCTGGCGTATTGGTCAAACTGCACACTTACTCTAATCTGCCTCTTCTGATGTGACATTTGTCAAATGGCACCTGAAATATTCAACAAACAATACCATAACGACTTGTACGACTGAGTTTATTTGCCCTGGATAACTGTGTTTAAAATGATTGCAGCAGGTGTCAAAATAACCAACAATATTTTGCTTTAGAAATTTGAAACATGGACAGCTGTTGCATATCATGGGTGCTGCTTCTTTTTCAAAATATCTCCTTTCCCTTCAATTCCCGAACCCCAGCTCAGCTTTACATTAGTGGCTTTGGATGCTCCCATTTGCAGCCCCCTTCCATTTTCTCCTTCCTGCAACATAACCCAGACTTGTCCCTTCACTGCCAGTTTCTGGATCAGTGGTGCTGGAAGAGCACAGCAATTCAGGCAGCATCCGACGAGCAGCAAAATCGACGTTTCGGGCACTGCCAGTGCTCAAGTCTCAACTTGCACTCTGTGTGTGATCTGGTCTCAAAATGGATTAGGTCTCCCAGTGATAACATTAGACGGACAGTGCAAGCTTCCCATCTGTCCAAATTCCATGCCAAGTGAAAATCACTCTCAGTGTATTAGGAAGTGAGTTTACACCATGTCCGTTAGCCGATATGCCTTTGGTATATGCCCATTACTATTGAATTGGTTGCAACTACTACAATATTACTCACTGCCTCAATTCATCTAATCTCAGCACTTTGGCTGACCATTTCTCTTGTTGACTCACTCCTTTCTGAAGCTTCAGCACCAGCTACAATGGATTTTATTTCCCTTACATTTCTTTGAAATCTTAATCATTTGGACTCTGCTAAGTTTTCTGTATTTTCCAAACTTTAACACATATTGAATTCATTCCACACTCGTGGGTAGAGCCATAATTTCCACAATCCATATGACTCTTTGGCACTGATGTTCCTGCATCCATCGACCTGGTGCTGGACAGGCACATGTCGTAGCATCTGGACTCTGGGCACTGCTGCCATAGGGTCTGCCTCAGTATTGTCTCAAAGCAGCAAAACAAGACTGAGCAGGTGTGACAATGCTGCTCCTTTGACAAGGTTATGCCACCCTTTGCTTTTTTATTCAGCGAGGTTGTAAACAACACAGACTCCGAAAAGTCTGAGGTTTAAGAGTTTTAGAGCCAGTTTGATTATAACTAACAGATACTGCCTCAGGAAAAAGGCTTTTAAGTTCTAAAAAAAACACACTTGTACAATGAAAGGGGAGTGGCCACTTCTCCCAGTTCAGCTTTTCCCTGGTTTGGTTTTATTTTTAACAGAGAGTGGAAAAAAGCTGCTGGACCCACAGAAGCAGGTCCATGCTGGTCCTCTCTCTCTCTCTGACTTCTCTCCTGTAGGATCGTGTGTTTGATTTTTCCTTTATTGCCAAGGAGTGTTTATGGCGATTATTGCAAGTATTTGGAACAGCATCATTAGGTTGGGATAATCTGCTGGGGTTTTGGATAGGTTAAGTTATTTGGTATTCTGTTCTCTTTCATTTCTGTTTCGTTTGGTAATCTTGTAAATAAATTCTGTTTTGTTTGAAATTAAGTGGTTTGACCAGCTCTATTACTCCTGGAATATCCACACCGCACCTGCTTAAAGTAACTAGCAAAGTTACGGTCTGGGCTACTTTCGTGAAATGTTTTGAGGGGGTCTGGCCCACTCCATAACATACAATTATGTGTCCAGTTATTGGACTAAGGCTTCAGCACCAGAACCAGACACACCCTAAGCCAATTCCTGATGAAGGGCTTTTGCCCAAAATGTCGATTTTCCCTATCCTCGGATGCTGCCTGACCTGCTGTGCTTTTCCAGCAACACACTCTCAACTCTGATCTCCAGCATCTGCAGACCTCACTGTCTCCTTGCCAACGACCTGCTCAATTGGGCCAGCTCCTCTTGGATCCTGAAGTTATTACAATGGACTGATGAGGGGAAATGAAGCTGACTGCATTTGTCATCAAGGGAGCATTTCACCCAGAGTGGCATCAAGGAGCGATGGCAAAACTGGAGTCATTGGGAATCAGGGTGGGAGTGTGGACTGTGGGGTGTTGGGAGAGGTCTCAACTGCTTCGAGTCATACCTCCTTCAAATATAAACGATTTTGATCACTGGATGTCAATCACGACAGGGTAGTGTCCCAGGCCCAACCATCTTCAGCTGCTTTATCAAATGACTTTCCCTCCATCATAAGGTCAGAAGTGGGGACTGAGGCTTGCACAATACTCAACACCATTTGCAACTCCCCAGGTACTGAAGCAGTCTATATGCAAATGCAGCAATTACTGGACATCATTCAAGTTTGGGCTGATAAATGGAAGATTAAAATTTGCACCAGAGAAATGCCAGGAACTAATCATCTCAAACAACAGAAAATCCAATCATCTCCCCTTAACATTCAATTATGTTACTTTCAGTAAACGTTGTAGGGGGTTACCATTGTGGAGAAACTGAACTGGACTAGCCACATGAGTACTGTGGAGATAAGAGCAGGTCAGGGGCTAAGAACTATGCAGTGAGTAACTCATCTCTTGACTTCCCAAAGCCTGTCCTTTAGCTACAAGGCACAAGTCTAGACTGTAATGGAACACCTCCTCCACTTACCTGAATAAGGGTAGCTCTAAGGAAACACATAAAGCTCAACACCGTCCAGAATAAAGCTGCCCGCTTGATTGACATCTGCAAAATTCACACCCGCCACTGCAGCACCTTCTAAACCCAAGACCTCAATCATCCAGATCCCTTGATCCCTTCAGCTAAAAGCTCTATATCTACCTCTTTCTGGAAAACACCATGTTTTGGTCTCAACCACTCCCTGTGGTAATGAATTCTGCAGGCTCACCACTTTTTAATTTAAGACATTTCTCCTCCTCTCAGTCTTAAAAGGTCTACACCTCATCCTTAAACTATGACCCCTGATCCTGGGATCCCCCCATCATTAGGACCATCCTTCCCGTGTCTAACCTGTTTAGTCCTGCTAGAATTTTTGCAGATTTCTATGAGATCTCCCTTTGTTCTTCTAAACTCCAATAATCCCGACCTCTCCTCATGCATGAGTTCTGCCTTCCCAGGAAACTATTTGATGAACATTCGCTGCAGTCCCTCTGTATGTGGTGTGGAACACCCCTTCTTCATGTGGTGTTCCAAGCTATTAAAGATGGGACTAACATCAGCCATAATGTAGAAGACACAAAGGTTCTTTATGTCCCAGATCTCTGTCAATCATACTCACCCTCGTCCTGCTCTTGATCCACACCTTCACTCTCAGTGTCACTTGGTAACGTCCATGGCTGATGAGTAACCAACAGCTGTTGGAAAGGTCCATCCAAAAGAAAAGTTAAAATATATCACAAAACTAATATTAAAGACTATCAAAATGACAATGACATCTTTTCAAATTAAACATCTTTTCGTTGAATAGGCATGTGGACGAGAATGGAATAGTGTAGCTTAGATGGACTTCAGATTGGTTTCACAGGTCAGCATAACATCAAGGGCCGAATGGCCTGTACTGAGCTGGAATATTCTATGTTCTAACTGCGGGCCCGTGGGAAATTTATTTAAACAACTGCTAAGTTTTGGAGATTTGCACACAACTACAGAATAAACATCTGTGAAGAGAAAACAGAATTAACGTTTAAATTCCAGTGACCATTCAGAAGAAGAGGACACTGCACTCAAAACATTAACTTTGCTTTCTCTCTTCATGGATGCTGCCAGACCTGCTGAGTTTCTCAAGTAATTTCTGTTTTTGCTTTTGGCAGAAAACTGTTGGCCAGCAGAAATTTTCCTAGACTTCTTTAAATAATATTGTGCAATCTGCCTCAGAGGACAGACGGGGATTCGGTTTAGCATCTCACCTGAAAGGCTCACCTCTGACAATGTTTCAGCATTTTAAAGATGTCCCTGTCTACACTTTGTGCTCAAATTTTGGAATAAAAATTGGAAACAAAATCTTCTGAAACTATGTCAGATACATTAGCCGGAAGTGCTTTTCTAAAAGAATTCCACACCCTCGCTGGAACTCAGTTGACATCATTGTATTTGAATTATAATATTTTGGAAAAAGCTCCCTATCATAAATATGAGCAATTTGTAATTTTGCATCTTATTTCAAATTCTATTTCATAACTCATAGAGTCATGGATTCATAGAGTCAAACAGCACGGAAACAGACCCTTCGATCCAACCAATCCATGCCAACCATAATCCCAAACTAAACTAGGCCTACCTGCCTGCTTATTACATATCTATTCCTCTTGTCAAAGTACACATCTTTCCATTTCCCAAATAGGTGGCATGGTGGCTCAGTGGTTAGCACTTCTGCCTCTCAGTGCCAAGGACCCAGGTTCGATATCCCCCGTTGGGTGACTATGTGGAGTTTGCACATTTTCCCCGTGTCTGCGTGTTTCCTCTAGGTGCTCCAGTTTCCTTCCATAATTCAAAGATCTGCAAGTTAGGTGAATTGACCATGCTAAATTGCCCATAGTGTTCAGGGATGTATAGATTAGGTGCATTAGTCAAGAGGTTTTTGAGTAATAGGTTTGGGGAATGGGTCTGGGTGGGTTACTCTTTGGAGGGTCAGTGTGGACTTGTTGGGCTGAAGGGCCTGTTTACACACTGTAGGGATTCTATATATAAAAAAACATTGTCCTCACTTAATCTATCTATACTCTTTTATAACTCCTGATGTGTTCTTCAGAACATACTGTTCAAACTATCTTTATGTCATCAGCCAATTTAGTAACTAGACATGCGGTTCCTTCCCCTCAGCTATTGACAAAGATTGTAAACAATTGAGGTTCCAATAGTGACCCCTGTGACATTCCATGAGCTACATCTTGCCAATTCAAAAATGACCCATGTATCCTACTCTCTTCTTCCTGTTTGCAATCCTCTGACCATGCAAATATGTTATCTCTTACATCATGAACACTCAGTCTTTGACCTGGTATGGATAGAGGATTAGCCGATGGGCAGAAGGAAAGGAGGGGGACAGAGGGTCCTTTTCAGGATGGCAACTGGTGACTAGTGGAGTTTCCCAGGGTTCTGTGTTGGGGCCACAACTGTTCATGTTTCCCATTAACAGTCTGGACAAATGAACTGAGGGCATTGTGCTAGCTTGCAAATGACATAAAGGGAGGCAGAGGGACAGGTAGCGTTGAACAAGCAAGGAGATTGCAGAAAGACTTGGAAAGGCTAGGGGAGTGGGCAAAAAAGTAGCAGGTGGGGTACAAAGTAAGGGAGTGTGAGGTTACGAACTTTGGTTGGAAGAATAGAGGCATAGACTATTTTCTAAATGGGGAAAAAGCTTCAGAAATCTGGAGCTCAAAGGGACTGAGGAGGACTAGTTCAGGATTCTCTCAAATGCAGGTTCAGTTGGCAGTTAGGAAGGCAAATGCAACTTTAGCATTCATTTTAAGAGGGAAGAGATGCACTACTGAGATTTTATAAGACTGTGGCAAGGCTACATTTGGAACATTGCGAGCAGTTTTGGGCCCTGTGTCAAAGAAAGGATGTGCTGGTGTTGGAGGGGGTGCAGAGGAGGTTTACAAAAATGACCCCCGGGGATGAAGGGCTTGTCATATGAGGAGCAGTTGACTACTACTCTGGGTCTATACTCTGGCACTGCACTGAAATGTTGGCTTTAATTACATGCTTACATTTTTGGAGTGGAACTTGTAGAATGTAGGGTAATAGACAGCTATATCTTTAAAAATGTCCATACTACAGAGGAGGAGATGCTGGATGGCTTAAAATACATAAAGGTGGATAAATCCTCGGGACATGAGCAGGTGTACTGGCCATTCAAAGGTAGAAGACAGAGGGTGGTGGTAGAGGGTTGCCTTTCAGACTGGAGGCCTGTGACCAGTGGAGTGCCACAAGGATCGGTGCTAGGTCCTCTACTTTTCACCATTTATATATTGATTTGGATGTGAACATAGGAGATATAATTAGTAAGTTTGCAGATGATATCAAAATTGGAGGTGTAACGGACAGCGAAGAAGGGTACCTCAGATTACAACGGGGACCTTGATCAGATGGGCCAATGGGCCAAGGAGTGGCAGATGGAGTTTAATTCAGATAAATGCGAGGTGCTGCATTTTGGGAAAGCAAATCTTAGCAGGACTTATACATTTATTGGTAAGGTCTTAGGGAGTGTTGTTAAACAAAGAGACCTTGGAGTGCAAGTTCATAGCTCCTTGAAAATGGAGTTGCAGCTAGATAGGATAGTGAAGAAGGTGTTTGGTATGCTTTCCTCTATTGGTCAGAGTATTGAGTACAGGAGTTGGGAGGTCATGTTGTGGCTGTACAGGACATTGGTTAGGCCACTGTTGAAATATTGTGTGCAGTTCTGGTCTCCGTCCAATCAGAAGGCTGTTGTGAAACCTGAAAGGGTTCGGAAAAGATTTACAAGGATGTTGCCAGGGTTGGAGGATTTGAACTATAAGGAGAGGCTGCATAAGCTGGGGCTGTTTTCCCTGGAGCATTGGAGGATGAGGGGTGATCTTATAGAGGTTTGTAAAATCATGATGGACATGGATAGGGTAAATCGACAAAGTATTTTCCCTGGGATGGGAGAGTCCAGAACTAGAGGGCATAGGTTTAGGGTGAGAGGGGAAAGATATAAAAGAGACCTAAGGGGCAACTTTTGCAGACAGAGGATGGCGCATGTATGGAATGAGCTGCCAGAGGAAGTGGTGGAGGCTAGTACACTTGGAACATTTAAAAGGCATCTGGATGGGTATATGAATAGGAAGGCTTTGGAGGGATATGGGCCAGGTGCTGGTAAACAAGACTAGATTAATTTGGGATATCTGGTCAGCATGGACAAGTTGGACTGAAGAGTGTGTTTCTGTGCTGTACATGTCCATAACTTTATAACTTGAACCTTTGATCCCTTGAACTCATGGTCTGTGAAGTCAGAGACAAGAATGCTATCAGTGAGTCAAAGACGAAACTTGCATTGCACAAACTTTGACATTATTGTCTTTTCGTATCAGTGTGCAGCACAGCTTTGACATTAGAGTCTTAGTTACATGAACACACGCATCAAAACTATAGAGATCTAAGTAAACTATAACTGAAACCTTAATGCTGATATCACTCCAATAAAGTCCAAAGAATGAGCTTTCACTTAAGATTCTGATGATAAAAGGATTTGAAAATAATACATTTGCAACCTTAAGCTTGAAAGCCAAGATTAGAAATTGATAGGCCTTGGCAGTGATATCATCTGAAACTTTTCCTGTAATATATTACATTTAGAGTGATGATATTAGTATTAAGAATGATCTCAGGTACTCAGTTTAAAGGTTGTTTAAAGGTGAAATACACTAGTTATGTGGAAGGTGTGACTGCACAGGTCGTTCTGCTATAGCGCACGCGCGTGCATCGTTAACATGAATCCGCTGTAACGTGATTGACGAACTATAGACACTATTCCTAAAGTACAAATGGGCGGCACGGTGGCACAGTGGTTAGCACTGCTGCCTCACAGCGCCAGAGACCCGGGTTCAATTCCCGCCTCAGGCGACTGACTGTGTGGAGTTTGCACATTCTTCCTGTGTCTGCGTGGGTTTCCTCTGGGTGCTCCGGTTTCCTCCCACAGTCCAAAGATGTGCATGTCAGGTGAATTGGCCATGCTAAATTGCCCGTAGTGTTAGGTAAGGGGTAAATGTAGGGGTATGGGTGGGTTGCGCTTCGGCGGGGCGGTGTGGACTTGTTGGGCTGAAGGGCCTGTTTCCACACTGTAAGTAATCTAATCTAATTCAAAACATGTGTTGGTTGTAACACGATTACATCGCCAACACTTTAAGCGCTGTTTCTAAAGTGTGATTTTTCAATAATGTGGAATTGCCCAAGCATACAATGATCGCGTTCCAGGAGAACTATCCATGTTCTTATTGAATCAATGTTCCTTAGCGACAGCCTCAGCAAAACATTGCATCGAGTGGCTCATCACCATGACTTCATTGTGGTTTCTGATAGGAAGAACTTGCTCCTGGTATACGACCTTGGCATGTTGGGTGCAACAACCACAAACCTAGATCTGCCAGAGTTTATGGGATTTCTATGGGCTAATGCTGAACAAGGAACTAGACGGTATGCAAGGCCAGTGCTTGTACCTGCAGTTCTTAAAGACCTGGCTCTCTTACAAGGAGTCAGACACAGTTAAAGGAATCTGCTGTTGACTACCTGTAGTGCAAGTACCTGCAAGTAAGTAAGTTAACCCCTGCAGGATGAAAGAGGGCGATCAGGTTCGAGTGTACGGTGCTAGCAGCCTGAGTGATTGAGGTTGAAAGGACTGAGCATTTCCATGGGTCCAGGAGGTCCTCAAAGACCAGATAGTTTTTTCATTGTTATTCATTCACGGGATGTGGGCATCACTTGCCAGACCAGTATTTATTGCCCATCCCTAATTGCCTCGAGGGCATAAGACTCAACCACATTGCTGTGGGTCTGGAGTCACATGTAGGCCAGACCAGGTAAGGATAGCAGTTTCCTTCCCTAAGTGACCCAGATGGGCTTTCCTGCTAACTGACAATGGATTCATGGTCATCATTAGACTTCTCACTCCAGATTTTTATTGTACTCAAATTCTACCATCTGCCATTTGAAGCCAGGCTCCCAGATCATTACCAGGGTCTCTAGAGTAAGAGTCTGGCGATAATACCGCAAAGCTCTCGCCTCCCCTGAGATTGATTCCCGAGATGAGGGTTTTGTAGATTCACTAGATTGATTCATGAGATGTGTGGGGTTTATCTTATGAAGAGAGGTTGAGCAGCTCAGGGTTACTTTCAGGCACTTAGAAGAATCGAAAGAGATATACAAGATGCAAAAGGAGATTGACAAATAGCTGTCGAAAGAATGCTTCCTCGTGTGGAGTAATCAAGACAGAGTGGTCACAGTTTCAGGATAAGGATTGAGTGAAGGTAAAACACAGATGAGGAGAAATTACTTCTCTAAAAGGGTCATGAATCTGTGGAATTTATTATCCTAGAGTGTGGTGAATACTGTGACATAGAGTAAATTTAAGGAGAAGATAGACAGATTTTTAATTTGCAATGGGTTATGGAGAGTGGGCAGGAAAGTGGAGTTGAGGCCAAGAGGAGATCAACCATAATCAGATCAAATGGCAGAGCAGGTTTGAGGGGCTGAACGGCCCACTTCTGCTCCTTCTCTTCACTCGGGAACAGGAGTGGATGGCAGTGGAGATCAACACCTTGTGGACCGAGCAGCTATACTGTGAGATGTTTATCAGAGAATCCCTACAGCCATTTTGGCCAGCAAGTTCACATTGACCCTCCGAAGAGTAACTCACCCAGACCCATCCCCCTTACCCTATTACTTTACATTTGCCCCTGACTAATGCACCTAACCTACACATCCTTGAACACAATGGGCAATTTAGCATGGCCAATTCACCTAATCTGCAGATCTTTGGATTGTGGGAGGAAACTGTAGCACCAGAGGAAATCCACACAGACACAGGGAGAATGTGCAAACTCTACACAGACAGTAACCCGAGCCTGGAATTGAACCTGGGTCTCTGGCGCTGTGAGGCAGCAGTACTAACCACTGAGCCACCGTGCCACCCTCAATGAGCTCATGAACATGGTCATTGTCAATGAATGTAAATTCAAAGGATACCTTATCCCCATTGCTTCAACAAATGCTCATACTGCCCTAATGCACCACATCTCCATCAACTACCCAGCAGCAGACCCCCTGTAAATAAGGAATTAGGCCTAACATTCAGAGAATCCAATTCATCTTTTTACAGATTCCAAGAGAGCACACCTGTCCCCTAAATCTTACAACATTCACACATCTCCACCATTCACACCCAGATACAGAGCTATCAAATTACTAATAAGATTCTAACTGATAAGGATTATATAATGTATGCAGATGCACTATATGTCATGGTTGAACAGCCAGCAATGTGGGCAAGTTGTGAGTTTACATCAGTGCTCAATGTGGTAAGCTGACGTTTCGAATGGCATATATATAAGTTTGAATTAGTAGAGAATCTTTAAGGTTAGTTTTGGGAGTGTGGAGCATTCAGCAGCATATGAGGCTGGTGGAGAAGTTGGTGTGAATTGGTATTGGGACATGAATTCACTGACCTTGACCTTTTGCATGAGACCATTGAACTCCTGGTCCCATTATAAGATCTAAATCCTTGAGCTAGACTCCTGACAATGATGGTCCCTGCTATCTGCTCCCACTGCCTTGGCAGACAGTCAATAGGACCTTCTGCCCCTCTATGGCTAGAAAGCTCTCTCCTCCCCACTTCCTCCACTGAGCATTCAGCACAGTATTAGAGAACTTTAGGGCACTCTCTCTCAGCTATTCCACCAAAATTTCCTGATCTTGATGTTCACTCTCTCTTCAACAGCTAGAATTAGCACCTGCTCTAGTTGGTTTAAGCTAGCTTTCAGTGGGACCAAACCTGCACAAATTTGACCTTTCCTTGGTAAGACAGGTGGTAACACAGTCATATGGTTACCACTCACTATACAGAGAAAACTCGATCATCCGACAGAAACATTACATCAAAGATGTGTTTCCAGCAGTGATGTTGACAGGCCCCGTCTCCAAATGACTGACCTCCCGCCATCTCTCTCTCTCTCTCTCCCCACACTTTCCCTGGAGTTCTATAGAGGGGTGTACCCTAAACCGCACCCTCCCAGGAATAATCTCTCCAACGTTGTCCTGTACAGGGCAAACATGGAACCTGTCAAAGATTTGCAGTAAAAAGTTGTGTGAGTGGCTGTGGCTCTGTGGCTGTGCGCTATTTGGAGACTTACACCACAAAGGCAGAAGCAGCAGCAGGCTCATCGTTGGTGTGCAGTCCAGATGGCCCAGAGAGGGGCCAGGGTGGACTGAGGGTGGTCGGGGGGGGGGGGGGTGGCAGGGGCTTGCA
>NC_057713.1:130714185-130716318 GCF_004010195.1 Chiloscyllium plagiosum
TGACCTATCACCTCCATCCCCACCCCTATTCACCTATTGTACTCTTTGCTACCTCCTCCCCAGCCCCACCCCGCCCATTTATCTCTCCACCCTGGAGGCTCCCTGCCTCTATTCCTGATGAAGGGCTTTTGCCCGAAACGTCAATATTTTCCTGCTCCTCGGATGCTGCCTGATCTGCTGTGTTCCAACTTGTGTACTATTCAGTTTGCAAACAGACTCCAGACTGGAACATGTTTGCGGCCTAGGGGCCTGCCTATATAGCTTTTTGTTTGTATTCTGACCAGCTGGCTTCTCTTGTATTATAAAACCAAATTGATTGCTTGAACCTATTACTTTATTGGTGAAGATGTAAAGTCTTTCGCATAGTCCTCTATGGGTTAAAGCACCAAAACGTTGCCAAGTCGAATTGAAAACAGACACTGACGTGGCTCAGACTTTACTTCGGGATGTCACATCTGAATTTCTTTTCCCTCCATACAAATTAACACACATGTTTCTATTTGAAATAAAATCACAAAGTCCTATCTCACATTGAATAATGAATGGGAAGTTTGCCTGTGAATGTTTGCTGCGGTTCTCTGCTGGAGTTAATAACACCAAGGAACCTGTTGCCAAGATTAACTCAACTCTTAAAAATTACAACGAAATAAAGAACTGCCCACAGCTAAAATACAAATCAAGTAACCAGCCTAAATAGTGCATGAGTTTCGAGTGAATCAGTACATGCAATCTTACATTTGCAAAAATGAACGCTCCAATTACTGACTGCATCAGAATCAATTGTTTTCCTCAATAGGTTGTGATTGCATTCAGTTTTATACTTAACATATTGTTCCTTTCACAAATATAATGTATACCGCCTTCTGTATGCATTGCTACAATTATTTATCTGTCTGATTTAAACTAAAAGTTGATTCTTAAGCCCTGGATTTACGCACATTTTCTCATTGAATTCAAGTTGTGGTAAATTACCAACTATGAGAATAATTTTATTGATCATTTGACTGGCATATTTGTTAGCTTTTTTGCGTGTCATTGTATTGTTAATGGAAGTCCTGCACAGAAACAGATTTATTTCCTATGCCTTCTGTAAAGGTTTATGAAAATTGTTGGTATTTTTATGCTTCACAAAGAGAATTCTTGACTTCAACAAAACTGAATTGTTTTTATTAAAGAAATCAACTCAACAGGAAATTCCAGTGAGGCAGCAGAGCTAACCCACTGAGCCAGTCCAATCTGGTCCAATGTGCCACTGTTTTCAGGGGATTATGTTCGAAGAGCCGAAGAGCTTTCACCTCATTTTTTAAAATTAGATTCCCGACAGCGTGGAACAGGCCCCTCGGCCCAACACGTCCACACTGACCTTCCGATAAGTAACCCACCCAGACTCATTTCGCTACATTTACCTCTGACTAATGCACCTAACACTTTGCGCAATTTAACGTGACCAATTCACCTGGACCTGCACATCTTTTAGATTGTGGGAGGAAACCGAAACACCTGGAGGAAACCCACGCAGACCCGGGGAGAATGTGCAAGCTCCATATAGACAGTCGCCCAAGGCAGGAATTGAACCCAGCTCCCTGGCGCTGTGGGAAAACAGTGTTAACCACTGAGCCACCATGTCACGAGTGCCTTTTTTGAGTCTTTACGTCGCCCTTCGATGTTGTGTATTCTCTAGCATTACCATGGGCCAAGGTCCAGGCTAGTACTGTTGTTATATGAGGCTCAGATTAGGAGGTCATATATCATTCTGGTGTCAGAACTGATCATGGTTTTGATGGACCAACTCCCCCATTTTTCGTAATTTTTAGTTAATTTTTTTGGTGGGGATTGGCCGGTCCTTGTCTCCGGTCAGAGCTGGTTTACGGTAGTTTGCTCACTTATCACTGACAAGTTGTAATACTTCGCGTGTCAGTGATAAGGTGAGTCTGGATGTCGTTTGGGCAAAGGTTTGGAATCACTCAATGCTGAGGAATTTCATGAGGCTGTTATTCAAGCCCGGTAAAATCAAGGACTGCAGATACTGGAAACCAGAGTCTAGATTAGAGTGGTGCTGGAAAAGCACAGCAGGTCAGGCAGCATCCGAGAAGCAGGAAAATCGATGTTTCGGGCAAAAGCCCTTCAAAAGGA
>NC_057713.1:130716395-130786216 GCF_004010195.1 Chiloscyllium plagiosum
GGTGAGGTGGGGGAAGGGGAAATGAGGAAACTGGTGAAATCCACATTGATGCCCTGGGGTTGAAGTGTTTCGAGGAGGAAGATGAGGCGTTCTTCCTCCAGGTGTCGGGTGGTGAGGGAGCGGCGGTGGAGGAGGCCCAGGACCTGCATGTCCTCGGCTGAGTGGGACGGGGAGCTGAAAGGGGCTTTGACAAAGGGTCAGTTAGACTCGAAACAGCAGCTCTTTTCTCTCCTTACTGATGCTGCCAGACCTGCTGAGATTTTCCAGCATTTTCTCTTTTGATTTCAGATTCCAGCATCTGCAGTAATTTGCTTTTATTGGGGAGTTGAAATGTTGGGCCACGGGGCGGTGAGGTTGATTGGTGGGGGTGTCCCGGAGATGTTCACTAAAGCGCTCTGCTGGGAGGCGTCCAGTCTCCCCAATGTAGAGGAGACCGCATCGGGAGCAATGGATACAATAAATGATATTGGTGGCTGTGCAGGTAAGACTTTGATGGATGCATTATTCAAGCCCAACCACTTGTCTCGAGTGCCCATCCCGAGGCCAAAGTACTTGGGTTCAGAGCCTCCCGTCAATTCCATTATCTCAGCGTTAAGGTGGTTATATTTCTCGCTTTTATCACGCCATGCCATTTCCAGCGCTTTGGTGTCGTTTTTGCACCACACTGTGACATCGATCACCGCGATCTTTCGATCTTTCTTAAACATGAGATCGGGTTTCCACGGTGAGCCATATTCTGCGAATAACCTAGGCTCGACGTATGATGTCCAGCAGTACTTACAGACTCAGTTTCCTTTTTGAAAACTAAGGTAAAAAGCAACAGGGCAAGAAAGTAAGGTAAATGGACGAGTGATGGTACAATGTAGGGGTTTCATAGGAGAATGTGGGGTGAATGAGAAAGGGCAAGCTAGGAACAGTAAGAGGTTTCAACATAAACCAAAAAACTGCGGATGCTGGAAATCTGAAACAAAAGCAGAAATTGCTGGAGAAACTCAACAGTCCTTTCAGCTTCTGTAGAGAGACAGCTGAGTTAATGGTTCATGATGGGCACGGATGGGCTGGATAGTCAGAGTCTGTTTCCCAAGGTGGAAATGCCAAATGCTAAGGGGGAGCATAGATTTAAGGTGAGAGGGGGAACATTTAAAGGAGGTGTGTGAGGCAAGTGCCTTACACAGCATTGTTGGTGCCTGGAACACACTGCCAGGGGAGGTGGTAGAAGCAGATACAATAGCAATACTTAAGAGGCATTTAGATGGAAAGAAGAACAGGAAGGGGAATGGGGGAAATGGACCATGTGCAGGCAGGTGGCTCAGTGGGTAGCACTGCTGCCTCACAGCGTCAGGGACCTGGGTTTAATTCCAGCCTCAGGTCACTGTGTAGAGTTTGCACATTCTCCTCCCGTCTGTGTAGGTTTCCTCCGGGTGCTCTGATTTCCTCCCACAATCCAAAGATGTGCAGGTTAGGTGAATTTGCTACACTAAATTGCCCATAGTGTTCAGGGATGTGTTGGTTCAGTGCATTAGTCAGGGGTAAATGTAGGGCAATGGGTCTGGATGGGTTACTCTTCAGAGGGTTGGTGTGCACTTGTTGGGCCAATGGGAGTGTTTCCCCAGTGTAGGGATTCTGTAAAATGGTATCATGGTCAGCACAGCCATGGTGGGTCGAAGAGCCTGTGCTGCTCTATGTTATGAATCCAGTGCCTCTCCATTTCTGTTACCTGTTTTTGTTGCATTGTTTTTACAATTGATTTAGAAAAGGAGGCATTGAATCATCATTTCAACACACTGAGGATGGAGAAATATAATGGCAGCATTTTATACGCTAGAAATGCAGATTTGTAAATGGAGACGTTCCAATAAAATAGAGACAGGGAAAGGAATTTGTAAGTTAAAGATGGGACAAAGGCACCCTGTTTCCTGATGAAGGGCTTTTGCCTGAAACGTTGATTTTCCTGCTCCTCGGATGCTGCCTGACCTGCTGTGCTTTTCCAGCACCACTCTAATCTAGACTGTCATATCAATGCCCTAGTCCTGTGTTTTGCTCAGGAATGCGATAGAATTTTTCGCAACAAACTATAGGTATGGGAGCAATATTTAATTGGAAAAAGATTCAAAATAAGTAAACATCCAGGAGTAGGTGAACTTAAAAGTGTCTAGGAGAAAGTGAGGACTGCAGATGCTGGAGATCAGAGCTGAAAATGTGTTGCTGGAAAAGCGCAGCAGTTCAGGCAGCATCCAAGGAGCAGGAGAATCGACGTTTCGGGCATGAGCCCTTCTTCAGGCTCATTCTTCATTCCTGAAGAAGGGCTCATGCCCGAAACATCGATTCTCCTGCTCCTTGGATGCTGCCTGACCTGCTGCGCTTTTCCAGCAACACATTTTCAGAACTTAAAAGTGCTCTGAGAGACTGGGAGAGTTTTTTGTGAGGCATTAATAATTATTGCAAGGGAGTCATATCATAGAAGGTTGGAAAGGGGGAACTGTGGTGATTGCATTCAAAAAGATTAGTTAAAAGGCTAACAGAAGATTCAGAAATATTTACCCAATTTAATTTTGTAGAATACCAGGGTTGCTAAACAGGAAATGTTGGAAAATAACAGACAATTCAGATTAGGAGCAACATGTCCCCTTGAACACTAACTAAATTCCTAACCCTGAAACCTTCTCCATAACACAGTCAGCTCCATCTATGGCTATAACAGAGATGTGGTGGTGCCAGGGTTGGACTGGGGTGAACAAACTTAAAAACCACACAACACCGGGTTATAGTCCAACAGGTTTATTTGGAAGTACTTGCTTTCAGAGCGCACCTCCTTCATCATGCAGGTACCTGACAAAGGAGCAGCGCTCCGAAAGCTAGTGATTCCAAATAAACCTGTTGGACTATAACCTGGTGTCGTGTGATTTTTAACTTTGGCTATAACAAACGTTGACCCACGCACCTAATGACAGCTCAGCTCATCTACTGCTGAAAATCTGATCCACACTTTTGTTATCTTGTTACCTCCATGGTCTTCTGGCAGGTTGCACACCTTACAAACTCTTTGCGTTTATCTAAAAATCTGTTGCCCTGTCATCTAACTTGTACTATTGGCCCATCACCTCTATGCTCGTTGGACCTCAGTTTGAAGATTTTTATTCCTGTTTTTCCAAATCTTTCCCTGGCATTATCCTTTCCGGCCTCTAAAATCTCTTACAACAACACCTTGCATTTATGTAGCACCTGGCAATGTGTTTTACATTATGCTTGCCGAGGGACAACGCACAGATGGCCAAGGCTAGTATCTTGGGGAAATCAGCGGAAATGGTGCAGTACTCGGTAGAGGAACCAATGTCATTTCCTGGTTACAATTAACAAGATGAGAAGGAAAGAAGGGAGATGATCAATAATGTAACAGGATGGAGTGATCAAGCATTTTAAAGGCTGCAGACAGGTTGAGGAAGAAAAAAGAGGAATCACTCATTATGCTGCACAGTACAAATTCTGTGACTTTGGTAAGAAGGCGAAAACATTTGATTGGATGGATTCAAACATGACCTCTTGATAAGACGTGAACAGGTTGAAAATTCAGTTTTAAAAAATATACTTTCTTGTTTAATTTTAAAACCAACGGGACTTTGCTGAACTAAAATTACATGACTCATAAGTTGATTATAGTTCTATTAACTTCTAATGGACAAAGTTAAATGGATTTTCACACCAAAGTTTGTATGAACACTGCAAAACAGCAAGGAAATAAGAGCATAGCTGAATAACAAAGGGTGAGCCATTCACCCACCACATCATGGTTGCAGGGATACTAATAGCTTCATCTATCTCCTAAGGTGGACCATGGATTCTAGATCTTACAAAACGTATAAACCTTAGAAACTAATTGGTAAGTTGAAGTTACCTCCTTAATTGGCCTAGCGCCAATTTTCTGGTCTTTGGAACAGTTTAATCATACATCTCTAAGCACTTAGCTTACTCTGATAAGAATCTAACCTGCTGCTAATACTAACTCCCATCTGCTTTAACCATAAAAACAGAGTGTCGCCCATGTTCAAATGTGACAAGATCTGGACAATATCCAGGCTTGAGCTGACAAATAACATTCATGTCATGCAAATTCCAGGCAATGACCATCTTCAATAAGAGACCATCTAACCATTGCCCCATTGACCAAAAACACACTGGATTCACCACATAAACACAGTGGCTACAAGAGCAGGTCAGAAGCTAGGAATACGGTGGTGAGTAACTCACTTCCTGACTCCCCAAACCCTGTTAATCATCTACAAAGTAGAAGTCAGGAGTGTGATGGATACCCCTGACTTGCCTGGATAAGTATAGCTCAACAACACTCAAGAAGCTTGACACCATCCAAGACAAGGCAGCCCGCTTGACTGGCATCATACCCACAAGCATTCAATCCCTCCACCACCGATGCTCAGTAGCAGCAGTGTCTACTATCTACAAGATGGCACTACAGAAATTCACCAAAGATCCTCAGACAGCATCTTCCAAATACCCCTCTGCCATCCAATAGGACAAGGCTTGCAGTTACATGGGAACACCAAGTTTCTCTCCAATTCATTCACCATCCTGACTTGGAAATATATCACCATTCTTTCAGCGTTCCTGGTTCGAAATATTGGAATTTCTTCCCAACAGCATTCCCTAACAGTACACAGTGACTGCAGTAACTCCAGGAGGCAGCTCAATGCTACCTTCTCAAGAAATGTTTGGAACGGTCAATAAATACTGGCCCAGCCAGTGACATTGACATCCCATGAACGAATAAAAGAAATTTTGAAATACAGTGCTGTTCTCAAGTGGGTGTAGCCTGCAATAAAGAATATAAGCAACAGACTACAAGCCATTCTATTTAAGGGGAGTTGATGGCCTAGATGGCCAATCTATTATTGCAGAGATACAAGCATCGTTCCAGTGACCCAGGTTAAAATCCTGCCCATGGCAGAGAGTGGAATAAATATCTGGAAATGGGAGTCTAATGGTGACCCATCTGGCTCACTAATGTCCCTTTGGGGAAGGAAACTGCCATCCTTATTTGGTCTGGCCTACATGTGACTCCAGACCCACAGAAACGTGGTTAATTCTTAACTGCCCTCTGGACAATAAATGCTGGCTTAGTCAGCAATGCCCTCACTCCACAAATGGGAATTAATTTCTCACTTAAATTTCTCACTTGGCAACAGATAGAAAGGGTGTAGTTATGAGATCCCTCCCATTATGGTGATGATGTGAGTGTTGTATTTGTGATCGGGTATAATTACATCAGGAAGGAAAGGAACTGAGTGAAGATTAAAGGGAAAGCCATCAAACATACCAACTCTTTGACTTCCATAATTTACACTGATATTTCTCATATTTGATTAAATATTCAGATTGCATTTACTCGAATCACTTACTTACTTTGGAAATATTTTATTCATTCAGGAGATCTGAGCATCACTGGCTAGGCCAGCATCTTTTACCCATCCCTAGTTGCCCTTCCTACAATGGCTTTACAAGATGTCCTTGTTGGAAGACAATGTTCTTCATGAATATCGATTTAGCTAAATTTCTTTTCCAATGCTCACATCAAAACAATATGATTTCTCTGATTTTCCTGAACCTTCAACTATTGGCTGACAGTTTTCTCGGAAATTAGTTTGTGTGGTAGAAGTTTTAGTTTTCAAATATGCTTTTGCACACCTTCTTCATTTTTAAATAATTTGCTACCAGAGATCAAAATGATCTAAGTATTCTTACCTCAGACAAATGGCTCCTTTGCAAAGGACTCTCAGCAGTTTTGCCAGCCTGGTTAACTGGAGAACTAAGTCTTCTTCCAGTATGACTGATAGGCAATGCCATTCTATTTGGATTGTTGAAGACTTCTTTATTGCCAGGATTGCTGGAACGTGTGGTTTGATACAATTGACTGTTAGATGTTGCAGGACGACTTCCTTGAGTTAATGATGTTTGAGGTCTGTTATACTGGTTGTTAGGAATCCCATCTCTGCTGTTCTGGGGACTGGAGCTCTGTGGTAATTTACCTCTTTGGCTCCAAGGCGGAATCTCTTTCCCAAAAAGACTCGTTGGTGTCTGAGGTCGCAAGGTTTGGCCCAGTACTGTCTGCGACAGATCTCCATGGTAATTTGACATGGGTGACTTACTTTGCATATCCAAACTGCTTCCCATTTCAGATTCCACTGTTAATGTTTTTGCAGCGCAATCTTTGTCAGGTTCTGTAATAGAGAATTGTACTTTCTTTAGTCATAGGAGTGGAAAGCAGGTGACACAATGTGATGAACATCTTCCAATTAAAACTGGCCACAATGGGAGACAGATGAATTGAGAAAGGGGGTTGAACATAAAAGAGGACACAGAAAAAAATGTTGTCCTGAGTAATTCCAGAAGACCTTAGCTAGTGTTTTAATAAATATCTGGTCCAGGAAATGCAGAAGCCCTGGCATTTCATAAGATTTATTTTATTGTTTTTTGATAATTACCATTGGAGTCATAGAGATGTACAGCACTTCGGTCCAACTCGTCCATGCCAACCAGATATCTCAACCCAATCTAGTCCCACCTGCCAGTACACGTCCCATATCCTTCCAAACCCATCCTATTCATATACCCATCCAAATGCCTTTTAAATGTTGCAATTGTACCAGCCTCCACCACTTCCTCTGGCAGCTCATTCCATACACATACCACCTTCTGTGTGAAAAAGTTTCCCCTCTCACCCTAAACTTATGCCCTCAAGCTCTGGACTCCCCCACCTCAGGGAAAAAAAACCTTTGCCTATTTATCCTATTCATGCCCCTCATGATCATATAAACCTCTATAAAGGTCACTCCTCAGCCTCCGACGCTCCAGGGAAAACAGCCCCAGCCTATTCAACCTGTCCCTACAGCTCAAATCCTCCAACCCTGGTAACATCCTTGTAAATCTTTTCTGAACCCTTTCAAGTTACCAACATCTTTCCGATAGGAAGGAGACCAGAATTGCATGCAATATTCCAACAGTGGCCTAATCAATGTCCTGTACAGCCACAATATGACCTCCCAACTCCTGTACTCAATACTCTGACCAATAAAGGAAGGCATACCAAACGCCTTCTTCACAATCCTATCTACCTGTGACTCCATTTTCAAGGAGCTAGGAACCTGCACTCTGGCCCATCTGGTCAAGATCCTGTTGTAATCTGAGATAACCCTCTTCGCTGTCCACTACACCTCCAATTTTGGTGTCACCTGCAAACTTACTAACTATACCTCTTATGCTCACATCCGAATCATTTATGTAAATGACGAAAATTAGTGGACCCAGCATCGATCCTTGTGGCACTGCACTGGTCACAGGCCTCCAGTCTGAAAAACAACCCTCCACCACCACCCTCTGTCTTCTACCTCTGAGCCAGCCGTATCCAACACGTTTATTTGAAAGTATAAGCTTTCAAAGGTACCTGATGAAGGAGCAGTGCTTTGAAAGCTTGTACTTCCTGCTGGACTATAACCTGGCGTTGTATGATTTTTAACTTTGACCTCCCCAGCCCAATGCTGGCACCTCCACGTCATTGTAAAGAGGAGGAGTTTGTACATACCAGTGAGATGTTTCTCCACGGATAACATTTCTTTTGAGGCCATTAAATCTTTTGGCTGTTTCTGACTCAAAGATCCTCCACTTTGGCCAGGAGGTAGACAGGATTCCCAGAATGGCTGGCGCTGTTTGTACAGAAAAACGAGGTTATACAATTTCTTTTTACGTGTTCATTTAAATGAATCATTCATTTAAATGAATCAGTCACTGAAATAATCAGGACAGCCTTCAGAGGAACAGAATACAAGGTGTGGAAGTTATGTCACAAACGTCCTGGTTAGACTACAGTATAGACCACAGTGCTGGGAAATACACCCTGGAGAGAAAAACATGGAGTCAAGGGAGTGCATCATAGATCTCTGAGATTGAGACCTGAACTATGAGGAGAATTTAGTAAATGAAGGGGTGCTTTGATAGAAGTTTTAAAAATACAAAAAGGGAACACAGCGGGTAGGACCATAGGAACAGGAATAAGTCATTCAGTCCCTCAAGCCTGTTCCACCACTCAATGAGATCGTGGCCTACCTGTAGTCTGACTACAAACACCTGCCTTTGGCCATTTCTCTTCATACCCTTGCTTAATAAAAATAAATCTTCCTTAAATTTAAAATTAACAACTGAATCTGCACCCACCACTGATAGTGATTGAGTCATACAGCATAGAAGCAGACCCTTCGGCTCAACCAGTCCATGCTGACGATAATCCCAAACGAATCTAGTCCCACCTGTCTGCGCTTGGCCTATATCCCTCCAAATGTTTCTTATTCATGTACCTATCCAAATGTCTTTTAAATGTTATAACTGCACCCGCAACCATCACTTCATTTGGAAGTTCATTCTACACATGAACCACACTCTGTGTAAAAGAATTGTCCCTTACGCCTTTTTTAAACCTTTCTCCTCTCACCTTATAAATATGCCCCCAAGTCTTAATCCCCCATCCTAGGGAAAAAGACACTTACCATTCACCATATCCATGCCCCTCATGACTTTCTAAACCTCAATACGATCACCCCTCAGTCTCCTATACTCGAAGTGAGAAAAATCCCAGCCTATCCAGCCTCTCTCTATAACTCAAACCCTCCCTTCCTGGCAACATCCTGGTAAACCTTTTTGGAACCCTCTCCAACTTAATAAAATCCTTCCTATAACAGGGTGACCAGAACTGGACAGAGTACTCCAGAACAGTTCTAGGGGACACAGTTTCAAGGTGCAGGGGTGAGGGGGGGGAATGTTTAAAAGAGATGTGCAAGGCACACAAAGGGTGGGGAGTGCCTGGAACACGCTGCCAGACGAGGTGGTGGAAGCAGACCCAACTGCAGCATTCAAGAAGCACCTGGATGAAAACAGGAATAGGCAGAGAATAGAGGGATACGGATCCTGTCAGTGAAGACAGTTTCAATATGGAAGGGCAAAATGTACCGGGTGCAGGTTTGGAGGGCCGAAGGGCTTACTCATGTCTGCACAGTTCATTGTTATTGTTCTAAGAGGCTTCACTAATGTCCTGTATATCCTCAACGTAATATCCCAACTCCTATATTCAAAGGTTCAGTGAGCGGAAGTTATTTCCTCTGGCTGGGAAATCTCTCACTAGGAGGGTATCAGCTAGGAATTGAATCCAGTTCCCTTGGGAGTAAAATTAGGAATAATTTATTCATACAAACGGCAGTTATGCTCGATTAATTACTAAATTTAAAATTAAAATTGATAGATTTTTGTTCCTGAAGGCATTAAGGAATAAGGGCAAAGGCTGGTATATGGTGTTAGGTTACAGATCAACCACAATCTCACTGAAAGGTTTCAATAGGATCCCGGGCCTACTCCTCCTCTAAAGAACGACACTGATTTATAATGAAGTACACTTTCACAAATTCATAGAATCCCTACAGCATGAAAACATGTCCACACCGACCCTCCGAAGAATAACCCGCCTAGACCCATTGCCCTACCATATTATCCTATATTTATTCCTGACTAATGCACCTAACTGACACATCCCTGGAGACTATGGGCAGTTTCCCATGGCCAATCCACCTAACCTGTACATCTTTGGATTGTGGGAGGAAACCGGAGCACCCGGAGGAAACCCACGCAGACATGGGGAGAATATGCAAACTTCACATTGGAATTGAACCCAGGTTCTTGGAGCTGTGAGGCAGCAGTGCTAACCACTGAGCCACCGTGCTGCCCTACATACCAGGCATTTGTTGATATTTTACTAATAGATGATCCTAGAGAGGGAGATACTGAAATTCCATGGGCTTTCAACTAATCTTCCCCTGTAACTCAGACAGGGAATAATTGAATACTCAGAGAAATGGAATAAAAAATTCCTACGTGTGGCAGCAGGCCATTCGGCCCATTGAACTCACACCAATCCTCCGAAGAGCATCCCACCCAGACCCATGCCCCCCACCCTATATTTCCCATGGCTAATCCACCAAGCCTGCACACTGTGGGCAATTTAGCATGACCAATTCACCTGACCTGCACATCTTTGGACTGTGGGAGAAAACTGGAGCACCTGGAGGAAACCTACGCAGACAAGGGGAAAATGTGCAAACTCCACACAGACAGTCACCCGAGGATGAAATCGAACCCGGGTCCCTGGCACTGTGAGGCAGCAGCACTAACCACTGAGCCACTGTGGCATCTGCCAGCTTACAGATTTGTAGACTTGGAATATCAATGGTCTATTTGACTATATAATTACAACTGAGGAAGGGTCACTCAACCTGAAATGTTAATTCTGATTTCTCTCCACAGATGCATGTAGACCTGCTGAGCTTTTCCAGCAATGTCTGGTTTTGTTTCTGATTGACACCAACCTAAGTTTATTTGGTTTTTAATTACAACTGAGCGGAGTTCTATCCTTACGTGTTGTCATTCAGACATGAACACTTTCCAGTTGGAGTTTTTCCCAACCATTGACACCACTCGATCTGGAGCTTTCACCGATCTCATGCCAGGGTTAAAGTGGGAAACCGAGGGAACCCCCTGGCCTAGTTTCAAGGGATCAGCATTTTTCTGCAAATTGCAAAGAGGAAGCTTTGTTTACACTTTGTCATCCAGCTTTTATATTCTTCCTCCAAATCCCACATTAGAAAGCTACTATCAAATGTCAGGGCAAATAATATAGTAGGTTAATGAGAACACAATCATACTCCTCCTTGTGTTTGCTTCAAGCAGTGATTGGAGTTGACCCAATTATATTCCAGACCTTGCGTAAAAGTGCAGAATCTTAGATTCTAAGAGGTGCTTGCAGCATTGCATTACATGCAGTGGAAAACAATTATAATGAAAACTGATCATCTGAAATTGAAAGTGAAGAATTTCAATGTAGATTCAAATTTATTAGTCATTTAGCTAAATGGAATAGTGGAAGGAAGATTCTTATTTGCTTAATTTACAGAGTGTTGGCCAAAAATGGGCATCATGGGTGGTTCAAATTACAAACAAAAACAGAAATTGCTGGAAAACTGGTTCCAAAGAAGGGTCATTGGACTCGAAATTCTGACTCTTTTTCTTTCCAGAGATACTGCTAGACCTGCTGAGTTTCTCCAGCAGTTCCTGCTTCTCCTACAGATTTTCAGGCATCTGCATCACCCTCTGCCTGAAAAATGTTAACCCTCAGGTCCTTTTTCCCCCTCTCAGCTGAAACCTATGCCCTCTAGTTTTGGTCTCACCAAGCCTAGGAAACAGACCTTGGCTATTCACTCTATCCATGCCCCTCCTGATTTTATAAATCTCCAAAAGGGTCCCCTTCGGTCTCTGATGCTCCTAGGAAAATAGCCCTAGCCTATTCAACCCCTCTATATAACTCAAACCCTGCTGTCCTAGCCACATGCTTGTAAATCTTTTCTGCGCCTTCTCATGTTTAACAACATGCTTCTTATTGAAGGGTGATCAGAATTGAACATGTTACTCCAGAAGTGGCCTCACCAATGTCCTGTACAACCTCAAGCTCAACCATGACGTCTCAACCCCGACACTCAATGTTATGACCAAGGAAGGCAAGTATGTCAAATGCCTTCTTCACAACCCTGTCCATCTATTCACTCTCAAGGAACTATATACCGGCATTCCCACATCTCTTTGTCCAGCCACACTCCCCAGTGCCCTATCAGTAAGTCCTGCCCTGGTTTGCCTTACCAAAATGCGACACGTCACCTTTATCTAAATAAATTTCACCTGCCACTCCTTGGCCCATTGGCCCATTCTCATCAAGGGCCCAATGTCCACTGTTTTGGTGTCAAATTACTAACCATACCTCCTATACTCACGTCCAAATCATTTATATTCTTTGTTTTATCAAATTACAAGCAACTTGACAAAGTCAGTTGTCATACAGTCTGAATACTTCAAATGGTGGAGCAATTAAAAAATATTGGGGTATATTGTCAGAGGAATAGAATATAAAAGCTCCGTCCTCCGATAGAGAATAGGAAGTTGGGAGTTGGTAAACAGAGTAAAGTAGGGTGGTGGAAAATTTTGCCAGAATCTTGCCTCAAATGAATTATAACCAGAATTCGACCATCAAGCCAGAGCCCCCTATGCCTTTTAAACTGAGCTCAGTCTTCTGCATATGAATAGCTGTGACTGAATATGACCATGCTTTAGGGTTTTTACTCCAATTAGCTGGATGTTGGAAATGGCGTTCGATAAGTTCACTATCTACATGAAAGACTTGGACTCAGAAAAAGAAGCACAACTACAATAGATTGGGCTGAAATTAAATTAAATAGGTAATGCCAAGAAACGCTTTAACAAAATGCAAGATGGTGTTGATAAACTTGCAGAATGAGGCACGCAAATGGAAAATTAATTATAGAGATAAGTGTGATAGGACACATTTTTGTAGGGGCAGTCAGACTGCAACCTACTGTCTGGGGAGATAAGAGTCTGAATTGGACTGAGAAACAGAGGGATTGAGGTGTACAGTTCCACAAATTATAAAGGACAGATTAGTAGATTAATAAAAGCACAAGTAAAGAAATGTAAAACACTTGGGTTCATATCGAGAGGAACTGAATTGAAAAGCAATATCCAGGCTTGGGCCCAGCCCACAAGTCTCATTCCTGATGAAGGGCTTATGCCTGAAACATTGATTCTCCTGCTCCTCAGATGCTGCCTGACCTGCTGTGCTTTTCCAGCATCACACTCTCCAGAATCTGCAGTTCTCACATTCTCCTTGGACTGACATGTGGAAAGTAACATTCGTGCCACACAAATGTCCATCACCAATAACAAACTATTTAACCACCATTCCTTGACGTGCTGTTATCATCACTGAGTCCTCCACAATCAACAGTCTGGAAGTTATCATTGACCATAAATTCAACTGGACTCACCGTATAAACACAGTGACTACAAGAGCAGGTCAGAGGCGAGGGACACAGGAGGGAGTAACACACCTCCTGACTCCCCAGAGCCTGTCCACACCATCTACAAGGCACAAGTCAGGAGTGTGATGGAATACTCCCCACTTGCCTGGATGAATGCAGCTCCAACAACACTCAAGAAGCTTGACACTATCCAGGATAAAGCATTTGTGATTGGCACCACATCCACAAGAATCCACTCTCTCCACCACCGATGTTCAGTAGCAGCAGTGTGTACTATCTACGAGATGCACTTCAGAAATTCACCAAAGATCCTCAGACGTACCTTCCAAACACACGACCACTTCCATCTAGAAGGACAAGGGCAGCAGGCAAATGGAAACACCACCACCTTCAAGTTCCCCTCCAAGCCACTCACCATCTTGACTTGGAAATATATCACCTCGCTGTTGCTAGGTCAAAATCCTGGAAGTCCCTGCTTGAGGGCATTGTGGGTCAACCCACAGCAGGTGGACTGCAGAGGTTGAAGAAGGCAGCTCAACCCCTTCTCAAGGTCAACGAGGGACGGACGATAAATGCTGGGCCAGACAGCGACGTTCACGTCCCACAAAATGAATAAACGAAAATATATCGAGAGACTGGAGAGGGTGCAGAAAAACAAAAGGATGAGGCCAGAACAGAGGTTACAATGACCAGGAGAGACTAGTTTCAGGTTGAGATTCTTTTCCTGAACAAGGCTTCAGAGGTGGAAGAGGAGATGGCAGATCACTCAGTGCCCAGCTAGAAAATTTAATCTCTATCCTTTTCAATACCAAACAAAAATCTTGAAAAACAAATAAAACATCTTTCTCACTTGGCTAGTTTCCTCCCCCACCTCCAGTACAACCTCTCTCTCAATGTTGGGAAAACTAAAGAACTGATGATTGACTTCAGAAAGAAAGGAGGAGAATATGCCCATGTCGACATCACTGGAGTGGAGGTTGAGAGGGTGGAGAGTGTCAAGTTCCTCAGAGTGACAATAACCAACAACCTGTCCTGGACTTGTCATGTATATGCGACAGTCAAGAACGCACAACAATGCCTCTCCTTCCTCAGGCAGTTCAGGAAATTCGGCCTGTCCATAAGGACCCTCACTAACTTCTACAGATGCACCATTGAAAGCACAGTGTCCGGGTACATAATGTCCTGGTGGTGTGCTCAGCCCAGACCATCACGGAAGCCAACCTTCTATCCATGGACTCCATTTGCATGGCTCACTGCCACAGAAAGGCTGCCAACATCATCAAAGACCCTTCTCACCCTGGTAGTGCTCTCTTCCAACCTCTTCCATCAGGCAGAAGATACAGAAGTCTGAAAACATGCACCAACAAGTTCAGGAACAGCGTTTTCCCTGCTGTTATTAGACTGATGAACGGACCTCTCTAACATGAAATAATGCTGATCATGCTAACGCTGCTCTTGCCCAGTGCACACCCTGTGCAATGTAACCTGTATGCCTCTGTCTAAGTCTTTTTGTTCTGCACTTCCTTGCTTACTATGATCTGCCTGTACTGCTCGTAAACAAAACTTTCCACTGTACTTTGGTGCACATGACAATCAATCAATCAATCAATTTAGATGCATTTTATCAAAAAGTAATCCACGCCACAGCTCAACCTTAGAAATCCCACATTTCATGGGAAAATGGGATTTAGAAGCGGAAGTAGGCCATTCAGCCCATCAAGCGTGACCCACCATTCGATAAAACCATGGCTTTCATTCTGCACTCAACTCCACTTTCTGGTCTGCTCCTGTAGCCCTCCAGTCTCCTGCACCTCAAAATCTACCTCAGCAATGTTACAAATCACACAACACCTGCTTTTGGGGCTCCTTCATCAGGCGGTTGTCTCCGAAAGCTAGTGTGCTTCCAATTAAACCTGTTGGACTATAACCTGGTGTTGTGTGATTTTTAACTTTGTACACCCCAGTCCAACACCGTCCTCTCCAAATCATGACTACCTCAGCAATGAATAACATAGCCTCCTCTCTGGGGAAAATCATTCCACTGACTGGTAATCGTCTGAAAGAGAAAAGAAAAATTCCTCATCTCCACCTTAAAAGTGAGAGTTCTTTTTCTTAAACTGTGCCGTCAGGATCCATCTTGTTAAGGCCTCTCAGATATTTCAAGGCGACAACTCCTACTCTTCTAGACACATTCAATGTGGCAAAAATTGGTGGCCCCTCAGAGGATTGGAAAAGTTTAAAAACTATCAAACAATAACCAAGAAAAAGGGAAAATAAAAAGCAAACATTGTGCCAGTCTTTGCAGGAGAATATACTATTGGCATTCCGAAGATACTCAATGGGCAGGAAAGCTTTTGCTGACCATTCTTAGTTGCCCTTGAGAAGGTGGTGGTGAGCTCTATTCATTAATATTCAAGGTTGAGGCAGGTAGATTTCTATTCAGTCAGGAAATCACGTTTTATGGGGTAGGAAAATGGAGTTCAGAATGACTGGATCAGACTTGATCTCAGTGAACGGCAGGACAGATTTGATGTTGATCCTTCCTCAGAGCTGGTCATTAACACTAACTCGTGATTTCTCTCTGCTGATGCTGCCAGACCTGCCGAGTTTCTCCAGCAATTTCTGATTTGGTTGCAATAGATTAGATCAGCTTGTTAATTAACATGGTTGGGGAGGGGTAGTGGGAATGGTGAGGTGGTATTATCCACCACAGCGATTGGTGGAATTTAAATTTAAATTAAAGTAGAGGTCTTGTGATACAGTGACAGTGCAAATACTCCTGGGAGAATGTCCTACCTTTCACTGAGGTGTGTCATAACATGGCATTGGTTTCTTTATTCTTTCTTGGGATCTGGGCATCACAGCTATGGTCAGCATTTGTTACCAATCCTGAATCACTCTGGGATTGAGCAACTTAATGGCCATTTCAGAGCGCAGTTAAGGGCCAACACCTTTCTCTGGTGCTGGAGTCCCACAGAGTCCAGACCAGGTAAGAATGGGCAGACTTGTCCCCCTAATGGAACATGGATGAATTAATTGGGGTTTGATGGTCACCATTATTGAGATTAGTTTTCGACTTGAGATTTGTATTAGAGTCATAAAATCATGGAGACAGGCCGTTCAGCCCAACTGGTCCAGGCTGACCAAAATGCCCATCCACGCTAACCCCATTTCCCTGCACTTGGCCCATATCCTTCTAAATCTTTCCTATTCATGAATTTACTCAAATGCCTTTTAAATGTTGTTAATGTACCAACCTCAACCACTTCCACTGGCAGCTCATTCCATTTGTGTACCACCCTCTGTGTAAGAAAGTAGCCCCTTGAGTTCCCTTTTATTCTTTTCCATCCAAATTTAAACCGACGCCCTCTCGGCCTTGATTCCCCAACCCTGGGAAAATGACTGAGTGCATTCACCCTATCAATGCCTCACCTGATCTTAGGATATTAACTTGGTTTAAACTCAGTCAGCCGACATGATGGGAATTGAACCTGTGAGTCCAGCACATAAGCAAAAATAGGAATTGCTGGAGAAACTCAGCAAATCTGATGGCATCTGTGGAGAGAAAGCAGAGCTAACATTTTTATTATTGAATGCTCGCCTGGGCCTGTGGCTAGATGCATGTGTCATTAATCCTAGTTATTTTTAATCAACTCTATTCAGACACATTGCGTCACCTCTGGAGTAGATGGGACTTGAATCTGGACCTTTTGAGCCTGAGGTAGGGACACTACCACTGTGCGACATGAGTATTTTTTAACTGAGTTTCTAAATTCCTCCTTTTTTTTGGTGTTGCATTAATTATATAATTGCTGTTTGCATACCCTTGCTGTTAATTGAGGAGATATTTGCCTACAGTTCAACAGTGCCAACACCCAAAAATACTTAACTGCCTGGGAAGTAATTCAGAGGATCCTCAGGATATGAAAGGTGCCATATAAATGGAAGCTTGTTTGTTTATTTTTAAACACATGTAAACAAAATTGTGAAAATGTGGGCCAAAATATCCAGTCTGAAACGCAATAACTGACATAGGTGTGAAAAACGTCCCTACTTTTCTGTGGACAAAACAAACCACATAGACCGAAAAGCACTCATTCTGCAAAACAAAAATATTTATTCTTCAAAGAGCCTGGAGATTCTCTATCAATTTCCTGTAAGGAAGTTGCTTCCAGCAAGTCGTATCTAGGTTTTATTGATTTGATTACGCAAAAATAGGCTTGCACAATACTGGCAATAAAAGTTAACCAAATATTCAATTCAAACAAAACATCATGCTGGTAATGGATCTTGTAAGCAGGTTTATCACGACTGATCATCCATCACGATAGACAAGTCGTCTGTAATTCAATTTACTTACAGGGCCTGACACTTGAGAAGCACTCTCAAATTCGTCTTCATCTTGCATCACTCTTTCCACCCCAAGCAATGGAGCTGTTCCAAAAGAATACATAACTCATTCTGAAACACTCATATCATCTTTAAGCAATAATTAATCTCAAACAGCATAGTCATACACATGTGTGTTAAATAAATAAGATCCACGTGTGTATTAGAGATTTCAGAGCCAGTATTAGTCTCTGGTGTTCTAGATACAAGCACAAAAAGGCTGCAGGGGAGGGTAGAATTGATCTGTTTTGTAATGGATACACACCCACACCACGTGCCAAACACTTCTGGAGGGATTTGGCATAGGTGTTGGAAGCTCCTACCAAAAACTGGCAGGAGTGTTTTTTTTATAAATAACATTTATATAATTTAAGGTGGTGATCCTAATGTTCCTTCTGGCTTTTTTTTTTGGGAGCATGCTAATGAGAACCATACAGAATGGGGATACAGAGGAACTGGGCTCCATACAGAGTAAACAAGAAGGACCAAGCAAAGGATTCATTGACTGTTGAAGGATTTTTTTCTGGATTTTTAAGGATGACTTCCTACTTCCAGCTAAACTCTCAGAGTTCTTTGCATCAACTGCTGTTCTGCTGCAGCCCCACCTGGGACCAGCCCTCAATGTTCCATTGGAGTTCCCTCATTACGCTTTCCCCACCAATGATTAGATGCCTCTCTATCCCGCCAGGAAAGCTGATGACACAGGTATAGAACGTGAAGGCCTGCTAATGTGATAGACACCTATTAAGGTGACACGATGGCTCTGTGGATGGCACTGCTGCCTCACAGCACCAGGGACACAGGTTCGCTTCCAGTCTCATTCTCCCTGTGTCTGTGTGGGTTTCCTCTGGGTGCTCTGTTTCCTTCCAGAGTCCAGGGATGTGCAGATTAGGTGGATTGACCATGGGAAAGAGGCGTTATAGGAATGGAGAGGGTCTGGGTGGGATGTTCTTTGGAGGGTCAGTGGGGGCTGAATAGCCTGCTTCCACACTATAGGGATTTGATGCTTCTATTTCACGGATCCAACTCAATTCTGGAACAATCGGACCAAGTGAAGTCAACTGCACTGGAGAACTATGCTCAAGAGTTTGTTTTGAGCATCATCGTATCTGAGACTCTCACTGAGGAGCTCACATTGTCACAAAGTGAGCAGTCTTCATTGTCTGGAAGAACAATCCAATGTCAGACGTCAAGAAAGCAGTATTCATGGAATCATACAGTACAGAAAAGGCCCTTCAACCCATCGAATCTGTACTGCCAAAAATTTACAACAGCAAACATTTTATTAACCAGCAGCTATGGGACCAGGAATGTGCCCATTGATCAAATATCCCCTTTGATCAAGAGATCCACATAATCATAGAGTCATGAACTCAGGGAGATGTACAGCACAGAAACAGACCCTTCAGTCCAACGTGTCCATGCTGACCAGATTTCCCAACCTAATCCAATCCCATTTGCCAGCACTTGGTCCATATCCTCTAAACCTTTCCTATTCATATAACCATTCAGATGCCTTTTAAATAATGCAATTGTACCAGCCTCCACCACTTGCAATTCTGGTCTCCTTCCTATTGGAAAGATGATGTGAAACTTGAAAGGATTCAGAAAAGATTTACAAGGACGATGCCAGGTTGGAGGATTTGAACTATAGGGAGAGGTTGAACAGGCTGGGGCTGTTTTCCCTGGAGCATCGGAGGTTGAGGGGTGACCTTATAGAGGTTTACAAAATTATGAGGGGCATGGAGAGGATAAGTAGACAAAGTCTTTTCCCTGGGGTTGGGGAGTCCAGAACTAGAGGGCATAGGTTTAGGGTGAGAGGGGAAAGATATAAAAGAGGCCTAAGGGGCAACCTTTTCATGCAGAGGCTGGTACGTGTATGGAATAAGCTACCAGAAGATGTGTTGGAGGCTGGTACAATTGCAACATCTAAGAGGCATTTGGATGGGTATATGAATAGGAAGGGTTTGGAGGGATATGGGCCGGGTGCTGGCAGGTGGGACTAGATTGGGTTGGGATATCTGGTCGGCGTGGACAGGTTGGACCGAAGGGTCTGTTTCCATGCTGTACATCTCTATGACTCTATGAGAGAGACCTTACTGGGGTGAAGTGGGACAATGGGCAGTCAGAGAGCTCCATCACAGTTTCTCAAGAGTATGACTGATTTTATTCTAGGGGATTGAAAATTGTGAAGAGTTGGGGTCCCAGTACTGATCCCTGTGGCACACTATTCATTACATCTTGATAACTAGAAACGACCCCTGTATATCAGCTCTGTTTCCTGATGGGTTAACCAATCTCCTATCAATGCCATAATGTTACATCTACACCACAACCTTCTTTTTTATAATAAACTTAGAGGCACTTTGAAAATGAACCTACCAGTTCCCCTTTATCCACAATGCTTTTTACTTATTCAGAGAATGCCAATAAACTAGTTAAACATAATTTCCTTTTCACAGACCTATGTTAACTCTATTTGATCTCCTTGACTGTATTGAAGTGTCCTAATAATTATAATAACTTTAATAGTAGCTATTAAACATTTTCCCTATGAAGGATGTTAAGCTAATTGGTCTGTAGTTTTCTGCTTTCTTTTTGAGAAAAGGAATTGCACTAGCTACTTTCCAATCAAATGGCAGCTTCCTATAATCTAGTGAATTGTGAAAAATTGAAACTGATGATTCAACTATCTCATTGGCCAGTTCTTTTAAGACTCTTGGAGGAGAATCATCAGGACCTGGGGAATTGTCAAGCAGTATTTCCAACAATTTGTTCAGTATTACTTGCCAGGTGATTGTAATTTTCTTGATCTCCTCCCTCAATCCAGTTCTTAATAAACAACCATTTTTGAGATGTTCCTTGAATCCTCTGTACTGCTGATGAAAGCAAATTCTGTTTCAATTCAAGTAATCAGGCTTTTGGCTGGCAATTGCATTGGAGCTTCAATTTGTTAACCAATATGTCTCCTGTGAAATTTGGCTCAGGGTTCAGACTGGAATGGACCTGCATACAGAGCAATCTTTCTGCTGCTGTCTTGTCACTTACTGTGACATGGGACAAACCTCTAACCTCAGTCTATTGTCGATGTAAAGTTAAGTATTGCTTAGTTTCTTCTTGTAGGTAAAGCTGTCGATGTCATACTTGATGGAATTTTACAATATGCAGAAGAGTTACAGAAATATAGAAAAATAGAGTTATCATTTGGAGAAAATCAATTTTCATCATGAGAAATGCCACAGAACATCAAAAAGGAGATTATTTTCAATAATTAGAGTCATAGAGATGTACAGCATGGAGACAGACCCTTCAGTCCAACTTGTCCATGCTGACCAGATATCCCAACCCAATCTAGTCCCACTTGCCAGCACCTGGCCCATATCCCTCCAACCCCGTCCTATTCATATACCCATCCAGAATCCTTTTAAATGTTGCAATTGTATCAGCCTCCACCACATCCTCTGGTAGCCCAATTCCAAACATGCACCACCCTCTGCATGAAAAAGTTGTCCCTTAGGTCTCTTATATCTTTCCCCTCTCAACCTAAACCTATGCCCTCTAGTTCTGGACTCCCCAAACCCAGGGAAAAAACTTTGCCTATTTACCCTATCCATGCTCCTCATGATTTTCTAAACCTCTGTAAGGTCACCCCTCAGCCTCTGACACTCCAGGGAAAACAGCCCTAGCCTATCCAACCTCTCCCTATAGCTCAGATCCTCCAACTCTGGCAACATCCTTGTAAATCTTTTCTGAACCCTTTCAAGTTTTACAACATCCTTCCGATTGGAAGGAGACCAGAATTGCACGCATACTCCAAAAGTGGCCTAACTAATGGCCTGTACAGCCACAACATTACCTCCCAAATCCTGTACTCAATACTCTGACTAATAAAGGAAAGCATACCAAATATCTTCTTCACTATCCTATCTACCTGTGACTCTACTTTCAAGGAGCTGTAAATCTGCAACCCAAGGTCTCTTTGTTCAGGGTCCGGTCTTTCACATTAAGTATATAAGTCCTGTTTAGATTTGCTTTCCCAAAACGCAGCACATTGCATTTATAAAAGTTAAACTCCATCTGCCACTCCTCAGCCCATTGGCCCATCTGATCAAGATCCCATTTTAATTTGAGGTAACCTTCTTCACTGTCCACTACACTTGCAATTTTGGTGTTATCTGCAAATTTACTAACTATAAAACACACACTAAATAATTGAAACGTAATGCAGGGGGGATACACATCGCTGTTATACTTTATTTACAGCATAAATCACCTAAATAATAATGCAACTTTTCCCTTAATTAAGACTTACTGGTAGAGAGCCTTCTCAATTGCACCTTCAGGTAATTACTTGGCTATCATGGACACATTACGATAATACAGTAAATGTCTGCTATTTGAGGAACATAATCTTTGCTGGTTTATTGAAAGGGCCGGTACTTAAGGTATCAGTTCAAACAAAGTTGAGAATCAATGTTTGGGGCATTAGCCCTTCATCCTCGGATGCTACCTGACCTGCTGTGCTATTCCAGCACCACACTCTCGCCTGTGATCTCCAGCATCTGCAGTGCTCATTTTCCCTCAGTTCAAACAAAGTTTGCTGTATTACCTACACAAGTCCCACTTCCCTGTATGACCCCCATAGACTTGAATGATATGGAACTTCAAGTATTAATCCAAATACTTCTTAAAAGTTTGTGTGAGGATTCCCGCCTCCCAGGCAGTGAGTTCCAGATTCTCTGAGTAAAAAAGCTTTTCCTCAAATTACCTCTAAACCTCCTTCCATTCACTTTAAAATTATGTCTCCTTATTATTGACCCTTCAACTGAGAGGAACAGTCCATGCCCCTCATAATCATACACACGTCCATCAAACAGAGGTTACTCCACCAAACCAAGATCCATTGAATTGGTGGTAATATATTAGCATGGATTGACAATTGGTTGAAGGACAGAAAGTGAAATAGAAATAACCAGAGAGGGTAGCACAAGGCTCAGATTCCTTCCCTAATTGACGTTAGTAAACCAGACGAGGTTTTTTTGACAGTCAACAATGGATCCATTGCTATCATTAGACTCTTAATTGTAGATTTTAAGTTTAAAGCAAACTTCACCATTTGCTGTGGCAGGATTTGAACCTGGGACCCCAGAAATTTACCTGGGTCTCAGGACTAACAGTCCAGTGATAATATCATGATGCTGTCACCACCCCTAAATCACAAGGAGTTAGCATATGGGCACAGCAATCAATTTGGAATTCAAATGGTGTTTAGATTGCAGTGTGGAAACAGGCCCTTCGGCCCAACAAGTCCACACCGACCCACCGAAGCGCAACCCACCCAGACCCATTCCCCTACATTTAACCCTTCACCTAACACTACGGGCAATCTAGCATGGCCAATTCACCTGACCCGCACATTTTTGGATTGTGGGAGGAAACCAGAGCACCCGGAGGAAATCCACGCAGACACGGGCAGAATGTGCAAACTCCACACTGACAGTCGCCCAAGGCAGGAATTGAACCCGGGTCTCTGGAGCTGTGGGCAGCAGCGCTAACCACTGAGCCACTGTTAGAATTTTTTACAAAGGGGTTGGAGAGTAAGACTAATGAAATTTTACTAAAGTGATATATTGCATCTTAGCAAGTTACACTGATGTGGTGGAAATCATTACAGAGGCTGTGAGAAGCACCGGGTTGGCGGATCTTACTCATTTGAGATCCACATCCTTGTGGCATGGTCATAGTGGGTGATGCTTAAAGCACGCCTCAGAATTAACCCTTTCAGACCCATAATGCCTTATACAGCAGAAAGAGATTGTGTGTGCCAGGCCGATACTGTCTGAATTTTGGAATAATAGGAAGAGATCTTAAAGAAACATTAAAAAATTCTTGAGATAACAGAAACCCTGAAGAAAGGCTTATGCCTGAAACGTCGATTTTCCTGTTCCTTGGATGCTGCCTGACCTGCTACGCTTTTCCAGCAACACATTTTTCAGCTTCATAACAGAAACCAAGCAAAGCAGCCTTGAAAGAGTCTTACAGTTGCAGAGTATTGGAAATGCATTTACTGAGTCCATTAGAAAACAAACATATTATGGACACATATATTTGAAGTTTACAGGTCATATACAATCAAATATTAAGAAAGCTATGGCCTGTGTGAAAGAATATAGTATTGGAATATTCCCCCTGCATCACAATGACTTAGAAGGTAGTTCACCACCTCCTTCTCAAAGGCAAATAGCAACAGGAGATATATACGGGCCCAGCCAGTTAAAGCTCATGTTTCATGAATGAAGAAAAAACATCACAATTTCAGTGTTTAAAAAATGACACAACTGGGTGCAGATATTCAGACTCCTAATTAACAGACATTCCTGATGAATTTACAGCCTGACTGAGTAACAGATAAATTGCATATTTTACAGCCCTCTGGTTGTATATTGACATGCTATTATTATCTGTCATCCTAATCCTAGCTCCTATTCCAAGCAGTCACATGTGACAAGACCTATTATAAAAATGCATAAGTCTGCAGCCACTTGCACGTGGTGAATTAGGTTCAGAACAGATGGTTTAAGTCACTGGCAGATTTACGATGTGCTTGAGGGCATGGCAGATATGCTGTCTCACCATGTATTCCTTCCTTAATTGATGCACTGTGGAATTATCCAAAAGTTGCCAGTTTTGCGCAAGAAACCCAAGCATGTGGATCCACTTGCTTGTCAGCATAGTCTGAGTGAAGGACAGAAGATCAGTTCTCCACAAGTCCTTCATTTGCCAATATAATGGCATGATGAATGTGGTGTCTGAATTATTGGGAACAACTGAGCTACATTAATGGCACCTCCAGTATAGAAAGCAGGCAGGTCATGGACACACCTCCATTTCCACCTTGGTGACGCGTAGGTCTAATCTGCAAGGTACAGTTTGTAGGAACAGTGATACACAACATTGCTTAAATTGTTGTCTTTGAGATTCATGAATGCAATCATTCTTTAAAATGATGGAGTTCAGCTGTCCAACGGAATTATGGGAAATAAATACAGAAAACAACAAATGCTGGAGATCACAGCAGGTCAGGTAGCATCCACGGAGAGAGAGAGACAGCAAGGTAAGTTTTCGAGTCTAGATGCCTCTTCGTCAGAGCTAATGTGAAGTGTGGAGGGGGCAGCATTTATGCAATGGTGGGGGAGAAAGGGTGTTGACAGTGCAGGTTAAGTGATCGGAGATGTGAGAATGGTAGAACAATGGTATGGGAAATGAATAGCTCATCTAAGTTTTTTAGCAATTAAATCATAAAGCTGAATTAAAGATTAAGGCGAATTGAAACAAACACAGTAAGTGCTGGAGCAGGACTGGCAGCATCCGTGGAGAGAGAGAAATTGAGTTAATGCTTTCAGTCCACTAGGAGTTCTTCACAATGGAGAGGGGGATGAAATGGGTCCTTGCCTTACAGTCTTCTCCCCAACCCCACCATGGGCTTGTTTTGGTTGTTTACATTGCACTCAGTGAAAAGGAGCCATTTTCACCTTTTCACACCTTTATTACACCCTTTTCATGTCTCTATTTCCCTTGTACCCCTATTGTCTTTTGTACTGGGCCTTTGCAATCTCTGTTCTCGTGGTTCCTCCTCTGCCTCTTTGAAAAATTTGAAAAACACCAATCTCCATCCCTTTTCAGTTCTGAAGAAGAGTAATATTGGACTTGATGCATTAGTTCTGTTTTCTTTCTCCACAGATGCTGTCAGATTTGCTGAGTTTCTCCAGCACTTTCTGTTTTTATTTCGGATTTCCAGCATCTGCAGTACTTTAATTTTATTTATGCTGAATTAGAATCTTTACCCAAAGATATAACAGAAAGACATCTAGATATTAAGAGTATCACAAAGAGTAGACAGCATGGATTCCAAACGTAAAGATCATGTGTGACAACTGAATTGAACTCTGAAGCTGTCACAGATAAAGCAGACAAGGGTAATGGAGTGGATGTAACATATATTGTGTTTCAAAATGCCTATTGTAAGGTACCAAATAGCAGATTCACGTTCAATATGGTTCACATTTAAAGAAATATCTTGTAATTTTCAATGGATATTTATCCCATTGCTTCACCATCTTGGAAACTGAACAAGATGACATTGGAGTAGGGTTCCTGAGCTGAAGCTTGTTCACTTGGATCACTTTGCTTTTCTTCTTTTCTCTCCTTTTTCTACTTTTTTTTCTCTCTCTGTATCTTTACCTATCACTTGTCCTAAGCTGTAGAGTGTGGTGCTGGAAAAGCACAGCAGATCAGGCAGCATCTGAAGAGCCGAAGCATCGATGTTTCAGACATAGGCTCTTCATCAGGAAAGGCTTGATTCTCGATGAAGGGCTTATGCCCGAAACATCGATTCTCCTGCTCCTCAGATGCTACCTGACCTGCTGTGCTTTTCCAACACCACACTCTCGACTCTGATCCCCAGCATCTGCAGTCCTCACTTTCTCCTTGTCCTAAGCTTGGATGACAATGATGGTGGTAAGAACTCAGCACAGACCTCCAGCAAGCCCACCGCGGGCCCACCGCGTGGACCTTGAGTGGGTTCAGCACACTGAGCTCCAGCAGGCCCAGTCTGGACCCGAGCGGGCCCACCGCATGGACCTTGAGTGGGTTCAGCACACGGAGCTCCAGTAGGCCCAGACCAAACCCAGACCAAGTGCATGGACCGCGAGAGAATTTACCATGAACCTCAAGCAGAGCTAGAGCACGGACCTTGAGCAGATCAAGCTTACAGATCCCATTCAGGCCCAGCACGGAGGAGAGTGGGCCCATTGCGGACCTTGAGTGAACACTTACTTACTTCAAGCACAGGACCTGGCATAGGAAGTGGCAGCTCATCCATCAACAAACATGCCATTGGTGAGGTAAACCCAGTGGTGAAAGATGGCACCTGAGGGTCAGCGACTCTGATGTTGGTTGGGTCCAGTGTGGATGGCAGTGAGGCGGTGAGGGAGAGATGACAATGCAGGTGTAATTGATGGTGAAGATCTTGCTCAGGACCAACAGACTCTCTTTAAGCTATATCTTTCATTCTTTCCCTTTATTTTTAAATTATTCAAAATAGTGCCTAATACACATGAAAGTAAAATGATTTATTAAGAAATATAAAATTCATGGCAAAGTGGTCCATTCATGGCTAGCAAAAGAGAGAAAGGATTCATTCAAAAGAAGAGAATGGTTATATTATCATAAAAAACGTTCAGGCTAAAAGCTGTAACATTTACCAAGTTGCCAAATAATTTCACTGCAGAAAGAGAATGCAATCAGTTTGATGGAGCTACAGTCCTGTTAAGGGTTGTTAACATTGAAAGGAGAAACCTAAATGACAGAACTAAGCCATAAAATTTCATGTTTCTTTGACAAAGACAAACTTTACGGTCAATCAAAAAGTATTAAACAAAGTAAGCACTATTACCAATATAGCTTATCAACATTTATGCTATCACCTCAGTTTCACTTTCAGTTTCCTGCCACGAATTTCTCTGCCTTAAATATTGAATGTTTGTTATCTTTTTCTGGGATAGATTCGAAAAGTATAATACTGCTCCCCAAAATGCACTCTGGTGTCTCTTCATTGTTCCAGCTGTTCACTAAGAGACAAGATTTAACCAGGGTACTTACATTAACTTTGGATTAAGAATTCTTTCTCTCTCTGTATGACCACACAACTCGTAACTCCGTGACTTGATAATAGGCCCCCTTGTGTTGTGAGCCAAAGCATCAGAAAACCCTGGATTAACAACAACTTACTGCTGTGGTTCCAAACTGCAGCCCAGCTGATTATATCTACAAATCAAAGTACAAGGAGGTTAACCATTGTTTACTGAGGATTAATGACAATTCGTTCCTCCAGTTCCTAGGTGAACAATTCTTCCAATCGTCTGTTTCCTTTCCAATGTTGTCTTATCCTGAATACCATCCTGATCAAGGTCTTATCTCCGAAATGTTGATTCTCCTGCTCCACAGATGCTGCCTGACCAGCTGTGCTTTTCCAGCGCTACACTCTTCGACTCTGAATACCAGCTCGCTTTCTCAGTCTGGATAGTAGATGGTAGATATAGTGCGTGTTTTATTTCAGGTGAGTTTATCACTTAACTTCTAAGGAGTTACAAGCTACATAAGACTCAGACAGACTCAGATCTGTTAGCTGCTTCTCTCAGCCTACTGGCTAAATCCAAACTGAATTCACAAAGGTGACCTCAAACAGAAATCTCCCTAAGCTTCACCCATCTCTATGGCAATGTTACACACATGGCCTGTTCCTAGGCAGCAATGCAAATCAGCTACCTCCAAAGCTTTCCCTAATTATGGAAAACAATCTGAAATAGCTCCAGGTTACGCTATCCCGTCCCCAAGTTACCCTTTATTTCCAAGTGCACTGGCTGTTACCAGCCAGCTCAGAGTCAGTCCCTAAAGTAAGGAGATTCTGAATCCCCTGTTTATATCTGTCAGCCAGGACTCCCGGATTGGCCCAGGTTTAAGGGAACTCATACTCAATGAGATGCACCAGACCAACTTTGTTCCAATCACTACCCCATAAGAATATGATATATCTTTTACTGGAGTAACAACAGGCATCATGTCTCCAGCTCTTTAGCAGAGTAAGAGCACCAGCCTTTCACTCGAATACTCTGATGTTGGCTTGTAAACATGAGCTACCTTTGCAATTGTAATTATCTTTGAGTCCTGCCTCGAGGTGTTCATCATGGTTTTACTTTCCCAACCAAGGTTACATGTAAATTTAACTTTTATAAGACTAAAAACTAAAACTTATAAACCTCACAATTGCTGAAAGAAAATACTTAAGCTTTTCATTCTGCACTTATCAGGACAAATGCAAGAATGTCAAATCTCAAAAGGAACAACAATTTATATTCTGTAAACAAGGGGCTGCAGACTGGTGAGTAAGTTGACTCCAACTGGTTAAGGTTTTGCCATGGAGAATACACCAGGTAACTACTGACCCCGTGCATTTGTTTAATTTGAAAAAACCCACAAGTCAATAGTTCATGTGCGGAATGAATTTCCTGAGGAAGTGATGGATGTGGGCACGATTACAATGTTTAAAAGACATTTGGATAAGTACATGAATAGGAAAGGTTGGAGGGCCAGGAGCAGGCAGGTGGGACTAGTTTAGTTTGGATTATGTTTGGTATGGACCGGTTGGACCGAAGGGTCTGTTTCCGTGCAATATGAATCTCTGATTTTGTGAATATATGTAGCTTCAAGCATAAGTAATCTGCATTGCAAGTCTCGTCAAAAAGCTGACATTGGATGTTAGTGCAATTCCTAGCACACTCAGGACTGTTTGGGATCATGGGTACAGAAATGCAAAAGAAGACGTGAGAAGCTGGATGAATGGGGAATTAGAGGTCACAGTCTTGTTGCTTCCTTCTGAAATGAGGCTATAATTTAGCTTTTAATGACAATCTGTCTATAAAGCTATCTTTACCTACAAGAATATCCTTGCCCCTGCCGATGTACTCATGAAGGGGAGCTAAGGGAACAGGGATTTAGAAAGAGTGTGGGAATGCAGCTCCGGTATCATCCCATATGTATACGTTCAGTCAAAATAAAATATCCAAATCAAACAGATAACTTTGCTTTCAAGGAAGCTGCTAGTCTGCATTTTAGAAACCAGCACTTTTATCCCAAGGAAGAAGAGAGATTAAATTATTTGCACTACCCGTGATGATGATTGCATAAGGTCCAAGTATTTTGAGCCACACAGGTAGGTTTCAGCTACTTGGTAGACTGGCTATTCAAAAGCTGTTAATTGTCAGCCATGTAAGGAATCACTCTTGAAGCAGTCTCACTGATTTACAGCCTCAAATGAGGTTAAGGCTTACCATCTACTCATGATGATTAACAGTGAACCACTGAATTTCCTGTCTGAATGTTATTGCTTGTTTTGTTAAATCACTCTGCCCATTAATGATCTGTTACTGAACTACTAGTTAACTTTGATACCATTTACGCATATCTAATAAGTACGCACATACACACTTTTTAACTGTAGTTTGTAGCTAATATGTAATGTCTACTGAAAGACTTTGTGATGATGTAGGAGGAAGTATAAATACACTCATTCATCACCTTGCTGGTAACAAAATCAATACTTAGTTAATTAACTTGTCAAAATGTGCAGCAAAAGATGGTCTGGACATTGAGTCAGACATCATCATTCCAGGCCCTGGGAGTTAAATCCACGGAGCTACTTTCCGAAGGTGTTAAACAAGGGAATGAGGATTTGTTTGATTCTTTAGCAAGTCAGAAAACTGTATTTACAGTAACTGTGATGAAGAGGTTCTGAGACTTAGGCAGCCAATCAGAAGGAACGCACAACACAAAACAATCAGAATGAAACGTCAGCCATTTACACCAGTATTGCGACAAAGTTTAATAAAATCACTTCATTCTCACCAAGGGGTGTACTTTGAGGAGAAATAACTTGAGGCTAGTAGAACTCTCTGTTATTTAAGCTTTAATTGGACAGCAACTTACACTGACTGCATATGCACAGTTAAACACGGAATGGAGGAAGTTGTATTGAGTTAACTTGTATCCCTAAAACTTCACCACAGTAACTTATCAAAACATTGTCAGCATTTAAACACATGGAAGGGCATACAATTGCTGTAGCTGTGTAATAGATTTCCACTAACCTTACCAGAAAGTCAAATGTCTTGTCCATTGTGAAGCAAGTATTGTTGTAATGTCCTGATATGGGTTGATGGCTCGATATGATTTGATTATGGTCAAACAGACCTTCAAGTACCAAAAATTAACATTTGATTTGGTTGATTTATTAATGTCACATGTTACCCAGTACAATAAAAAGTGTTGTTGTGCATGCTTTACAGCCAAATCATACCATACAAAATCAAGTTAACAGAACAGAGTGCGGGATACAGTGTTACAGCCAGAGGGAAGGTTCACAGAGAGAGAGAGAGATCAACATTAACATTCTAGAGGTCCATTCAAATATCTGATAACAGCAGGGAAGAAGCTGTTCTTGAATTTGTTGGTATGTGTTTTTAAACTGTTATACCTTCTGCCTGACAGAAGACGGTAGAAGAGAGAATAACCGGGGTGGGAGGGGTCTTTAATTGTGTTGGTTGCTTTCTGAGGCAGTGAAAAGTACAGATGGAGTCAATGGGTGGAAGGCTGGTTTGCGTGATGGATTGGGCTGTGTTCACAACTCTCTGTAGTTTCTTTCTGTCCTGGGCAGAGCAGTTGCCGTACCAAGCTGTGATACATCCAGATAGGATACTTTCAATGGTGCATCTATAAAAAATTGTGGGAGTCTTTATGAACATACTGAATTTCCTTAGCCTCCTGAGGAAGTAGAGGCGTGTTTTCTTGACTGTTGTGTTGATATGGATAGATTGTTGGTGATCATCACTCCCAGGAACTAGATGCTCTCGACCATCTCAGCCTCAGCCCCATTGATACCGACAGGGGCGTGCCCTCCACTCCACTTCCTGAAGTCAATGACCAGCACCTTCATTTTGCTGACGTTGATAGAGAGATTGTTGTCTCTACATCATGCCACTAAGCACTCAACCTCTTTCCTGTACTCGATCTCATCTTTGTTTCAGATCCAACCTACAACATCAACATATGAAATAGAATTTGGCCACACAGTTGTGTATGTATAAGGACTGAAATAAAGGGCTGAGTATGCAGCCTGTTGGGTACTGGTGTTGAGGATCTTTGTGGAGGAGGTGTTGTCACCGACCTTAATGGTTGTGGTCTGTTGGTCAGGAAATTGAAGATCCAGAGAGGGGAGCTGAAGCCTAGGTCATGGAGTTTGGAAATTAATTTGCTTGGAATTATGATGTTGACGGCAGAGCTGTAGTCATAAGGAGCCTGACGTAGGTATCCTTGTTGTCCAGATGTTACACGGATGAGTGGAGGGCCAGGGAGATAGCATCAGCTCTGGACCTGTTGCAGCCTGGTGAGTAGCAAAGGATCAAGGCAGGCTGGGAGCCTGGAGCTGATGTGACCCATCACTAACCTCTCAAAGCACTTCCAGATAATGGAGATCAGAGCCACTGGGTGGTAGACAATGACGCACACTGCATCAGTTTCCTTTGGCACTTGTATAAGTGTGGAATTTTATTCCTTTAGGTTTCAAATATTGTTGAAGTTTCTTTTGTTCAAAAATGTTGATTATCCATGTATATATATTTGATCATTATCTTTTCATTGAACTTTATTTCCTGTTCTTTATTTCACTTCTGTACCTGATTTGATATTGCATTAAGTATTCTAACTGACATTTCCTGGTTCAGTCTTCAATCTGATAAGATAAAGGCTAACTCTACAATTTGCCATATTCAGGGTCTCTGCTGAGCATGCTGCACTAATTTACAATTGGTTCCAGTATCACAGAATCATAAAATCCGAAAGTCTGCAGGCAAATGCAAGTGTAATGAATAATAATATCATTCATTTACCACAGAGAACACAATAATGCCCCCTATTGTTCTATTATTTCATAGCATTTAAAGTACACAGTCTAGAAATTCATGAACACTGCATCCATTATCAAGAAATAAAGCAAGCAATGAAGTGTTCAAAATGCCAATCTATGTATAAACATCCTTACTCTGTGCCAAAACCACACTGCCCTCTGTATTAGTATAGGCATCAGATGAATTCCAGACCCTGAACATGAAACACTCATGCCACACCAGTGCAAACCAATCATCGGCTCTAACGATCAATGTCATTACCATCACTGAATATCCCACCATCAATATCCTGGGATTACCAACGGCGAGAAACTGAACTGATCCAGCCATCTAAATTCTGTAGCTACAAAAACAGGTTAGGGAGCAGCTAGGAATTCTGTGGTGAGTGAGTCACATCCTGTCTCATCAAAGCCTGTGTACCATCTACAAGGCACACGTCAGGGCTCGGATAGACGAGTCGCCACTTGCCCGGATGGGTGTGGCTAGACTGAAGAAGCTTGACACTGCCTGGAACAAAGCGACTTGATTGGCACTGCATCCTCCACCTTCAACATTTACTCCCCTCACCACTAATACACGGTGGCAACAATATATACCACCCCATGTCTTTGCCTCATCTAAAGTCAATAAAGCTCTTTCTGAAGAATTGTGCACAACAATTGGCATGAAACAGTCCTCAAACAACAAGTAACAATCTTTGAACTAATCACGAGTAAAGGAGGGCAGAGTTCCCACTTAAAAATGGGGATGAACAGTGCAACAGGAAATAATACCTTTCTTTCTAAGTAGCACAGTCTGACCAGATTGAATGGGGTGTTATCAAATGTGGTGTTTAGTGTTCCAATGGGAATCATGTGGTCTTTCCAAATCAATGTCCTTTACGATTGCTCGAAAGTGGGTATACTCGCATCCTAGTTGAATCAATTTCACACAGGATCTTTTGCCTGATGTACAACTTTAGATAAGTGGCATAAGTTTTGACACCAAATTCTCTGTTAATTTTGAAAGATTTTATAAATGGGTTAAAATTTGAAATGATGCGAATCATTTATTTGAAAGAGTACAGCGCCTCTCCATATAACTTGGAATTGTTTGAACCTTAAAGCTAATTGCTAACATTTGATTGTTAGAGCTGAATTGACCTCAATATTAATCTCTAGGGCTATAAGAAATTGGAGAAACAGGCATTCATTTGTTGAACATTTGGTAAGATCTTGACTCAGGTTCTCTCACACGTTTACCTTCTCCACTCTGTCCCTGTATGGCCTGATCCACTTAATTAGGTAAAAACAATGACTGCAGATGCTGGAAACCAGATTCTGGATCACAGGCTCTCTGCCTTTATTCCTGATGAAGGGCTTTTACCCGAAACGTCGATTTTGCTGCTCGTCGGATGCTGCCTGAATTGCTGTGCTGATCCACTTAATGTTAAACTCATTGAGCTCTATTTTGATGATACTCAATGACTGAACACCCACAGCTCTCCAGGGAGGAGAATTCAAAGACTCACAACATTGTAAGTCAGGAAATCTCTTCTCAGTTCAGCTCCAAATGGCCAACCCCTAATTCTGAAAAGGTGGCCTCCAGATCTACACATTCCAGCCAAGAGAAATATTTACACTTTCAAGCCCCTTAAGAATTTCTAATGTTCCAATGATATCATCTCATTTTTCTAAACAGGAGTTTAGGAATATCGACCTAAGCTAAATTCTTGTACATTGAAAAGCCCTTCATTCCCAGGCATCAGTCTTTTTGCACTCTCTAAGTAAATTGTATTCTTCTTTAGGTAAGGAAATCAAAACGATATATGCTACTACACTGGTGGCCTCAACAAGACCGACATAATATTCCATTCCCTTTGTAATCAAGGTGAAAACAGTATTTGTTTTCCTAATGATGGTCAGATAATATCAGCTGGCATGTCAAATTTTCTAAAACGGTGAATGTATTCTCAATCTACCCCGGAAATATTTGATAATATTTTAATGGCAAGAGGGTTTGTAGCATGCAGCTGTCTGAGTGCGGAGAGATGGGGCACACCATTCAGTCATTTCAACCGGATCACCGTTACGTGGTTGAGAGTCTGATTAAAACTTAACAGTTGCTGCTGCATTTCCTAGGCCTCAGGGAAACCAATTTGAAAAGAGGGACGGACGATTATACAGTGAATGTGCTTTTCACATCACTTCATATGAGCAAGGATGAACAAAAGTATTCACACGTGCCCTTAAGATCACCTCAGAGCTCCTCTCTGCTAGTCGCAGCTTCACTCTCCATTCCAGTATAATTCTCAAGCTCCTGCCCAGTTGCGAAAGCCTCTTAATAACTCCTGGGAGAAAGTGAGGACTGCAGATGCTGGAGATCAGAGTCAAGAGTGCGGTGTTGAATCTTTCAGTCCCCTCAGCTCACAAGCCTCTTCCCTGATGAAGGCCTTGTGCCTGAAACATTGCTTCTCCTGCTCTTTGGATGCTGCCTGACTGGCTGTGCTTTTCCAGCACCACACTCTAGACTCTTAATAACTCCTGTCAATCTGCCATGTCTCTCACTCCTTCCTCCCTCAAATTTCTAGCGTCTATTCCCAGTATTTCCTGCCTATAGCATCCAGCCACCAGTCTCCCTCTTTGTGTCTGTCTGCTCAGCTGCCATTTGGGAAATGGAAGAGGAAATGGAGAATAGGATCCTCCCATTAAATACAGTAGGATGTCCAAGTTCCTCCTTTTTTTCCCAAATGCTACCCCCTCCCCCTCCTGCCCATCGCACTCTTCACCTTCCTGAAAGTATCAAGACTACTACCCTCAGGTCTTACATGAGCTTTTCATTTCTTCAGTCAAAACGTCCCAGACTGTTTAAACTTTCTTAGAAACATAGACTCAATGAGGATAGGAACAGGAGTAGGCCATTTGGCCCATTCAGCCCAGTGCACCATCTAACATGATTATGGCTGATCCTCTAACCCAATACTATATTCCCACACTCTCCTTAGTTCTGATTACCAATAGTGTAAAGGGGTATGGGGATGTTGGGGATAAAAGGCATTGAAGTGTTTTCTCAGCCATGATCATATTACATGGAGGAACAGGCTTGAGAGGCCGAATGGTCTACTCCTGTTCCCATGTTTCATACCCCTTGACACTCCTGGCTTCTGAAAATCTACTTATTTATTTCTTAAACATTTTCAGTGACACCTCAACCCTCTGTGGGAGAGGATTTCACAGGTTCATCCACCCATCTAAGTGAAGGAATTTCTAATCAGCTCAGTCGGAAATGATCTACCCTAGATCCTAACTCCTTGTTCTGGAACCCTCAGCCAGGGATAACCTCATCCTCACATCCAGTCTGTCCAGCCCTATCAAAATTGTACATGTGTTATTGAAATAAATTTCCAGTCAGACCACAACTGGAATACCGTATTGATCCCTTTATCAAAGGAAACATGTATTGCAATTGATAGCTGTACAGAGGAGATTCATTAGGTTTATCCCAAGTTTAGATTGAATTAGATTCCCACAGTATGGAAACAGGCCCTGCAGCCCAACAAGTCCACACTGACCGTCTGAAGAGTAACCCACCCAGACCTGTTCCCCTACTCTATATTTACCCCTGACTAATGCAGCTAACACTGTGGGCAATTTAGCATGTCCAATTCACCTGACCTTGACATCTTTGGATTGTGGGAGGAAACTGGAGGAAACCCATGCAGACACGGGGAGACTGTGCAAACTCCACACAGACAGTTGCCTGAGGGCAGAACCGAACCTGGGCCCCTGGCGCTGTGAGGCAGCAGTGCTAACCACTGAGCCACCACGCCACACTTTCTTTGGGGGGAGTGATTGAGTAGTTTGGGTCTGCACTCTTTGGTGTTTAGAAAGATCAAAGTTGACCTTATTGAAACATATCTGATTCTTAGCAGGCTTGATAAGGTGGATGGGGAAAGGTTGCTTTCCTTTGGAGGACCAGGGGCCATAATCTCAGAGTAAAGAGTTGCCCATGTTTGACAGAGATGAGGAGAAACATTTTCTTTCAACAGGTAGTGAGTTTATGGAATTCTTTACCACAGAGGGCTGTAGAGGTTAGGCCATTATGTACATTCATATTATTAAGTTGGAGAGGGTTCAGAAAAGATTTATCAGGGTGTTGCCAGGAAGGGAGGGTTAGGGTTACAAGGAGAGGCTGGATAGACTGGGACTCTTTTCATTAGAGCATAGCAAGTTGACGGGTGACTTATAGAGGTTTATAAAATCATGAGAGGTTTAGATAAGGTGAATGGCAGGTGTATTTTCCCTAGGGTGGGGGATTTCAAAACTAGAGGGCATATTTTTGAGATGAGAGGAGAAAGACTTAAAAGGGACATGATGGGCAATTATTTTACACAGAGAGTGGTTTGTGTGTTGAAATGAACTGCCAGAGGAAATGATGGATGCAGGTACAGTTATAATGTTTAAAAGTCTTGCATTGGAGGGATATGGGCCAAGCACAGGCAGATAGGACTGGTTTAGTTTGGGATTATGGTCAGCATGGACTGGTTGGATCGAAGGGTCTGCTCCCGTACTGGATGACTCGAGAGATAGTCAGATTTTTTTTTATCAATAATAGTGGAATCAATGGTTATGAGTTAAAGCAGGAAAGTGGAGCTGAGGATTATCAGATCAATCCTCAAAAGGGAGAGAGGTTGGAGGTTCAGAAGGAGGTGAAAAAAGCAAGTATGAGAAGTAAAGAAGAAAAATGGAAAGAAAGGGATTGGTAGCTAACATTAAAGGGAATTTCAAAGTTGTCTCTATGAATGTAATTAGTGAAAGGATGGTAATAGGAGACATTGAACCAATGAGGGTTCACACTGGGGAGTGTGAGTCACAAGAAGCATAGCTGAGGTGTTCAAAAGAAACATTCCATCGGACTTTACTTACAAAGCAAATGTTGCACAAACGATGGGAACAGACGTCTCTGTCACATGAAAGGCTTTATATTGACAAGGTGAAGTTAGATTGGGTCCACTGACAGCATTTAAAGTTGACCAGATGATCTGCATCCCAGGATATTGGAACGAGTGAATATGGAATTGCAGCAGCCCTGGTAATAAGACTTTACTCTTATTTAGAGTCGGAGTTGGTACCAGAGGACTGGAGAATTGCAAACATTATACCTTTTCTTAATAAAGATTGTAAAATTAGGTCCAGCGATTACAAATCAGTCCATTTAAATTCAGCAGCAGGGAACAATTATTCAGAATAGAATGAGCAATCATGAGGAAACATGGGAGTGATTGCAAGAGCCAGGGAAAACATGACAAATGTGCTAAGAGGAAATAGAGAGAGTCGATGAGGGTGAAGCTGTTGAACTTGTGTACATGGACTTCCAAGACAGATCCAATACAATGTTATGCCAAAGGCTTGTGAGGAAAGTTATATGTCATAGAATAAAATGGACAGTAGTAATATTGGATGCAAAATTGACTGAGAAGTAGAATACAGAAACCAATTGTTCATGTGTTTATTTGGGCTAGAAGAAAGTTTGTATTGGAGTTCTCCAGGGGTTGCAATTGCTTTTCTTGATATACATAAATGATCCAGAGCTTCCTGCTGACAGGAAAATTTCAAAGTTTGTGGATCGTACAAAACCTGGGAGAAATGTAAACTGTGGGGAGAAGAGTGGATAACTTCAGAAGAACATTGACAAGTTGGTGGATTGAGTGACTAGGTGGCAATGAAGTTCAAAAAATGGACGAAATGCAGAAAGTTAGCAGACAGGTGTAGCCGGTAATTAGAATTGTGAACAGTTCGGGGTGTCACACTATTAGAAGGATGTGAATGCATTGGAGAGACGGCAGAAGTCTTTTTACGAGAATGGTTTCAGGTATAAGAAACTTTAGCATATGAAAATTGGAGAAATATTTTTCTCACCTCGGGGGAGAAAAGGTGAAGGAGAGATTCGATGCTAGTTTACAAAATCACAAGGCGCCTGGACAGTGTAAATAGGGAGAAACCGTTCCCACTCGCAAATGGATTGAGAACCAGAGAGCATTGTTTTAAAATGCAAAAGAAGTAAATACAAGATGAGAAAAAAACCTTTTCATACTGCCTCGGTGGTGGGCAAGTTGATGAAGAGAATCCTGAGGGACAGGATGAACATGTGTTTGGAAAGGCAAGGACTGATTAGGGATAGTCAACATGGCTTTGTGTGTGGGAAATCATATCACACAAACTTGATTGAGTTTTTTGAAAATGTAACAAAGAGGATTGATTAAGGCAGAGCGGTAGACATGATATATATGGACTTCATTAAGGCATTCAACAAGGTTCCTCATGGGAGACTGGTTAGCAAGGTTAGATCTCATGGAATACAGGGAGAACTAGCCATTTAGATACAGGACTGGCTTGAACGTAGAAGACAGAGGGTAGTGGTGGAGGGTTGTTTTTCAGACTGGAGGCCTGTGACCAGTGGAGTACCACAAGGATCGGTGCTGGGCCCTCTACTTTTTGTCATTTACATAAATGATTTGGATGTGAGCATAAGAGGTACAGTTAGTAAGTTTGCAGATGGCACCAAAATTGGGGGTGTAGTGGACAGTGAAAAAAGTTACCTCAGATTACAACAGGATCTGGACCAGATGGGCCAATGGGCTGAGGAGTGGCAGATGGAGTTTAATTCAGATAAATGCGAGGTACTGCATTTTGGAAAGGCAAATCAGAGCAGGGCTTATACACTTAATGGTAAAGGTCCTAGGGAGTGTTGCTGAACAAAGAGACCTTGGAGTGCAGGTTCATAGCTCCTTGAAAGTGGAGTCACAGGTACATAGGATAGTGAAGAAGGCCTTTGGAATGCTTTCTTTTATTGGTCAGAGTATTGAGTACAGAAGTTGGATGGTCATGTTGCGGCTGTACAAGTCATTGGTTAGGCCGCTTTTGGAATACTGTGTGCAGTTCTGGTCTCCCTCTTATCAGAAGGATGTTGTGAAACTTGAAAGGATTCAGAAATGATTTACAAGGATGTTGCCAGGATTGGAGGCTTTGACCTGAACAAGCTGGGGCTGTTTTCCCTGGAGTGTCGGAGGCTGAGGATGACCTTATAGAGGTTTGTAAAATCATGAGGGGCATCGTGAGTTTTGAGAAAATTTGTAGCTCAGGTTGAGGTTCTGGATGTAGGTTTTCTCACTGAGCTGGGAGGTTCATTTCTAGATGTTTCGTCACCCTACGAGGTAGCATCTTCAGTGGGCCTCCGGGTGAAGCACTGTACATGATTCCTGCTCTCTATTTATATGGTTGGGTTGTATTTATATGTTGAAGAAACCAACCCAAAGAAACCCAAACATATAAATAGAAAGCAGAAATCATGTACAGTGCTTCGTCTGAGGTCCACTGAAGATGTTACCTAGTAGGGTGATGGAATGTCTGGAAATAAATCTTCCAGCTCAGCGAGCATGGTGGGCATGGATGGAGTAAATAGACAAGGTCTTTTACCTGGGGTGGGGGAGTCCAGGACTAGAGGACATAGGTTTCAGGTGAGAGGAGAAAAATGTAAAAGGAAGCTCAGGGACAACCTCTTCACACAGAGGGTGGTACGTGTATGGAATGAGCTGCCAGAGGAAGTGGTGGAGGCTGGTACTGGTACAATTGCAGCATTTAAAAAGCATCTGGATGGGTATATGAATAGAAAGGGTTTAGAGGGATATGGGTCAAATCCTGGCAAATAGAACTAGATTGGGTTAGTTTATCTGGTTGGCATGGACGAGATGGACTGAAGGGTCCGTTTCCATGATGCACACCCCTATGACTCTGCAAGTAAAGTCTGGAATGAACTGCATGGATGTGTGGTAGAGGCTGCTTTAATTGAGGCAATGTTGGATGATTAGTTAAGTAAAAAACAATGCAAAAGGATACAGGAAATGGGCAGGAAATGGAAATTAAAATGTGAAGATACAGTGGGCTGTATGTCTTTCTTCTGTAATCATTCTTTTGCCTCCAGAAATGCTTAAAATACAAATGCAGCATTGGTACTGCACGCCAGTCAAATTCATATGGACATTTCAGATCTCCCCATATCTCTTCACTAGATCCCCACAGTGTGAATGTAGGCCATTCAGCCCATCAAGTCCACATCAACCCTCAAAAGAACATCTCACCCAGACCCATGCCCCGATCCTGTAACCCAGCATTTCCCATGGCTAATCCATCTAACCCTGCATACTTCAGGCAATTTGGCATGGTCAATCCACTAACCTGCATATCTTTGGACTGTGGGAGGAAACCAGAGCACCCAGGGGAAACCCATGCAGACACAGGGTAGAATGTGCAAACCCCACACAGACAGTTGCGGGTGGGTGGAATCGAACCCAGGTCTCTAGTGTTGAGGTGGTACTGCTAACCACTAGCCCACTGCACTGCCCCTTGGAGGGACTAACCCACTGATTTAAATATTTAAGGTTGACATCTCCATAGAAGATGCACAGGCAGCGAGTACATAAACCAACCGCTGGTGTTGAGTTTCTTCAGGAATAAAGAATTTTAGGGAACGTTCATTGTGCAGAATCTAATATTTGTGGGAGCAGAGGAGTATTGTCACTGGACTCACAACCCAAAGAGCCAGGAGAAATAGGTCTGCATCCCACCACAATTGATGACGACACTTGAGTTCAGTTAATAAGCCTAAAATTAGAAAAGCTAGTGACTGGTTAACAGGAAACCATTGCTGTTAAAATCTCAGCTGTGACTCTAAATCCATGGTCACTTGGTTGACTTTTGACTGCTCTCTGAAATGAACCAGCAAGCCATTCCAAAGACAGTCAGGCATGTACAGGAACTGCTGGACCTGTCAGCAACACTTACATCCCATGCAACAACTGAAAAAATATTTAAGGCATAGTTTTATCTCAGCAACAGCTTCTGAGGGACTAACAATGTGTTCTGGTAACTCACCTGTCAATCTCGAACTTAGATCATTTTACTCAAAATTACTGGCATTTTCTTTACAATGGAAACATTCCTACTCACACACTGCCTGGGACTCAGGAACTGCTTGCTCAGGGGAGTGTGACACTTGGGATCCATTGTCAGATTCTTCATTTAAACTATTTCCCTGGAACCTAGGCAAAGCAATGTAAACATGTATTAAACATTTGGTGCTCAATTTTACTGTGCTCTGTCAGTACTAGTAATTGAAAGCTGAAGGACCTTAAAGCTATTGAGTTAATAGAACAGATCATGTACAGTAATAAAAACGGATTATGAGCAATACGAGAATATGAACCTTTCCAAACTATTTTCACAATAAATTAGAAAATACCAAATAATGATGTTGCACTTTTATACAAGTGGGCTGACTCAGTATCACTCTAAATTCAGGCAATGTTTGCAAGTAATAATGATGGACATACTTTTATATGATTACCATCATCTTCTCAAGGAATAGTATGGTTAACCATTAATATTGACTTATCCAGTGACACCTGCATCCCATGAATGAATAAAACAAGGAAACTGCAGCTCATGGAATGCCTTTTTGGAATCAAATACTCTAAACCCTCAGCAATGTGACTGACCTGTAATTGCTCTCCAAGCAATTAGGGATAAGCAATAAATGCTGGTCCTGCTTATATCCCAGGAACAACTTTGAAAGAACAGTACAAGCCCTTCAGCCCTCGATGTTGCGCCGACCTGTGAAACCAATCTGATGCCCATCTAACCTACACTGTTCCATTATTATCCATATGCATGTCCAATGCCCACTTAAACACCCTGAACATCAGTGAGTCTACAACTGTTGCAGGCAGGCCGTTCCATGCCCCTACTACTCTCAGAGTGAAGAAACTACTCTGACATCTGTCGTAAATCTATCACCACTCAATTTAAAGCTATGTCCCATCGTGTTAGCCTTCACCATCTGAGGAAAAAGGTTCTCCCTGTCCACCCTATCTAACCCTCTGATTATCTTATACATCTCAATTAAGTCACCTCTCAACCTTCTTCTCTCCAATAAAAACATCCTCAGTTCCCTCAGCCTTCCCTCCATACCAGGCTACATCCTCTGAACCCTTTCCAAAGCTTCCACATCCTTCCTATAATGCAGTGACCAGAACCGTACTCTAGGTGCAGCCTTACCAGTGTCTTGTACAGGTGAAGCATGACCTCATGGCTTCGTAACTCAATCCCTCTCCCAAAAAACACCAAAACACCATATGCCTTCTTAACAACCCTAAGGAAGATATAAAATAAAACCTTTCCTCTGCTATTTCCTCATTTCCATTCTTTATTCCTTCATCCCATCTCAGGAATGAACACTCACTTTAGCTACTCGGTTCTTTGCTATATACATGTAGAAACGTTTACTGATCCTTTTACATCTCATTGACTCCTCCTTCTATTAATCTTTTAGTTCACCTAGTTTCTAATATGTTCCAGATCTTTTTATTTACCACAAGTGTTTGCAGCCTTATACATATTTTTCTTTCAATTCAATACCATTCTTAACCGCAGGTGGGTTATCATAGAGTCATAGAGGTTTACAGCATGGAAACAGGCCCTTCGGCCCAACTGGTCGATGCTGCCCAGCTTTCACAATTAATCAAGGTCGTATTTGCCTGTGTTTGGTCCATATCCCTCCATACTATCCCATTCATGTACCTGTCCAAATTAGATTAGATTAGATTAGATTACAGTGTGGAAACAGGCCCTTCGGCCCAACAAGTCCACACCGACCCGCCGAAGCGAAACCCACCCATACCCCTACATTTACCCCTTACCTAACACAATGGGCAATTTAGTATGGCCAATTCACCTGACCCTGCACATCTTTGTGACTGTGGGAGGAAACCGGAGCACCCGGAGGAAACCCACGCAGACACGGGGAGAACGTGCAAACTCCACACAGTCAGTCGCCTGAGGCGGGAATTGAACTCGGGTCTCTGGCGCTGTGAGGCAGCAGTGCTAACCACTGTGCCACCATGCCGCCCACAAATGTTTCTTAAATTACAAAATTATATTCACCTCCATCGCTAACCTCTGGCAGCTCTTTCCAGACACTCACCACCCTCTGTGTGAAGAAATTGCCCCTCTGGGCAATCCGTTGTATCTCTCCCTTCTCATCTTAAACCTATCCCCTCTAGTTTTAGACTCCCTTACGCTGGGGAAAAGCTGTTGCCTATCTACCTTATCCATGCCCCTCATAATTTTACAGGCCTGAGTAAGGTCACCCCTCTGTCTCCTATGTTCCAGGGTAAAGAAGTCCCAGCCTATCCAGCCTCTCCTTATAACCCAAACCTTCTAGTCCAGCATCCTAGTAAACCTCTTCTGCATTCTGTCTAGTTTAATAACATCATTTTTATAATAAGATGACCATCCTTCTTGTCAAGTAATTCTTTCTGAATGAAATATATTGACAGGGTTGGGTGAAGAACTGTGTCACTCTGGATTCATGGAGCGTAAAGGAGTTATGGCAGCTGGCATGAAGGAAGATCTTGGTGTACATAGAACATAGAACATAGAAGAATACAGCGCAGTACAGACCCTTCGGCCCTGGATGTTGCGCCGATCCAAGCCCACCTAACCTACACTAATTCTCACTGTCGACCCTATCTAAACCCCTAATCATTTTGTACACCTCTATCAAGTCACCCCTAAACCTTCTTTTCTCCAATGAAAACAACCCCAAGTGCCTCAGCCTTTCCTCATACGATCTTCCTACCATACCAGGCAACATCCTGGTAAACCTCCTCTGCACCCGTTCCAGTGCCTCCACATCCTTCCTATAGTATGGTGACCAAAACTGCACACAATACTCCAGATGTGGCCGCACCAGAGTCTTATACAACTGCAACATGACCTCAGGACTCCGGAACTCAATTCCTCTCCCAATAAAAGCCAGTATGCCATATGCCTTCTTCACCGCACTATTTACCTGGGTGGCAACTTTCAAAGATCTGTGTACATGGACACCAAGATCCCTCTGCTCATCCACACTACCAAGTATCTGACCAGTAGTTGTGGTACCAAAACTACTGGACAATGAAGAGAGTGGAAGCTGTCGTTATTGATGAGTCTAACTGGAGAATCTCTTGACAAAGCCCTGTAACCAGGTGAAATCACGTGTCCCTGAAATATCCCATCTGGCTGGGACTGAATGTGTGGGGAACATTGCCAAGATCCACCAGCTGATCCTTAGAATGTGCCGGCAGTGAAAATCACAGTGAATCTGATGGTTACTGATGGGGAATGGTGAGAAGTGGAGAGGACCACTAGAGAACAAGAGGCAACATTTACCTGGAGAGTTACAATCTCTGGCAGCGCTGGATCCTGGTCACCTCCAGCTAGCTTCATCTCCACTGGTAGGTTACATAACCCTCTGTGCCCTTCCTGCCCTGGTCCCTCTCCTCAACTGTCAAGATGTGGCATGGTGGCTCAGTGGTTAGCACTGCTGCCTCATAGTGCCACAGACCCGGGCTCGATTCCAGCCTCAGGTGACTGTCTGCGTGGAGTTTGCATATATTCCCCGTGTCTGTGTGGGTTTCTTCCAGGTGCTCCAGTTTCCTCCGACAGTCTAAAGATGTACAGGTCAGGTGAATTGGCCATGGGAAATTAGCCCATAGTGTTCAGGGATGTGTAGGTTAGGTGCATTAGTGGGGGGAATGTAGGGGAATGGGTCTGGGTGGGTTACTCATTGGAGGATTGGTGTGGACTTATTGGGATGAATGGCCTATTCCAAACTGTAGGCATTTTTTGATGCTCAGGGCTCTGACCTTCCTGAGGAGGGTGTCACCACTGAATCCAAAATCTGAGAGTTGTTCTAGCAGTCCCAGCTGCCATCTTTCCTGCACTCAGGTAGTTCCAACATTCTCTTCTGACCCAGGATGGTAAGAACCTCTCGATGCTCCAGCACTTATCGCCCCCTCTCTGTGATGAGACAATGGCTTCAGTTTCCAGTCGAGACCCCTCTGTATCATTCAGCCTCTGCCAAGGGATCCATTTAACTGCCCAAGACAGCCTCGTCTGGTTCCCATCTGTGTGTGTGTGCCTCCATTCAGCTGTTCTAACCCCAGACAGTGCACGCAGCCTGTATACTCCCCCATTAAAACCATGACCTGCACTTTCAAAGGAAGCTTTGTAACAATATTAATTGGTCTTTTTAATGGATCAGTGGGATTTGGGACCACCCTCCACAGCTCCTGTCAATCTGCCCAGTGCCAGGAATGATATTAGAAAATCAATAAATCAATCAAAATGATCATTTCCAACTTCCCTTCATGCCTTCACGCACACCAATGGGTTTGAAATATTCAACTCTATAGCTTTAACTTTCTTCTGCTGCAGAGAAAAAAGCATTAAAAGGACAAAAAGGCTTAAGTCCCTAGTCCTAATGGGGATTAACTTGTCAAATGGGTTACTGAAAAATGGTCAGTATGGATGGTAAAATCAAACTCACATTGGAGACTAAATCTCTGTTCCATGTTTTTTACTCGTCTGCTTAAGTGGTTTGTTGCTTTGACATGTAAAAATAAATCCCAATGTAAAGTTGAGTTCAACACTGGACTCAAATACCTGCCTTCTCTACAACAACTCTCTGTTATTTAAAAGCAGCTATCCAGGGGAAATAATGGCCAGGTGGTATTATTGCCAGATTATTAATCCAAAGACCCAGGTAATGTTCCAGGGACCTGGATTTGAATTCTAACACAGCAGATGGTGGAATTGGAACTCAGCAAAAGTCTGGAATTAAAAGTCTAATCATGACCACGAATCCATTTTTGATTATTGCGAACCCATCTGGTTCACTAATGTCCTTTAGGGAAGGAAATCAACCATCCTTACCTGGTCCGGCCTACACATGACTCCACTCCCATAGCAATGTGATTTACTCTTAATTGCCCTCTGGGCAATTAGGGATGGACAATAAATGCTGGCCGAGCCTAGTCAGCAACACCCTGATCCAACAAATAGATACTTAAATCACTGAATGCTACTCTCATCCATTTTACTGACTGAGCTATTTTCTTAACCACAGTTTTGAAAGTCTTCACTCAATCTTGCCGAAACTGTCTTCGCTTGTAAGTGAGGGTGATTAAATTCAATCTAAGTGCACAAAACTAGACGTTTTCTGAATGAAATCAAACCACAGGGGAACCTTTAATTCATGCTCTTTAAGATAGTTTCTGTAAATAAAATTCAAGGATTGCCCTGAAGATAAAATGTTTTTCAGCTGTCTGAGTTATGAATGGGATTGTAGCTGACTCCTCACAATCGACCTGCATCTCTAACACAGATTATCAAACTCTGGAATCAAATATTCAACGGAGCATGAACTAAGAAAAGTCAACAGTGTATTAAATCAAAACTCAAATCTGTTTGCTACTGTATAAAGCAGAAAGAATCAGCAGTCAACCAAGGATCATTGGCAGAGATAAAAGGAAAGTCTTACAGGAAACTGAGGAATAAATAACCTTTCACAACTGATTTTGATGTGGTGCACCACAGGAAGTCTTGTATACAAAACGGGGAATTTTGTGAAATTTGTAAAACAACTGAGTAACAGGAGGAGAGAAATACTTAAGATAGCCAGGAGAAGGCTGGTGGGACTAGTTTAGTTTGGGATTAAGTTTGGCAATGGACTGGGTGGACAGAAGGGGCTGTTTCCGTGCTGTATGACATTATGACTCTGACTCCATAAAAAATGAGCTCACACGTTAATCTTGAAAGATATTAGAGATGGAGTTTTATGTGAACAGTGCCCACATAGAGAGGGCAGGCCAGTATCGGTCTTGAACCCAATTCTGAATGGAGAGGGCTTTGCCATAGCTCTTCGACATTAACAATCTGTTTCCCATTTTCCCAACCAAAGGTGGCGGGCAAGATAATGCGCCAAGTTTGTCAAACAAAAGATTTCTATTTAAATTTACCCCAGCTCTTAGAACAAATGCTGTTAGCACAAACCCCTCACTGAGGCTTTGCAACTTCAATCTTTAAAGATTTCCCAGCCGGTTAGGTTCAGTGATATTAGATCAATGTCTCTGTGCCGTGTTTTCACTTCACTTACACTCGTGATTTCCACATTGCTGAGCTAAAATAAATCTTTGATTCCCCTGATCCATGAACAAGTTAATGGCAGTCATAAATCCGCACAATAAAACCAATCTTCCATTAACACTCCAGGGGGTCCTCCCTCTCTAACATATACTAGATTAGGTCGCTATTCCCTAAGAATGATCGAACAATATTTTAGTTTTTTGCATGGCTTAAACTTCTGAAATCAGAAGTCAATGCATTGGCATGCCAGCCAGCATGTGTGGAAACCCAGAAGAATATTAGAGTGCTATGGGACATTTCTGTTTGGCCTAGTTGTTTTCAAAGACCCTTTAGAGTAGTAACAAACCCATATGCCACTACTTTAAAATCCATACATATCAGAGACTTCTGATCACACCCCTCCCAAGGTAGAATGGAAACATATCCTCAAGAGGCATTTAAAAAATAAACTATTTCCAAACTAAGTTAACAGCAATAATATACTGGCATTAAATATACAATAAGTTTCTCATCAACCACATTTTAAATAAATCCATTTGCATCACAACAGCCATGTTTTGTCTTGTGTGCTTTGATAAAGCATCAGAACAGAGACATGAAAAGAGAGGTACAGCACAGGAACAGGCCTTCAGCCCTCCAAGCCGCCGATTATCATGCCCAAGCTAAACTAAAAAGCAAACCGTTAGTCCTTATTCGGTCCGTATCCCTCTGTTCCCTCCCTATTTATGTAACCATCCAGATGCCTCTTAAATGTTGGCAACATACCTGCTTCCTCTGACAGTGCGTTTCAGGCTCTTACCACTCTCTGCATGCAAACCTCCCCACACACATCTCCCTTAAACTTTGACCCTCTCACCTTGAACCTGTGCTTCCTTGTAATTGAAACTTTAACTCTGGGAAAAAAGCCTCTGCCTATCCACCCTATCTATGCCTCTCAAAATTTGTAGACCTCTAACGGGTTTCCTCTCAGCCTCCTTCTTTCCAGCGAAATCAATCCGAGTCTTCTTAATCTTCCTTTATATCTAATACATCCAAGGCCAGGCAACATTCTGGTGAACCTTCATAAGACCATAAGAAATAGGAATGGACGTAAGGCCATTCAGCCCATCGAGTCCACTCCGCCATTCAATCATGGCTGATGGGCATTTCAATGCCACTTACCCGCACTCTCCCCGTATCCCTAAATTCCTTCGAGATCAAGAATATATCAATCTCTGCCTTGAAAACATTTAATGTCCTGGCCTCCACTGTGCTCCGTGGCAATGAATTCCACAGGCCGACCACTCTGGCTGAAGAATTGTCTCCTCATTTCTGTTTTAAATTGACCCGCCTCTAATTCTAAGGCTGTGCCCATGGGTCCTGGTATCCCCACCTGACGGAAACTATTTTCCACCCTTTCTAAGCCATGCATTACCTTGTAAGTTTTTATTAGATCTCCCCTCAACCTTCTGAACTCTAACAAATACAATCTTCAGCTATGGCATTGGTTTTTGTTCCAAGCGTACAAATGCTTTTATTTTAAATCATTTCGTCACAGGATTAAAACCAAAATAAAATCAAAGATTTGTGGTCTGTGTATGTAACAATTTCTTATGCATTGTTGTGGTTTAGATTTCAAACTGATGTCCACCCAATACAAAACACAATGTCTCTTTCTCCAGCATTGATTATTTCTGTCGGCACGCATTCAGGTCTTCAAAACATTCACAGTCTATGTGATGATTCGGAGATGCTAAGTTCGGTACCCATAGGGAGGGCCTCAACCGGGACCTTGGGTTCATGTCACATTACAGGTGATCACCATTGCACTACACACACACACAGATATTCCTACACACACACTCTCACATACACATGGACACAGGTACGCACAGACGCAAACTCAAACCCTCCAGTCCTGGTAAAGTCCTGGTAAATCTTTACCGAATCCTCTCTAATACACCTTCAACACACGTTGTCTAGCTATCACCATTGTTAACAGCTAACCCCGAGAATACAACTTTATAAAAAAAGGGTTTTGTGATTTACACATGAAAGAAGTGAAACTATCACTGTATTCTAACAGATGAAAGGCTTAACAGACAATCAATTTTTCAATGTATAATTTCAGTTACATCACACTGTAAATTTTTGCTATAAATTCTCTGTTACGATCGAGCCCTCCACAATCACCTGATGAAGGAGCGATGCTCCGAAAGCTAGTGCTTCCAATTAAACCTGTTGGACTATAATCTGGTGTTATGTGATTTTTAACAGTCTATGTGAACTGGCACCTCCATTGATGTCGCTGACATAAACAGTCAGGATGAATATTTTCACAGATTTTGATGCTGCTAAAACTGCTGTGGCTGTGAGAACAGGAGGCGGGCAGGAGGCTGGAAGAATACAGCAAGCCAGGCAGCATCGGGGAGCTGCAGAAGTCGATGTTTTGGGTGTAACCTTTCTCTCCACCTCCTGATGCTGCCTAGCTTGCTGTGTTCTTTCAGCCTCCTGCCTGTCTACAGTGGATTCCAGCATCTGTAGTATTTTTGTCTCCAACCGCGGTTGTAGGGACAGCTTTCAAGTTCTCACTCTGGTGCCCATTCACATTTGCTGCCTTTCTTGAGTAAATTTGTTAAAGGAGCCACTACAGGTGATTTAGGACAAACATTTGATAATAATCAACTCATGCCAATATATCACAGAATTATCTGTTTCATCTCAGGCATGGGCACATCTAAAATTGCCCTTTCTTTCAATTTTCCAGGTGCTACTTGATCTTGCTCTACAGTGTGGCCCAAATAAGTCAACTTTTGCTTTCGAGATTAACTTTTCACCAGATTTTGATGGAAACTGACTCAGATTACAAAGAGATCTTGATCCATTGGGCCAATGGGTTGAGGAGTGGCAAATGGAGCTGTACTTGGATAAAGTCAATGGGGAGAAAGTGAGTACTGCAGATGCTGGAGGTTAGTGTCGAAGAGTGTGGCTCTGGGAAAGCACAGCAGGTCAGGCAGCATCCGAGAAACAGAAGAAGCGACGTTTTGGGCATAAGCCCTTCATCAGGAATGCGGCTCTTCATTCCTGATGAAGGGCTTATGCTCAAAACATTGACTCTCCTGTTTTAAGATTCTGCCTGATTGTGCTTTTCCAGTGCCACACCCTTCAACTTGAGATTTGGATTAATGCAATTTATTGCATTTTGTAGAACAAACAAGGGCAGGACGTATACAATTAATGGTCGGGCCCGGGATAATATTGTAAAACAGAGAGACCTAGAGACTCAGGTATCTAATTCTTTGAAATTTGTAGACAGGATGGTTAAGAAAGCTTTTAGCAAGCTTGCCTTCATTGCTCAGACCACTGAGTATAGGGTCAGGACGTCAAATGAGATTGTACAGGATGCTAGTCGGTGCAGTGTGCAGTTCAGGTCACCCTGCTACAGGAAGGATATTACTAAAGCTGGAGAGGGTTCGGAAGAGATTTACCAGATGTTATCAGGAATGGAGGGTTTGAGTTATAAGTCGAGGCTGGGATTGGTTTTCACTGGAGCCGAGGAGGTTGAGAGATGACCTCAAAGAGGTTTATAATGTCGTGAGGGATAATAGATAAGGTGAATAGCAGGGGTCTATTTCTGGTGCAGACCTTTGCATCATGGGAGATTTTAATGGGCAGAAATTACCATCGCGTTCAATTTCAACATTTCCAACCAACTGCAATGAAGTTGGAAATGTAAAGTCTTACATGAAACCACCATTCGTGGGGTTCATTTGAGGTTATTTTGAAACAGTGCAAGTAAACAATGTTTGGATATAAAGTTATTAAAATGTATGGACTTATGGGTTATGCTTCACTTTACCAGAATGACAAAAACACAGTTTCTATTTTCTCTTGTGAATGGTATAAGATTCTCTGGCATTTTTCCATTAGGTGACATCAATCATAGAGTGACCAGATATACCGACCCAATCTAGTCCCACCTGCCAGCACCCGGCCCATATCCCTCCAAACCCTTCCTATTCATGTACCCATCCAAATGCCTTTTAAATGTTGCAATTGTACCAGCCTCCACCACTTCCTCTGGCAGCTCATTCCATATACGTACCACCTGAAAAGGTTGACCCTTAGGTCTCTTTTACATCTTTCCCCTCTCACCCTAAACCTATGACCTCTAGTTCTGGACTCCCCAACCCCAGGGAAAAGACTTTGTCTATTTGTCCTATCCATGCCCCTCATAATTTTGTAAACCTCTATAAGGTCACCCCTCAGCCTCTGACGCTCCAGGGAAAAAATACTTTGACCAATAAAGGAAAGCATACCAAACACCTTCTTCACTATCCTATCTATCTTAGTGGGTGGCACGATGGCACAGTGGTTAGCACTGCTGCCTCACAGCGTCAGAGACCTGGGTTCAATTCCCACCTCAGGCAACTGTCTGTGTGGAGTTTGCACATTCTCCCTGTGTCTGTGTGGGTTTGCTTCAGTTTCCTCCCACAGCACCAAAAATGTGCATGTTAGGTGAATTGGCCATGCTAGATTGCCCGTAGTGTTAGGTGCAGGGGTAAATGTAGGGGAAATGGGTCTGGGTGGGTGCACTTTGGCGGGTCGGTGTCGACTTGTTGGCCAGAGGGCCTGATTCCACACTGTAACTAATCTAATCTACCTGCGACTCCACTTCAAGGAGCTATGAACCTGCACTCCAATGTCTCTTTGTTCAGCAACACTGCCTAGGACCTTACCATTAAGTGTATAAATCCTGATAAGCTTTGCTTTCCCAAAATGCAGCACCTCGCATTTATCTGAATTAAACTCCATCTGCCACATTTCAGCCCATTGGTTCATCTAGTCCAGATCCTGTTGTAATCTGAGGTAACCCTCTTCGCTGTCCACCACACCTCCAATTTTGGTGTCATCTGCGGGGAAGTAAATATGGACATGTGTAGGAAAATAAATATGGATATGTGTAAAGTAATGTGACCAGCTATCCATGATGCCTTGGGGGAAGACTGCTCATACACTTAGTCAAATACAGAGGTGCTTAGACAAGAATGAAAAGTTAGATTGCTGATGATATTCAATATTAAAAGGGAACAAGTTGAATAGGGCCAGAATGATCTCTTAAATGAACCTTAAAATTGCATTCAATCAAAATAGGGTTTGGAAAAGGCCAAGATCTTAAGGTTATAATGGTGCAATGTTTAGAATTATTTCGACATGGAAGTCTCTGTGATATTTGCTCACTGTGAGGTCTGAAATTTGCTCTTAAAGAATTCCCAAAAGGCCAACACTGTCGAAATAAAAGTGTAATACAACATTCAGTGGCTGGGTCTTGTGACAGCTGCTAGAGAGCCATGCACAGGTAAGGATTTTTTGTTTAAAATACATCTTGAAACAATTCCAATGGAGCTTCAAAGCTGTGTGGCTTAAAGTACAGAAAACAGAATAAATTCCATGTTTAGAATGAAAGAGAATGCAGTTACAACAGGTTAACATTTTGGTAGTGATGATACAAAATTGGCTTTGACTTTACCTGGCACACCTTGAGCAGATGTTGAGTATTACTTTAGCTTGAGGTTCTGCAAAATACAAACTTCGACCTTGACTAAACCGGCTACCTGAAGGGACGTGGTCAGTGATGCCTTCCATCCTCAAGTCATCCAAGTCTTCTGCAATCCAAAGAGAATCTGATTACAAATCTTTCTGAACTAAATGGATCTGATTAAAGTAAATCGCAACTTACCCAGGAGTGACACATCATATTCCTAACTTGTCAGATTCAAACTTCATTCAACTGGGACATTTTGAGATTAACTTTGGCTTTTTTAAAAAAAACACAAACTGTAGGTGACTGCAAAGCAACTCCACAAAAACTGAAATGACCTAAAGTCACAGAGGACTAACTCAGGTCTCCAGCAAATCTTTAAAACATAATTGTTTACAGGTGGAGGGCTATCCGTGGAAAGACATTCCGAATGTCAGATCGCTTGTTGAATTTACAACTTCTGTTGCCTGGGGATTTATTGAAACTCAAATGTAATGGTTCTGCAAATGTGAGACTTAAAAAGCAGAAGGGTGGAGGAACAATTTATCACAAGCAGGGGTGAGTGGCAACCATTTATCCTGCTTTGTGTAGCAAGGGCTTACAGCACTTTACAATCCACGTTGATAATAAAAATATTCATTCTAAGAATAAAATGATTGTCATGCACATTACTTTAAATTAAGTAGCTCATTATTTTTGCACTCCGCACTGTTAAGGGAAGTTAAGGGAACTTTCACAAAGAAGATGTATGCTAGTTCAAGTCTGGGTGCACCATGCAATAATTCGCATCCAGTGGAAAGATTTCTTGGTTTATGGAAGTTAGAACTGTATCCTTTAATATTTCTGGGGCAGAGATTTGCATTACGGAAGATTTTATTGAGTAGAACCTTTACAATTACCGCCAATTCCTCTATTCCTGATGAACGTCGATTTTCCCGCTCCTCGGATGCTGCCTGACCTGCTGTGCTTTCCCAGCACCACTCTAATCTAGATTCTGGTTTCCAGCATCTGCAGTGCTTGTTTTTACCTAATTACCGCCAAGTTCAAATGGAACATTTCCAACCCAAGAAAGCAGGAAATGCAAAGTCCTCCAATGTACTCTATGTGACCCGATATTCATGGTATTATTTGGAAACAGTGGAAGTGAACAATGCTGGAATGTAAAGTTATTAAAATGCAAGATCAGCTTTGGGTTCCTCATGCCTGCCTGTTCCTGAACTCTTCATCATGTGCTAGAAACTGATTAGAACAAACACAAGTTTTTATTCCAAGGGCCAACTAGAGGCAAGAGAGTCCAACGGGACATCAGAGGGTCTTGCTCCAGCGCCAAGAAAGAAACATTGTCAACCCCTGGGATTAAACTGCCTTCCCTGTGTATAATCCCCCTTCAGAAAGTTGGCTACAACTCCATACGGAACTCAGAATTTTCCAACCCTACTTTTTAGTTTTAAGGTACTACAAAATCAAACACATTAAATCTGCAAAGCTGACAAGTTAAAGGACTAATTTAAACTTTCTCCTCGTCATTTGGTAATAACCTCAGTGCATGCTTTACCTCCAAAATTCATCTTTATATGTGCTTGAGGAAATTAATATTTTCATTGCATTACCACAAGAGAAGCAATGGCCTAGTGGTATTATCGCTGGACTATTAATCCAGAGACCCAAGTAATGTTCTGGGGACCTGGGTTTGAATCCAACCACAGCAGAGGTTAGAATTTCAATTCAATAAACTCCTGGAAGTCAAAGTCTAAAATGACCATGAATCAATTGCCAATTGTTGGGGAAAACCCATCTGGTTCACTGATGTCCTTGAGAGAACTGCTGTCCTTACCTGGTCTGGCCTAGATGTGATTCCAACCTCTCAGCAATGTGGTTGAATCTTAACTGCCCTCTGGGCAATAAATACTGATCTAGCCAGTAACACCTTCATTCTGTGAATGAATTAGACTTCTGGGTGCCATACAAATAAGCATTAATCTTTTCGTCTGACTTAAACTTACTAGAAAGCAGCATGGTGGCTCAGTGGTTAGCACTACTGCCTCACAGTGGCAGGACTGGGGTTTGATTCAGTCTGGGGTGACTATCAGTGTGGAGTTGGTACATTTTCCCCATGTCTGTGTGGGTTTCTTCCCACATTCCAAAGATGTGCAGGTTAGGGTGGATTGGCCATGCTAAATTGCCCATAGTGTTCAGGGATGTCTAGGTTAGGTGCATTAGTCAGGGGCAAATGTAGAGAAATGGGTCTGGGTGGGTTATGCCTTGGAGGGTCAGTGTGGATTTGTTGGGCCAAATGGCCTGTTTCCAAACTGCAGGGATTCTATGATTCAAAGCCTGTCTTGTGTCTAATCTTAAAATTAACAGCACCCAAAAGATGTTTAAACACTTCCTGTCCAGACATATACCCTGCTGCAAACAAACATGAAGTTTGTTTTAACCCAACACACTGTTCCATCTGTTACAAATCATGGCTCACTTTGGATTGGGAACCATTGAATGAGTACAAAATGTTGTGAATGTTTTGATATTCAGCAGGGAAAGGGAGGCAGAATGGCAGATCTGCTTGCTCCTTTAGGTCTATGTGTGTGCGTACAGATGTGTAACTTTGTGTGTCTGTGTGTGTGTACATATGTGTCACTCTGTGTGTCTGTGTGTGTACATGTGTCACTTTGTGTGTGCGTACATGTGTCACTCTGTGTGTGTGCGTACTTATGTGTCACTGTGTGTGTGCATACACATGTGTCACTTTGCGTGTCTGTGTGCGCGTACATATGTGTCACTCGTGTGTCCGTGTGTCCTTACATATGTGTCACTGTGTGTCTGTGCATGTGTCTGTAGTGTGTACATATGTGTCACTCTGTGTGCCTGTGTGTGTACATATGTGTCACTGTGGGTCTGTGTGTGTGCTTACATATGTGCTGCTCTTTAAGTGTGTGTGTGAATAGGTGTGTCCATGCTTGAACGTGTCTGCATGTGTGTTCATGTGTGTCTCCATGTTTGTGCATATGTGTATGTGTATGCGTATGTCTGGGTGTGTATATTTGGGTCTGTGCATGTGTATGTGCATTCTTGTTTGTTTGTCTGTATGTGCATGAATTTGTGTGTGTCTGTGGTTTGTATGTGAGAGAGACAGTGAGTGTGTGTGTCTGATTGTGTGAGAGAGAGTGGTTTGTCCCACCCGACTTTTTTATGCAACCGATCTGTTATTTTATAACTGCCTCCATTCATAAACAGAGTGGAACACATATAGACCACTGCAGTGCCTTTTAATACTCTCATATACAAGTTTAAAAAAAAGATTCAAAAGATTTAAAGATTTATGGTCCACCCCTCAGCAACCCTCAGCCATTCCTTTCCAACCCAGTAAATGTTCCCTTTTATAGTGATATGAAAAGTGATGTGTTGAACTGGTTAACTGAGCCTGTTTATTTAATCATGATTTGGAGATGACGGTGTTGGACTAGGGTGTACAAAGTTAAAAATCACACAACACCAGGTTTTCGTCCAACAGGTTTAATTGGAAGCACACTAGCATTCAGAGCGCTGCTCCTTCATTAGGTGATAGTGGAGGACACACATCCAAAGCACAGAATTTATCGCAAAAATTCACAGTATGATGTAACTGAAATTATACATTGAAAAAAAAACTTGATTATCTGTTGAGTCTTTCATCTGTTCGAGTATCATGGTAGTTTCATTTCTTTCATGTGTAAATTACAAAACCTTTTTCTTTTAATGTTGCATTCTCAGGTTAGCAGTAACAACGAGTGTTAGTTAGACAATATTTTGAAGGTGTTGGCCCCTGTGTTCTCTGTCTATACCATAATGTTTAGATTGATTCTAATCTGAAAAGTGAGATAACAAGAGTTTTACATGAATTCATGCAGTTTTTGAGCTCAGAGTTCGACATGAATGCATGCAGTTTTTGAGCAAAGTACAATGTAACTCTGCAAGTACAAATTTGTCCCACAAAATATAAGTGTGCATGTGGGTCTTTGTCTGTTTGTATGTGTGTGTTTGTCTTGATTGAGGGTTGTGAGTGTGAGAGGGAGTGTATATGTGTGTGTAGTGATGTGGAGTGTCTTAAGTCTGTGAGGAGGTGCATGTGTGAGTGTGGGAGTGTGTGTGTGTCTGGGGTGGGGGTTTGACTATCAGTGAGAGAGAATGTATATGTGTATGCATGAGTGTAGAGTGGTCGAAGTCTCTGAGCGGATGCCTGTGAGAGTGTGTGTGTCTGTAAGGGTGTGTGTGTGTCTGTGTGCGTGTCTGTGTACATATGTGTCCCTATGTATGTGTGTATAGGAGTGCCTGTCTGTGTGTGTGTGTGAGAGAGAGAGTGGTTTGTCTGTATGTGTGTGTGTGTTGAGAGAGAGAGTGGTTTGTCTGTCTGTGTGTGTGAGAGAGAGAGTGAGTGTGTGTGTCTGTGTGTGTGAGGGAGAGAGTGTGTGTGTGTCTGTGTGTGTGTGTGAGAGAGAGAGAGAGAGAGAGCGAGTGTGTGTGTCTGTGTTGATCACAGTAAATCCACCATCAAATGTTTCCCCAAGCTTGCAGGAACCTGTTTATGGGACATCAGTAGTAATAAAAACACAGATCAAAATTTCACAAAACTGTACAACTTCCCCACATGTAACATCACAGGATTACTTTCACACTCAAAATGCAGGTCGGAGTATTGTAACATTTCACTATTTCCAAACACATTGAACGGTGCTAATATGTCAATTATAACATTCTCAATAGAATTCAAACTTCATGCGAGTTTTACAGCATTCACTACAAAGGATAATAAGTATATTCTAGGAGTCTTAAATAATTTATTGCTGTTTTTGCTTCATATTTGGGAAATAGTTTGTTATAAAGATAGTAACATTTAGATATCACTGTCTTTAATTTGTGGGCCAAATGCAGGCAAGTGGGACTAGTTTACTTTGGGAAACTTGGCCAGCATGGATGAGTTGGACCGAAGGGTCTGTTTCTGTGCTGTATGACTCTCGGGCTCTGTAAATGAGAGAGGAGCTCTTGTGCTCAACGGGTTGACAAAGTAAACACAGAAAGGATGTTTCCTCACATGGGGCAATCTGGAACAAGAGGCCATCATTTTAGGATAAGGGGTTGCAGATTTAAAACAGGGATGAGGAGGAATTATTTCTCTCAGAGGACCATGAGCCTGTGGAATTCACTTCCCCCAGCGTGTGGTGAGTGCAGTGACATTGAGTAAACTGAAGGGGGAGACAGACAGATTTTTAATGAGTAACGAGTTGAGGCTGAGGTGAGGTTAGCCATGATTACTCTTCGGAGGGTTGGTGTGGACTTGTTGGGCCGAAGGGCCTGCTTCCACTCTGTAGGGAATCTAAATCTAAAATCATATTGAATGGCGGAGCAGGCTCGAGGGGCTGAATGGCCTCCTCCTGTTCCTAGTTCTCATGCTATTATGTTTTTGAACAGGTCTGAAAAACGCGGTTTAATTTCAACAGCTGCGAGCGATCGGGCAGCTGAAGGTGAAAGTGCCTGAAGAGTAGATTATGTATCCTTTCCCAGCTGTCTCTCCTGCTTTCCCACACCATTCAATGGTTTCTCACTCCCCGTCAGGTTCGAAGGGGATGATGATCCTTAACCATTATCACATTAGCTCTTTCATTTAGTTACTCTACAATGTACTTCTGCTGGCAAAATTACACAGTAAAACACTCCAACAAAGCTAGGGCACGCATCGAACAGGAAGCAAATGGTAGAGTTCATTTAATAGTGGTTGTTTAACAAGATCTGAGAATGATTAAAATCTCCATTTACTCGAGAATAAAAGACTGAATGTTCCATTTTTTTGGCTAGTTTGAGTTGTGTTTGAATTGGAGGGAATCTCGCTATGAGGATCAGTAGGATTTCTCACTGTATCTGAACAAATGTGCCTCATTAACATTCAAGCTCCTGTGGTGTCCCTCAAGTTCAATTCTAATCCCATTTTACCGTGTGCTATTCCCAGCAGTGGATACCATTCCGATGAGCATTGGCATGTCTCAGCTGCCCCGCTTGATGATGGGTAACATCTAACATGTCAGAGACTGGCAAGGTGGCATCACAGAACCTGGGGGTTCCACTGTTGGTGCAAACAAGAGGTGCCCTCTTCTTGGAGTCCAACAATGGAGACCATGCCACCCGCACCTGGTAGCGCCCAGAGGATGCCACCCAGAGGTTGCCAGTGCTATCCCAACAGTGTGGAGGAATGGCCAGCACTACCGTCAGGTCAATGACCTTTTGTGTTTCACCATGGTAAATGCCACACCCTTCTACCTCTCGCTCACTCTCTCTGCACACTCTTCCACCTTTCTCCCACCAAGACTTAACTCTCTGCCATCCTCACGTTTGTCTGTAATATCTTCCCCCACCTGCTCTCACCATTGTTCAATTTCCGACCACCATTCATGACTGGATATGGCAGGAGAACAGAGCTTAGATCTGATCCATGTGGGACTGCTTAGTCTTGTCTATGTTTCTGCTGTTTAACCTACTAATAGTCCTATTTGGTGGCTTCACCAGGTTGACATCTTATTTTTAGATGACCCTGGTGCTGCTCCTGGCATGCCCTCCTGCACTCTCCATTACTATTGGCCCACAGTGCCTCAAGGATGCCCAGTTCTGAGTTGCTAGATCTGTTTTGAACCCATTCCATTTCACAGGGCAGTGATATCACACACCATGATGGAGGGCATGGTCAGTGTGAAGATGAGATTTTGTCTGTGTGAAGTCTATGTATTGGTCACTCCTGCCTATACATGCACAGATACTGCAACAGAGAGATAGGTGAGTACCAAACCTAATTGTTTTCTCCCTCTGGTTGGTTCCTTCATCAAACGCTGCAGATCCTGACTTGCAGATATGTTTCTCAGGACTTGACAGCTCAGTCAATAATAAGCTACTAGGATATCCTTGGTGATAGATAATTAAGGCCCCCCGTCCTAAATACATGCTGTGACCTTGCCATTTCCTCTGTGCACTGTTCAACATTACACAGTACTGATTCATCAGTTCAAGGTAGGAGGAAACCAGTAGGAGGTTTCCTTGCCCATGTTTGACCTGATACTGTGATATTCAGTGGTCTCTGAAGTCAATGTTGAGGAGTCTCTGAGTAACTCTTCTGTACCCCTGGTGGTTCTGTTCTTCCAATGAGATAGGACATACCCAAGGAATGGTCATGGGAGTGTCAGGGGCATTGGCCATAAATTATACCACTTTGTGAGCAAGACTATGTTAGGCTATTTCTTGATGGGTCTGTGGTGCAGTGCTCCCAATTTTGGTGCAATCCCCCCCACAGTAGTAAGGAGGGCTCAAATGTGTTGTCAGGGAATGTTATTTCCCGTGCATAGGTCATTGCCTGTCCAGTTTTATCCTTTTTATGACATTTCTGCATATTTGGTACAACTGGGAGACTTGCTAAACCTCTTCAGTGGGCTGTGAAGGGTCAAGCACATGTCACATGCACACCGGACTCGGTAAGGACTTTCAAGTTCCTTCCTTAAAGGACATTTTAGGAAGCAGAAAAGCTTTTACAACATGCACCGAGAGTTTCCTAGCACCACGACTGAGACCAATGTTCAATTCCAGATCTTTGTTCAAGAAAGAATCATAATGAGATGTGTAGCCAGAATATTGTCCTAAGCCTCAGAATAACTAACTGACTGCCATTACAACTACTTGAGCAACTCCCTTCATAATTTACACTGATGCATTATTACTGTGAAACTTTATGTGCTACTTGGCTTGACTTTAGCAAAATTACTACACTGTTTTATTGCACTGAATTCTTCCAGAATTTCTAAATCTTCCTTCATCAAATCTTCCAAAGTCTAGTTCTTATTTGTTTCCAAGAAGCCCTTATTTTACAACGGTAAGTGCATCTGACAAGAACATGTTTTTAACAATGCAGAGCAAAACTTGTGGGTACATGTCTAAAGGATCATCTTTCTCAATATATGCCCACTTCAGTGGTGATTCATTGTGAAGTCTCAGCATAGAGACTACAAAACAAAGACATTTCTCTCAATCCAGTTGACATGAAAAGTAATCCGACCACCTTTTTTACCAGGATGATGATCCCAGTCTAGTTTAAGTGGAGCCCATCCCAGCAGAACAGCTCCCGCTCTCCTCTGAACAATTACGCCAGCGCCCAATGAATTGAACCCCTTCTGCCCACACTATTCTTTGAGCCATGCACTGACTCTCTAATTTGCTTTTCCCTCAGCCATTTGGCACATGGATCAGGTAACAGTCTAGAGATAATAGCTCTTAGAACAAGAGTAATTTCTGTAACTGCTTGATGGGAACCTACTGGCTCAGGGGAGTCAGCACGCAAAGTTCGCTAGAACATGGTCACTTATCAAGAGCAACAATTTGTGAAGTATGTGGCTGTAGACATCTAGGCAATGTTTTATTAGTCAGAAATTGTGGGTGGCACGGTGGCACAGTGGTTAGCACTGCTGCCTCACAGCGCCGGAGACCTGGGTTCAATTCCCACCTCAGGCGACTGACTGTGTGGAGTTTGCACGTTCTCCCCGTGTCTGCGTGGGTTTTCTCCAGGTCCCCCGGTTTCCTCCCACAGTCCAAAGATGTGCAGGTTATGTGCAATTTACCCATGCTAAATTGCCTGTAGTGTTAGGTGAAGGGGTAAATGTAGGAGTATGGGTCTGGGTGGTATATGTTTCGGCGGGTCGGTGTGAACTTGTTGGGCCGAAGGGCCTGTTTCCACACTGTAAGTAATCTAATCTAAATTCAATTAAGAACATCTCTTAGAGTAAAAACCTAAAGATTTAAATGAATAAGTAATGTTTACCAGATCAGTTGGATTTGCAAAACTTAAAACATGTTCTTGAAAGATTACAAAGTGACCTTTGTGCAATTAAACACCGAGAAATGTTTTAAAGCGTTAATAGAATAGAAGAAAAAGCATATTTTCCTTTCAGACCAATGAGGAAATTTGAAACAAAGACAAGAAATGGCTAAGGAAGGTCTGGCAGCATCTGTGGAGAGAAAGCAGACTTAATGTTTCAGGTGCAGTGACCCTTTTTCAGAACTTCGCTTCAGAGGAAATTTGGGAAGATTACTGTCTTGCAATGTTTAATTACACCACCTCTTCCCAGCACAGCCAACTGTGGGAAATAAGCAGGACATCCATTGGAATTCAGATTCCATTACTATCACTCTTTATGCTTTTCACCACACCGGCTGTTATGGGTTCCCCAATTACGCAAACCTAGAGAGAGAGGTACCCACACAAACCTATTTTAAACACTCCAGGAGAGAGATATTTTAAAACAAAAGTGCATCTGATGAGAAGATATTTTAATGTTGCAGAGCAAAACTTGTGGATACATGTCAAAAGGATCTTCTTTCTCAATATATGCCCAATTCAATGGTGATTAATGTGAAATCTCAGCACGGAGACAACATAACACAAAGACATTTCTCTCAACCCAGTTAGTAAGAAAAGTAATCTATAACACCTTTCAACTTTATTACAGATTCATCTTCCAACAGAGCAGATTTTGCAGCAGTCACTAATAGAGACAAATACATTCCAATAAATCTTTGATGCTCTGTACTGACAATGAGCTTCTAACAGAAGGTGGGTGGGTGCTGTATATCCAATGGGTAACACACAAAGTAGAATGTATGCCCCTCAATGTTAATGAGTGGGCTAAAAACCTGCAATGTTTCATCTTGTTACATCACTGTGATAGTCCAGAGTTAGATGCAAGTAAGTCCTAATGATATGGTGATGACTCACAATGGGCGAAAGTGAGGACTGCAGATGCTGGAGATTAGAGTCAAGATGAGAATGGTGTTGGTAAAGCACAGCAGGTTGTGCAGCATCCGAGGAGCAGGACGTTTCAGGCAGGGGTCCTTAATCAGGAAGCCACCTCATCCCAACACTACCCCAGCCTACCTACCCAGCCTGATATACACCGTTAATAACACCACAACCACCTCATCCTAACACTACCCCAGCCTGCCACCCAAGCCTGATATACACCACTAATAACACCGCAATCCCAACACAACGCCAGCTAGATACACACCGCTAATAACACCACAACCACCTCACCACAACACTACACCAGCCTGCCTACCCAATGATACACACCGCTAATAACACCACAACCACCTCACCACAACACTACACCAGCCTGCCTACCCAATGATACACACCGCTAATAACACCACAACCACCTCACCCCAACACTACACCAGCCTTCCTACCTAGCCTAAGTGACTCCACATAATCCCATCCACTCTTGAACTGCATCGAGCCATTGAGACACCTCATCCTGAGTCATCATCTCAACCATCAGCACATCAGCAGCCATCAAGTTCAGCTCCTGTTGTCCTCTTATCCTACTTCAGAGAAGGTCAAAAATCACACGACATTGTCCAACTGGTTTATTTGAAAAAAACAAGCTTTCAAAACTCCCTGATGAAGGAGCGAAACTCTAAAAGCTCATGTTTTCAAATAAACCTGTTGGACTATAACCTGGTGTCATGTTACTTCTGACGTTGTCCACCCCGGCACCTCCACCTCATTACTTCAGAATAATTCAGGTCCCTGCCTCAAATTGTCACAAGAATCAGCTGAGGATGCTAATTTTTATCCTTTTATATCTAGTAGTACTTTTTGACAAAACTGAACCCTTTTTTATTTCCCATCGCAAATCACCTGTGGTATTTTTTCAGTCATTAACCACAACAAATAACTTTGATTTGTTTGCACTGTTATTTCATTCAAATGGTTGCATTACAATCATCGAATATCTAGATGTTAGAAAGTAAACATTTTCTCAGCAACCAAATCATGATATTAAATAATCTGCATTATAATTCCTAGATCTTATCCCGTTAAGGCATAGAAAACAAATTTCTGAAAAAAAATCATGGTCAGGAAATTCCTTGGTGGTGCTCTAACTCCACCAACGTGACAACAGTGGAAGTCTAGCAATATCTGTGGATGAAGAGGCTTGGATTTCTTCCTCAACCTGTAACAAGGCTGTTACCTTAAACTGTTATTTTGTCCTTTTTTTTGGAGAGACCTAAAGCAGAGGTGATGAACTGAGTCAAGATTAGAGTGGTGCTGGAAAAACACAGCAGGTCAAGCAGCATCCGAGGAGCAGGAAAATCGTGTTTTGGGCAAAAGCCCTTCATCTGGAGGGCCTCGTGAGGCCTTGGATTTGGGTTTTTTTTTAAAGTTGGGAGAATGGAAGCAGCCTGGGTATGGCCTACTCTCAGAGACCAGGCTTTCCAGTTCATTTTTTTTTAGCATCAGAAGCTGTTTGGGGTCTTAGAGAGTTGGAAGCTTCAGTGAATGATTCCTGGCTGCTACACGCTCTGAATTTTCTCATGATGTCATTTCCTCCTAGATTGGAGAACTGCATGCCGGAATCTGTATCGAAATTTACCTTTTCACCAAGGGGTGTATTTATGGGATGTTACGATATTGGAACAATTAATTAGTAAAAGTTACTGTATCTATTATTCTATTAAGTTTCCCAACAGTTAAGTTATTCTAAATTCCTCTTTCTTTTGTTTCCATTTAACCACAGTGTTCAAATAAGTTGGGTCTTACTTATCGTTGAGTAGGTTGACCGGTCACATCCTATCTGGAACACAGCATTTCATATCTACCTTTACAATAAGAAGGTTATTGGCTACTATCTTAAATTATTTGGAGGGGGTCTAGCCAGGTCCATAACAACCTGTGGCATCAAAAAACAGATGAACGAGATCATTTCTAAATGTCTGGAAAGATCTGTGATTTTGCCCATGCAAATATAATCACTGGAAATTAAATAGATTAAGCATTCTTAGATGCTTCTGTTAGATAACACGTTTTCTCCAAATGCAAAGTTCAATGACTTTAAGCTCAGCTCTTTTGTTTTTAAGATGGCAATCATTTTGTTATGTACATTTTTATGCCACTTTTTGACAATTCTACTTTAGGAAAGGAACAACATTCCAAATAAGACGTGTTAGTTTTAAAACTGAATTTCGACAATTTTTGTTGTTAAGCAAAGGTATTAATGGATATGGACTAAAGGCAGGTAAACTGAGTTAGGCCACAGATCAGCTACAATCCCACTGAGAGGAGGAACAGGCTCAAAGGGTTGAATGGCATACTCCTGTTCCAAAAACGCACATTGCTGTAGCAACTCAGTTTCCTTTGGGATTCCTATGTGTCACTATGTAGTAAAATTCTCTGCATGCCTGTGTGCTTTGCATCATAGTGTGTGCACAGAATCTTCAAAGTTTTGAAAGCTCTTTTCAGTCACAGAAGGTTTAGTTTGACCGTTTTTTCAATTCATTGTTCAACCAATTTATCAAAATTTGATAAGTTCAGCCTTCAACACTATTATCCCCTCGAGACTGATTACTAAACTTAGTGATCCCGGACTAAGCCCCACTCTCTGTAACTGGATCCTCAGTTTCCAGACCCACAGGCCACAATCAGTGAAGATTGGGGACAATATTTCATCCTCACTAACACTCAACACTGGAGCCCCCGAGGGATGTGTACTCAGCCCCCTACTGTACTCACTGTATACCCATGACTGCGTTATCAAATACCAGCCTAATGCCATTTACAAGTTCGCTGATGACACCACCACAGTCGGTCAAATCTCAGATGGCGACAAAACAGACTGCACACAGGAGATGATAGACCTGGAAAAATGGTGCACTGAGAACAACCTCGCTCTCACTGCTGGCTAAACCAAGGAACTCATTATCGACTTTTGGCAGGATGTTATTCATGCCCCCCCTACACATTAACAACACAGAGGCGGAACGAGTAGAGAGTGTCAAGCTCCTGGGAGTGGTCATCCACAACAAGCTTTCTTGGACTCTTCATGTGGACGCACTGGTTACAAAGGCCCAACAACGTCTCTTCTTCCTCAGGCAGCTGAGGAAAACTGGCATGATGGCGAATACCCTTGCCAACTTTTATAGGTGCACCATTGAGAGCATTCTGTCTGGATGTATCACTACCTGGTATGGAAACTGTACCATTCAAGATCGGAGACGGTTACAGAGTGTGGTGAACTCGGCCCGGATAATCACAAAGGCCAACCTCCCATCTATAGAATCCATCTACTAGGCCCACTGTGAAGGAAAGGCCGCCAGCATTCTCAAAGATCCATCCCATCCTGGCAATGTTTTTCTACAACCTCTACCATCGGGGAGAAGGTACAGAAGCCTGAACATACACATCAGCCGGTTTCAAAACCGTTTCTACCCTAATGTTGTTCAAATACTGAATGGACTCACAATCTCTTAACATTCGCCTGTACCTGTGTTTTTGGTTTTGCCGCTGTTTACCTGCATCCCACTGAACCCCAAATTAAATTGAGCTGCTGTGGCTGCGTGCATTTCCATGCGCACATTGTAGACTAGAATCCCTGGTGTGGGAGTAGGCCATTCAGCCCACACCAACCCCCGAAGAGCATCCCACCCCCTACACTATCCTATCCTCAAGACCCTGCATTTCGCACAGCCAAACCACCTAACCTGCACATCTTTGGACTGCGGGAGGAAACCCACACAGACACAGGGAGCATGTGCAAATTCCACACTGACAGTTGCCTGAGGCTGGAATCGAACCCAGGTCCCTGGTGCTCTGAGCCATCATGCTACCCCTGTTGCTCACAGCAGTCGATCGTGAATAGTTTCTATTTCAACACATAGCTTCACAGGAATTTCTGCTGCTCTTACTGTACGCCACTGTTGTCAGTAGGATTAACAGGTTAATATACATCAGGTCTTAGGGTATAGCTTCTGGCTTGAGGCACTGATGCTAACAGTGCTCCAAGACCTTGCACACTCGCGAGGTACTGGACACAATTACCACTATCTACGGTCAGCTGCAGTTGCAGAGTTCAGATGAAAAGTCAAGCCCAGCTCAAGGTAAAATCTTTTCTTTTGAAAAAATGTGCCGAAGAAAATACATTGTGTCAACCTGCCCCAGAGCAACAATTAAAACCATCCATTCTGGTATGAAGAATATATCAGTGGAACAGATCCTGCATTGAGGTCATATATTTTGTTTCCTTGCAAATATATATCACTCTGGTCAGACACCAAAATTATTCTCTGCACTCTTTTTCTCAAGCAGTGACAGATATCATTAATAATAAAGTCAGAGAGGTGTGGAGCTTCAGAACACTACTTCCATTTGTGTTTTATTAATGTTCTTGTGGGTTACTGTACAATGATCTTCAAATTCCAGCTGTCCAAATTCATCATGAGCAGACCCTCTTTCAACGTGTTAGGTGCTATAAACCATTCTGTACAGCCACCGACATTCCTTCGGCTAGTTAGATAAACAGGAAAGAACACAAAATGACTCATCCTGCTCGAAAAAAAAAGAAGAATTCTCTTCACTTAATATATACTCTGATGATTGATTCCTCTTATTTCAACAATGTGCTTTTGACGTCAATTTTTGGGATTATTTAGTTTTGCCTTGTCTAAAAACCGGAGGCCAGATGAAGAAGATAAAGTTGATTTGGACAATTCACATGGAAATGGAGATGTTTTCTGGATCTCGCACAATATGGGCTGGCATCCAGCCCTCTGACTCTGTGTTTGCCAACTTTCCTGCTTCTTATGAGGGAAGAGAAATAATATTTGGTGAGGCCAACAGTGCGATTCTTCGTAGCTCAACAACAGCCATTTTCAATAAGGCTGCTTAATTAAGTTTAAACAGGGGAGAATCCCTTCTGGTATCACTTGTTCGGGAGAAATAGTTAAAGCAGGGATGCTAAGATCACACAACACACAGATTGAGATTAGGCTTTTGTTCATCGCTAAAGCTTCTGCTCAAGTACAACGTTCATTTGTAAAGTGTCTGTTTTAAAATATGCTGGACAGTCTTAAACTTCACTCCCTGCATAGATTGCAGGTTTCTGACTAAAAGATACACTGTGCTTATTATCTGAAATAATAATATTTCTGCACTAATCTCCCTGTCTATACCTTGATTCCCTCTAGGTGATCTTTTTCCTCCTCCCAACAAAATGACAGCACAGTGGCTCAGGGGTTAGCACTGTTGCCTCACAGTGTCAGGGATCTGGGATCAATTCCACCCTCAGGCAGCTGGCTGCATGGAGTTTGTGCATTCACCCTGTGTCTGTGTGGGGGTGCCCCAGTTTCCTCCCACAGTCCAAAGATATCCATATAAAAGTGGATTGGCCACAGGAAAGTGCCCACTGTTACAGACCGGGCCTGGAACCCCTCAAAATATTCCAAGAAGGTGGCCTAGATCCTAACTTTTTCTTATTTTAAAGGCAGATGTGAAGTGGGAATTCCAGGTGTGATGCAGCTGGTCAAACCACTCGGCTTTAAGCAAAACAGAATTTATTTAAACACGACAGTAGAGACATGAACAAAGGAAAACAGAATTTAGAATAACTTAACTGTTTGAAAACTCAACTGACCCCACACAGCAACTTAAATAAGGAGCTGGTCCAATTCCCATAACATTCCAGAAACACATCCCTTGGCAAAAGGTAAATTCAAACACAGGTTCTTACAGGCAGGAGAGAGTTCAGAGAGAGAAGCCAGTCAAGAATCATCTGCTGAAGCTTGGAACCTTTCTCTGGACAGCAGCAGCTTCTCACTGTTACAACTGAAAGAAACCTAGAAAAAAATCTGTACTGGGAGAGCTGGCCGCTCCCTTGCCATTGTTAAGGTCGGCTCTTTCCCAGACTTTTTGGTACCTCTTGAAAAAAACCCAAGGATAAAATAAACTTGTTACGGGGCAGCATTATAACACCAGGGATGTGCAGGCTCGGCGGATTAACCATGGGAAATGCAGGGTTCTAGGCTGGCATGCTCTTCAGAGGGTCAGTATGGACTTGATGGGCTGTGTGGCCTGCTTCCACATTGTAAGGATTCTAAAAGTCCCCTTGTTGTTCTGAGGCATATTGCTGATCTCTGATATGGGCTTAAAGCTTCACCTAAAGTCAGCCAGGACAGCGATAAACAGGCGCTATAAACATGCAGCAGAAGAACCAACGCGTGCAGAGTCAGCAGTTGACTGGTGTCCACTCTGTAATCATCTTGTGGCTGCTGACTAAATATCTCCAAAAGTCCCATGAGGTTTTCTCAGGCAGCAGCAATGCACCAACACAGAATGGTATGAAGTCATCCGCCCCATGACTTTGTGACAATATTTCTACCTTGCTGAATATTAAGTCAGTCAAGAAAGCATTGTTATTGACTTGCTATGAATACGGATGTCCAGCAATGTGATAAATCCAGAATCCATTCAGCAACTGGATGAACCTTCTGTGGCAAATCTCTGAGCTTAGAGACAGCGAGGACTGTAGATGCTGGGAGGGTCTGGATTAGTGGTGCTGGAATACCTGATGAAGGGCTTTTGCCCGAAACGTCGATTTTACTGCTCCTCGGATGCTGCCTGAACTGCTGTGCTTTTCCAGCACCACTAATCCAGAATCTGGTTTCCAGCATCTGCAGTCATTGTTTTTACCTTGTAGTTGCTGGGAGCCAAAGTCAATAATTGTGAAGCTCGAAGAGCACAGCAGGTCAGACAGCACCCGAGGAGCAGGAAAGTCAATGTTTCGGACCAAAACCCTTCACCAGGACTGGGGAGGAGTCTCAAGCTGAAACATTGATTTTCCCGCTCCTTGGGTGCTGTCTGACCAATGTGCTTTTCCAGCGTCACATCTATTGACTACGGCCAGAGCTGTCAGATTTCCAGAGGGAAGTAATTCCTGGCAATCAGCTGGCTGGAAAGTCACAACGGATCTCATGGCTTTGCATTGAGTTCCATTACATGAATAACGTGTCATACAGGGTGAGGATGCAGTGAAACTGGAAGCCATGCCATATTGTGAGTTCCTTTCACCCTGAAGTCACTGCACACACCAAGGTCTTATTCCAACACTGAGTTCAGGCTAGATTTACATAAATTCCAATCAATGCTTTACTTTCTGGTTTGACATCAGCCACTGATGAGAAGGCAGCTTCCACTCTCTCTGACGGACAAAGGGAAACTTATTTCAGGCAGTTTTTCAGCAATCTTTTTTGAACTTTTAGAATTTGGAATTTGACAAGGATAGCTGCAAAATGTGAAGGAAGACGAGCAAAAGTATAAACAAACAAAAAAAAACCCCGGCAGATTAGCTCTAACACTCAGTGAATAAAAATTAAGATGTGGAGGTAAAGTGAGAACTGCAGACGTGGAGATCAGAGCTGAAAATGTGTTGCTGGAAAAGCGCAGCAGGTCAGGCAGCATCCAAGGACCAGGAGAATCAACGTTTCGGGCATAAGCCCTTCTTCAGGAATGAGGAAAGTGTGTCCAGCAGGCTAAGGTAAAAGGTAGGGAGGAGGGACTTGGGGGAGGGGCTTTGGAAATGTGATAGGTGGAGGGAGGTCAAGGTGAGGGTGATAGGCC
>NC_057713.1:130786782-130807777 GCF_004010195.1 Chiloscyllium plagiosum
GTCTGGCGGGAAATTGCGGTCCTTGAAGAAGGAGGCCATCTGGGTTGTACGGTTTTGGAACTGGTCCTCCTGGGAGCAGATGCGGCGGAGACGAAGGAATTGGGAATATGGGATGGCGTTTTTAACAGGGGGCAGGGTGGGAGGAGGTGTAGTCTAGGTAGCTGTGGGAGTCAGTCGGTTTATAGTAAATGTCCGTGTCGATTCGGTCACCCGAGATAGAAATGGAAATGGTAAGATGTGGAGGTGCCAGTATTGGATTGGGGTGGACAAAGTCAGAAGTCACACAACACCAGGTTACAGTCACTTCCCCTGACGAAGGAGCAGGGCTCCAAAAGCTTGTAATTTCAAATAAACCTGTTGGACAACAGTTAGTTCTACTGTAATGCGGTAGTTCCATAATTGTGTATTCCCGTGTCAGGGGAAAATCATGTAATCGCAGCACCATTTAAACTAATGAGGCCAAAAATGTGTTATAGCCAATACAAGCTTTAAATGTTCATGCTCTAGAAACTGTATCCCCAGTTCATTAATCATGTTATGGCAAATTCGTGTTAACAAAACACATGTTATAGCACAATGACCTGCATAACCTGGTGTCGTGTGACTTCTGACAACGAAAATTAAACACAAAAATCTTCAGTTCCCGGAACCAAACAACTGAGGCAAGATTAATCAATCAACAATAAACAATTGACAATATTAACAAGAATTAAGACATAGAAAGGTGCAAAAGGCTGGTTTTCAGCAAAACAGTCACACAGACAGTGAGGATTGGAGCTCCAACTCATGGAATTTAGACTTGAGATTTAGATTTTAGATTTAATGCCATGTGTACTCAGACAGAGAGTACAGGAGTACAGTGAAAATTGTATAATGTCACCACACAAGTCGTCATGTTTGGTACCAAGGTGCCTAGGTACAAAAATACTTCGGTACAAGAAGTAAGAGAAATGAGAGGTAAAAAGGTAAGCATCTACTTCAGAGAGTAGCAGAAAAATAAAGAAATAAGGTAATTGTTAATATTAATTTGGTAAATGTTCAGGGAAAGTAGTGATTTTTACACATCTGAAAGACAACCCAACAAAACAGATTAATCTGTAAGAAAACAAACAGTAGAACAAGTTGGGAAAATAATAGAAACTTCTGTACCCATGTATTTCCTGGGTTAGGATCATCCTTCTCCTGTATATTGAGATAAAGAAAAGGAGGGAACATTACAATCCCATTCCAGCAAGTCTGAGTTGAAGAAAGCTCAAAGTATCACAGTGAGTCCAACAGGCCAATCATTTAGGTGGAAGATTCTGCTGAAATCCTCATACAGATTAGGAGTGCGATTGGCACATAACTTATTTAAAAACCTGAGCTGTAGTATCCCTGTTCCTAAAAAGAATGGGTACCCGATGAACACAGTCCACCAATTTCTCAGCAACAAACCCAAACAAGCAGACAAAACACATCCAGAAACCCTAGTCACTCTCCACTACATCAAAGACATCTCAGAAATGACTGCCAGACTACTCAGACCCCTTAGTATCATGGTAGCCCACAAACCCACCAACACACTAAAACAACAGTTAATGAATTTGAAAGACCCTATACAGACAACAAGCAAAACTAATGTCATTTACAAAATACCGTGCAAGAACTGTAACAAACACTACATTGGACAAACAGGCAGAAAACTAGCCACCAGGATACATGAACACCAACTAGCCACGAAAAGACATGACCCTCTCTCACTAGTATCCTCACATTCGGATGAGGAAGGACACCACTTCTACTGGGACAACACATCCATCCTAGGATAAGCCAAACAAAGACACACACGAGAATTCCTAGAAGCATGACATTCCAACCGGAGCACTATCAACATGCACATCAAGTTAGACCTCATCTTCCACCCCCCTGAGAAAAAGAACAGGAAGTGACTTCACCACAGGAAATAACACCACCACAGGAAATGACATCACCAACCCAAAGAAACCCAAACATGTAAATAGAAAGCAGGAATTATCAACAGTGCTTCGCCTGAGGCCCACTGAAGATGTTACCTAGTAGGGTGATGAAATGTCTGGAATGAACCTTCCAGCTCAGCGAGCAAACCTACATCCAGATCCCTAAGATCTGAAATTCCCTCTCAATGTCTCTCCAATTGTTTCTACTTTCCCTCTCCTTCAAGATGCTGCTTAAACCCCTTCTCTTCAAACAAGCTTTTCGGCATCTCCCAGTTCTGAGGAAGGGTCACTGGACCTGAACCATTAATTCTGATTTCTCTTCATGGATGCTGCTAGACCTGCTGAGCTTTTCCAGCAACTTCTGTTTCTGTTTTAGTCATCTGGCCTCACACATCCTTCGGTGGTTCAGTGACAATAAATGTCTCTTTGATATCACGGTTGCTCAGTGTCTTCATTGTAGGTAGAATGGGTGCAATTTCCCCTTGCCTGTGACTTAGTGTGGAGAGGGAGTAGATGTTGACTAACATGCCACCCCCATAGCCAAGAAGATTTATCACGCACCAACTTGTTCATTGCAGCCTGGTGAGCTCAGACTACTTTCTCAGCCTATCATAGGCCTCATCACTGGCATCCCACGTCAGTACAAGCCAGGGACCAACAGTATATTGGTCCTAAAGATCATCAGTCTTTAGGGGATCCACCAGCAAGGAGGTAAGTGTTTCTTTAATCTTCATGTTGCAGGGCGGGGCTAAGGCCGAGACGGGGGCTTTCAGCAGGACTGCACTGACATTGCTTTTCAGCGATCACTCCCTTGTCCCCACATCCATGCCTCCCAATATTGGGCAATTGGAAACTGCCCCCTTCCCCATCAGGCAGGCCATCCTCGCTTCCCAGTATTTATTCATTTATTCATTTTGTGGGACGTGGGTGTCGCTGGTTGGGCCAGCATTTATTGCCCCATCCCTAGTTGCCCCTTGAGAAGGGGGTGGTGAGCTGCCTTCCTGAACCGCTGCAGTCCACCTGATGTAGGCTGACCCACAATGCCCTTAGGGAGGGAATGACAGGATTTTGACCCAGCGACAGTGAAGGAACAGTGAATATGTTTCCAAGTCAGGACGGTGATTGGCTTGTAGGGAACTTGAAGGTAGTAGTGTTCCCATGCCCTTGTCCTTCTAGATGGAAATGGTCGTGGGTTGGGAATGTGGTGTCTGAGAATCTTTGGTGAATTTCTGCAGTGCATCTTGTAGATAGTACACACTGCGGCTACTGAGTGTCAGTGATGGAGGGAGTGGATGCTTGTGGAAACCAGCCACCCGTCCTGTCTTCCACAAAGACAGCGAACTGTCATGAGTTGAGGTCCTTACGCTGCCATTAAATTAACTACATAAAGTAAGTCAAGCAAGCCCCCTTCTTCCCAGAATCTATCTGATGAGGAGGTGAGTAAAGGGTGAGTATCTTTCTAGGGCAACTTGTCATCTCTCTCCGTGTCCAGAGTCGGAAAAATACATCCTGCAGAAATAAAGGCTATTGTTATTCACCAGGCTGTTGAGAAGTTAAAGTTCAGACCCAGAAAGGTTTATGGGACCATCTGCCTCTGATGCTGACTATGTGCATTTGTGCCTGTTGGTATGAAATACCAAATGCAATGCAGGCTCCTGACTGGGGCTTTGTGACACTCCTTTTGGGAATCCCTGGTTTAATTTACAGTCAGTTCTTCTATAATATGATGGTTGCGTCCTTGTGCAAACCCGCATTATAGAAAAATTGCACTTTAGAAACAGCGTTTAAAGTGTCGGCGATGTAATCGCGTTACAGCCAACACATGTTTTAAAAGTTCACACTGTAGAAATAGCATCCCCAATTTGTCAATCGTGTTACAGTGAACTCACGTTAACAAAACGCACAATATAACAGAACGACTTGTAGAGTCATATTACAATTTCGCAGCCTAAGTCAGATTGAGTGTTTTTGTTCAAAGAATGTTTCAGATCTTTTTCAAGAGATAAGCTAGAAAAATACAAGTCCTAGATTCATTGGCATTATGAAAACTGCCACCTAAAGCCAGTCCTTTCCAAAACTGGTCCCAGTGAAGTTTGGTCCAGGGAAGAATTCACTTACGGCCTACAACATCATCATTCTTTTGGTCCAGAGCCACCCAACCACCTTCGAGTGTGCAATTGTACTCGGACTTCATCAGAATTCCAGTGATTTTGGACCTTCCCAGTCAAGGCTATGGGCCTGGTTCAGGAAATACATTCACGCGATAAGGATGTCACTGGCTAGGCCAGCATTTACCCCGCATGACAGAGGTCAGTTAAGAGTCAACCACATTGCTGTGGGTTTGGAGTCACATGTAGTCCAGACCAGGAAAGGAATGCAGTTTCCTTCCCTAAAGGACAATAGTGAACCAGATGGGTTTTCCCAGCAATGGATTCATGGTTATCGTTTAGAGTCTTTAATTCCAGATATTTATTGAATTGAAATTTGACCATCTGCCATGGTGGGATTTGAATGTGGGCCCCTGGAACATTTTCTGGGTCACAGGATTAACAGACCAGTGATAATACCACTACGCCATTGCCTCCCCACTACTGGACGGAGTACAGTAGTAGATTTTTGGCAGCATGGAATGGATGGTCTGAAGGGCCTCACCTGTGCTCTATGATTCTATGATCTTTCTTTCCTGAGGCCTGTCCATGTGTGCTGTTGAAATGTGTTGGCCGATCCTTTCTGCCAGCTTCACTTCATTTAAATGCTTAAAGAAGGAAAGCAGCTGAAAACTGTGAACTTTCAGAAGCCTGGAGAGAGTGATTAATTCCCACACCTTTCAGAATTTGCCCTGTTTTCACCGTCATCGACGTAATTTCAATGTAACTTAACTTTCACAGACACCACTCCCATATACTTCAGTGTATTCACCTTAAAGAAAAGGCACTTTCTGGAATGATTTCAGATTGTAATCTTACCTTCGAGTTTAGATGACAGTAGTAAATCATAATAGCTCTTGCACATTGTGACAGGTAGTTATTACTTTCTAAGTAATTTGGATGCTTTCATTCACAGCAAATAGAAAATCTTGTAAGTTACAAATTCCTCTTATCACTGACAATCAAATGCATAGGAACCAATTTATAAATCACACATTATTGGCAAGTATTATGAGAGAATTTCATCACCATTCCCAGAAGAATTAGAGCATCAAATGAGCCAAGGAACAGGAAAGCTACAGCAGTTGTCAAAGAACCAGCTGAACTGCTGAAGGCAGGAACAATGCAGCCATCAGTCTAATGTCGTAGACGAATATTAAAGCATTAGAGACCTCAATCCCAAATGCCAGGAGATATTGCTCACTAAGTTAACATTGTCTCACAGATTTCTTGGCCCAGACAATGACTAGTAGAGATTTTCAACATTTTGACAAATTAGAGTCAATGCTGTTAAATGTTTCACTGAATGGAATCTTTACAGAGAGGGGAGTTAGAATTATAAAGCAGGTAATAAGTTATTTTAAAGTGAAGTTATCCAATCATTTCTTCTATAACATGATGGTTCTGTTCTTGTACAACCCCGTGTTATAGAAAAATCCGCTTTAGAAACAGCGCTTAAAAGTGTTGGCGATGTAATTACGTTACAGCCAAAACACATTTAAAAGTTCACTCTTTAGAAACGGTGTTCCCAATTCGTCAATTGCCTCCTTTCCTCAACTCATTACCCTCTGATAAAGAAATGTTTTCCTGGTCGCTATTCTCAATGGAGACTGTGGCCCAGGGAAACATTCTTCCTCGATCCCATCATGTGGGAACCCTGTCAGAATTTTACCCATCTCAATGAGATCCTGACTTATTCTCCTGCTCTCCGGTGAATCCAGGCCAGTCACCCCAAAATCTCGTTGTGTGTTAAAGCTATCATTCCAGGAAGCAATCTGGTGAATCATTGCTACACTCTCTCGATGTCAAGTACATACTGTCTCATGTAAGGATATGCAAACTGCACACAATACTCCAGGTGTGGTCTCACCATGTCCCTGGCGTAAATATCCTCAGCTAGTTAATGGTTAATACCATTCACTGGACATTAATTGCCTTAGTTAAGGGTCTCAATTGGTAGTTGGGCAGAAGTCCAGAATCATAGAATTCCTACAGAATAGGAGCAGGACATTTGGCCCATTCCACCCTCTAAGGGTCATCCCACCCGGACCCCCTCTCCTCCCCTGACCCTGTAACCCTGCATTTCCCACAGCCAATCCACCCTAACCTGTACATCTTGGACTGTGGGAGAAAACCAGTGCATTCGGAGGAAACCCATGCAGACACAGGGAGAGTGTGCAAACTCCACACAGTTAGTCGCCTGAGGGTGGAATCAGACCTGGGTCCCTGGCACTGTCAGGTAACAGCACTGATCACTGAGCCACCGTGCCACTCCAACTGGGCAGCACGGTGGCACAGTGGTTAGCACTGCTGCCTCACAGCGCCAGAGACCCGGGTTCAATTCCCACCTTAGGTGACTGACTGTGTGGAGTTTGCACATTCTCCCCGTGTCTGCGTGGGTTTCCTCTGGGTGATCCAGTTTCCTCCCACAGTCCAAAGATGTGCAGGTCAGGTGAATTAGCCATGCTAAATTGCCCGTAGTGTTAGGTAAGGGGTAAATGTTGGGGTATGGGTGGCTTGCGCTTTGGCGGGTCAGTGTGCACTTGTTGGGCCGAAGGGCCTGTTTCGACACTGTAATCTAATCTAATCTAATCTAATCTAATGTACTTTCCGAACTGAAACCTAATTTTAGCAGAAGCAGAAAGACAGTGAGACGCGAACACACCATCCTTTCTCCTGATTAAATATCCTCCCTGAGAGAGAACATTTTACCCCCACTCCCACACAAGATCTACTGTCACTGCACAACTCAATCTGCCTGATATGATTGAACAATACTAACATTATTGGTCAGACGTGAAAAATTGGAGACTATTTTCAAACTATAAAAATGCTGCAGATAGATCGTTAGTGCTCATACAGTCACTACCGGACTGATTCATCTGAGACTGTAGTTAGATATTTGACACTTTGCCTGAACACTTGAAGAAGGATTTGCACATATGTAACACATTTCAAAAGCATTTAAAGTCTTTTTTTTAAATAAAAAAGTGCAGTCAATATTGATTCAAAGCAAAATGTATAAGTAAGCCAAAGTCACATTGGCAACTAAATAAAAAAAAACTTGAAATGATTTGAGTGAAATAAGTAAATTGAACAAAGCGAAAAATAAATTAAAATTTGCTGGAAAAACCCATTGGTAACATCTGTGGAAAGAAAACAGAGTTAGTGTTTCAAGTCTCATGACCTTTCTTCAGAACTGAAAAGTACACCATTTCAAAGAAAAAATAATGTCAATATAAGGACGAATTTGCTTTTGATATGGAAGCTCATCCCGGTTTATACCAACTTTCCGAAATACGCTGATGGATGATTCATGCTGCCAGGACATGCTCGTGATCTTACAGCCTCTTGGGTCTTAAAATAGTGCCAAGAAATGTTAGTAACAAATGTGTTCACATGAATTCTCTATTCTTTGCAAAATGATTCTATCACTCCCTCTTGTGGTAATGCTCTGCAGTTATAACACCAGGTTATAGTCCAATGGGTTTATTTGGAAATACTAGCTTTCGGAGCACTGCTCCTTCACCAGGTAGCTGTGGACCGTTATAACATTGACCATTATAACTCACTAATCTGGCTGCATTACTCAGAAAGGGAGCACAGGTCTGTGTCAGATTATGCCTTAAATGACTATATGCATCTAATGGGCACATATAGGCTGTTGCAACTGCTACTACTCGGGATCCCGGGATTTTAGACAACACTACCAAGTGAGCGGCCTGAGATAGGAATGCTGGAGAAACTCAACATTTTGAATCCAATGACCCTTCTTCAGAACTGAGTTTTTGCAGCTATTTCTGTTTTCAGGGGCAAACTCTCCTGGTTGGAGTTCCTGGCACACAGGAAGATGGTTGTGGTTGTTGGAGGTCAGTCATCTCAGCTCCAGGACATCTCTGCAGGAGTTCCTCAGGGTAGTGTCCCAGGCCCAACCATCTTCAACTGCTTCATCAATGCCCTTCCCTCCATCATAAGGTCAGCAGTGGGGATGGTCACCAATGATAGCACAAGGTTCAGCATCATTCACGACTCCTCAGATACCGAAGCAATCCACGTTCAAATGCAGCAAGATCTGGGCAATATCCAGGCTTGGGCTGACAAGTGGCAAGTAATATTTATGCCACACAAATGACAGACAATGACCATCTCCAATAAGAAACAATCTAACCACTGCCCCTTGACATTCAATGGTGTTATCATCATTGAATATGCCACTATTAACATCCTTGGCATATTACTGGCCAGAAACTCAATTAGACTCACCACATAAACACTGTGGCTATGAGAGCAGGTCAGAGGATGGGAATCCTGCAGCGAGTAACTCACCTCCTGACTCCCGAAAACCTGTCCACCATCTACACGGCACAAGTCAGCAGTGTGATGGAATAGCCCCCATTTGCTAGGATTGGTAAGGCTCCAACAACACTCAAGAAGCTGACACTATCCAGGACAAAGCAGTCCATGTGATTGGCATCACACCCTCAAGCATCCACTCCCTCCACCACCAATGCTCAGTAACAACAGTGTGTACTATCCACAAGATGTCTTGCAGAAATTCACCGAAGATCCTCAGACAGCACCTTCCGTACCCATGGCCACTTCAGTCTAGAAGGACAAGGGCAGCAGATACATGGGAACACCACCCCCTGCAAATTCCCCTCCAAGCCACTCACCATCCTGACTGTGAAAAATATTGCTGTTCCTTTATTGTCGTTGGGACAAAACCTTGGAAAATCCATCACCCCCAACCCCCACAGTAGAATTGTGTGTACATACAGCAGGTGGACTGCAGCAGTTTCAGCAAGGCAGCTCACCACTACCTTCTCAAGGGGCAACTAGAGATGAGCAATAAATGCCCACATCCCAAAAGTGAAATTAAAAAAAAGCCAGCCTTGGATTACTTCAGCCTTGTCATGTCATTTAGTACCTACACAAAGGCCATCACACAACAGCAGCTTATAGTCTAATAGGTTTATTTGGAAGCACTAGCTTTCAGAGCACTGCTTCCAATTAAACCTATTGGACTATAACCTGGTGTTGTGTGATTTTTAAACTTTATCCACCCCAGTCCAACACCGGCATCTCCAAATCATCACATAAGAGAAGGAAGCTTGCTAAGGGTGTCAGTTAAAGGAAGACAGCCTTCACTCAGAGAATCCCAGCCCAGTCAGTCAAGGGCATTGTCCAATAACCAATCCAGGGACTTGGACACAGTTAGGCAGCCACTCAGACTGCTCAGAGTCAGGATGATCTCAACATAAGGGGTGAGGAGCTGAATGTTGGGCATCCTACCATCGGTCTTAACTCTCTCTGCCACATTGGGAGCTGCTTTGAGAGAGAGGCAGTTTTTAACTGAAGATGAAAGTGGTTGACCCTGCTACTATAGTTAGCACAGTTGGTGAGGTGTCTCTGAACGAGGGAGTAAGTGGCACTGAGGGCACACAGGGTGAGTGGGCGAGGACATTGTAGGCAATGGTGGGAATGGTAGAGCATGAACCTCAGTAGGAGCTGGAGAGAGAGAGAGAGAGAATGTGTGAGGTGTCAGAGAGAAGCATGCTCACTGGCAGAGTGGAGATGAACATTGGCCTTCTTCCAACAATGCCGGGAATTCCTCCAGACGGCTGAGACTGCTTTAACCCGGGCAGGAAACTAGGCCAGGCTCCACCACTTCCTCTGGCAGCTCATTCCACACACGTACCACCCTCTGTGTGAAAACGTTGCCCCTTAGGTTTCTTTTATATCTTTCCCCTCTCACCCTAAACCTATACCCTCTAGTTCTGGACTCACTGACCCCAGGGAAAAGACTTTGTCTATTTATCCTATCCATGCCCCTCATAATTTTGTAAACCTCTAAAAGGTCACTTCCGACACTCCAGAGAAAACAGCCCCAGCCTGTTCAGCCTCTCCCTATGGCTCAAATCCTCCAACCCACCTCTATGACTCTATGACTCTATGTTCAAGGTCACCTTTATAACTTAGCTGCAAGCTCCAATGGTTCTGACCAACTGTAATTGTCTGTGATCAGAAACATGAGGCATGCAGTCCTGGGTTGTTTTGAAGAAGTTAAATACTGTTCATTATGTGGAGGTGCCAGTGTTGGACTGGGCTGGACAAAGTTAAAGATCTCACAATACCAGGTTATAGTCCAACAGGTTTATTTGAAAGTACAAGCTTTCGGAGCGCTGCTCCTTCCTCGGGTAGCTTCCGTGATGAAGGAGCAGCACTCCAAAAGCTTGTACTTTCAAATAGACCTGTTGGATTATAACCTGGTGTTGTCTGATTTTTAATTTCAAATACTGCTATCCTTCCACCAGAGGGAAGTAGTTCACTGCTGATTTTAACAAAACACCAATCCAACCACCTTGACAACTTCCATCAAATAGATTCCAAACTATTGTTTACATTAGGAACTAATTTCTGGGTCAAAGCAATACTTCCTGACATATCAGTAGTGTGAAGATCTACCATGATATGACAATTTTGCATTACTAAATTAAACAAGAAAGCGTAAGACTTTTAACCATGTGTTTGTTTGTTGAGGTATAAAGTATACCAGACTCAGGACTGTAAATAAATGATTATGAAGTGGAATAGATGGATTATATCAGTTAAATGTTTTAAATTAGTACACACAATTACGTTATACATTACAATAGAAATTCTTCTAGAAGGTAACATTTTAGAAACGATAAAATTCATGGTGCGATTTCACCTGTTTTTACATGTCAGATTACCTGAATCGACTTCTCAACAGCAGAACCTTCCACTGAGTTACAGTCATACAGCATGGAAGCATGCCCTTCGGTCCAACTCGTCCATACTGACCAGGTTTCCTAAACTAAACTAGTCCCATCTGCTTGCATGTGACCCATATGCATCTAAAACTTTCCTATCCATGTATCTGTCCAAATGTCTACTAAATGGTGCTATTGTACCAGCCTCCACCACTTCCTCTGGCAGCTCGTTCCAGACATGCATCATCTTCTGTGTGAAAAAGTTGCCCCTTAGGTCCCTTTTAAATCTTTCCTCTCTCACTTTAAACCTGTACCCTCTAGTTCTTGACTCCCCTACCTTGGGAAAAGGAAGGCTTTAGCCATTCACCTCATGTATACACCTCATGATTTTATAAACCTCTATGAGGTCACCCCTTAGCCTCCAACATTCCAGGGAAAAAGGTCCCAACCTATCCAGCTTCTCTTTATAACTCAAACCCTCCAGTCCTGGCAACAGCCTTGTACATTTTCTTTATACATTCTTTCCAGTTTAACAACATCCTTCCTATAGCAGGGTGACCAGAACTGTACGCAGTATTCTAAAAGTGGCCTCGCCAATGTTCTGTACAGCTGCAACATGATGCCCCAACTCCTGGACCCAGTGAACTGACCAATGAAGGCAAGTGTGTCAAATGCCTTCATCACCAGCCTGTCGACCTGAGATGCCACTTTCAAGGAACAATGTACTTGCACTCCTAGGGCTCCCTGTTCAACAACACTCCCCCGGACCCTACCATTAACGGTGCACGTCCTGTCCTGGTTTATCTTTCCAAAATGCTACCCCTCACATTTATCCAAATTAAACTTCAACTGTTACTCCTTTGGCCCACTGGGCCATCTGATCAAAATCTTGTTGAATGCTTTGATCATCTTCCTCACTGTCTCTAATTCCAACAATTTTGTGCTTTAATACTTATTGGGAAATGAAGGATGCATTGCCAGTGATTTTTGGATATTTGATAGTTATTCAAGTTTAACACAAGGTTATATTTCAGCAAGGATCAATTACAGGCCGCCCTTAGGTTGCGAATAGGTTCCATTCTGAAGTAAATCACAGCTCGAATTTTACGCAAGTCAGAATATCTTGCAGGACAATATAGGACAACTTGCAGGTTGTTCTTAAGTCAAAGGAAATGTTCATATGTCAGATCTTTAAGATGAATCCCAGTATGCAACTGTGTACGTATGTAAATTGGGAACCTGTATCTTTATTGATTCTAAACAGGAACACTCATCAGGTGCTGAATGAGGATGCACATGCCACTCACTCTATTACTTCCTTGGGTCCTTCGACCTTTCACACCCCGTAAAAATGGACAATGAATGATCCAAGACCAAAAAGTTTTGAACGAATTCCCTGCTCAATGTTATTGCTTTTTCAAGGAACTAAAATACAATCAAAATTTCCTTTCTATAATTTATTATTCAATCAACTTAATATTTTAAAACAATCATTAGAATCATAGATTTGAAATGATAAAGCATGATATGATTTGGTTTATTATTGTCCCATGTACTGAGATACAGTGAAAAGTATTGTTGTGCGTGCTAGACAGGCAATCGTACTGTACAAAGTGCATCAGGGTAGCAGAACACAGTGCAGGATGCAGTGCTACAGCTACAGAGAAGGTGCAGAGAGAGTGATCATAGAGTCATCGGGTCATAGCGTCATAACGTCATACAGCACAGTGGCCCAAACTGATCCATGCCGACCAAAATGTCCATCAATTATAACCCCGTTTCCTGCACTTGGCCCATATCCTTCTAATCTGTTCCTATCCATGTATTTGCCCAAATGTCGTTTAAATGTTGTTAATGTACCTGCCTCAACCACCTCCGCTGGCAGCTCATTCCATATGTGTACCACCCTCTGTGTAAAAAGGTTGTCCCTCAGGTTCCCTTTTATTCTTTCCCCTCTAACCTTAAACTGATGCTCTCTACTCCTCAATTCCCCAGCCTGGGAAAAAGACTGAGTACACTCACCCTATCCATGCCTCTTGTGATCTTATACACTTCTATAAGGCCCCCCCCTCAGTCTCGTATGCTCTAAAGAAAAACGCCCTAGCTTGTCCAACTTCCCTCTAACTCAGACCCTTGAGACTTGGCTACATTCTTGTAAATTTCTTCTGCACTCTTTCCAGTTTGATAACATCCTTCCTATAGCAAGATGCCCAAGCATGAAAAAAATACTCAAAGTGCAGCCTCACCAATGCTCTGTACAACTGCAAAATAACTTCCCAACTTCTATACTCAGTACCCTGACTGATGAAGGCGAGTGTGCCAAAAGCCTTCTTCACTGCCCTGTCTACCTGTGATTCCACTTTCAGAGAACCATGCACCTGAACTCCAAGGCCCCTCTGTTCCACTACACACCTTAAGGCCCTACCATTCACCATGAAACTCCTACTTGATTTGACTTTTCAAATGCAATACCTCACACTTACCTATGTTAAACTCCATTTGTCATTTCTTGACCCACTTTCCTAGCTGATCAAGATCCTGCTGCAACTTCTGATAATCTTTCTCACTATCCACGATGCTTCCTATTTTAGTGTCATCTGCAAACTTACTAATCATGCCTTGTACATTCTCATCCAACTCATTGATATAGATAACAGACAGTAATGGGCCCAGCACTGACCCCTGAGGTACTCCACTAGTCACAGGCCTCCAGCCCAACAGACATCCTTCCACTATTACCCTCTGCTTTCTACCATCAAGCCAATTGTGTATTCAATTGGAATCCCCCTGGAATCCATGCGATCTAACCTTCCAGGGCAGCCTACCATATGGAACCTTATCAAAGACCTTATTGAAATCCATACAGACTACGTTTACCACCATGTCCTCATCAACCTTCCTGGTCACTTCATCATAGAACTCTGACAAATCTGTCAGGCATGATCTAATCAAACCCCGTCTTTCCAAATCAAACCCTGTCTTTCCAAATGCATGTATATCTTATCTCTCAGAACCTTCTCAAGTAACTTACCCAACCCAGATGTTAGGCTTATAGAGGTCTGTTCAAAAGTCTGATAACAACAGGAAAGAAGCTGTTCTTGAATTGTTTTGAACATATATTCAAATGTTTATATCTCTGCCCAATGGAAGAGGGTTGAAGAGGCTATAACCGGGGTGGGAAGGGTCTTTGATTGTGTTGGTTGTTTTCCCGAGGCAGTGGGAAGTATAGTTGGAGTTGATGGATGGAAGGCTGGTTTGCGTGATTGACTGGGCTGTGTTAACAACTCTGCAATTTCTTACAAACTCGGACAGAGCAGTTGCCGTATCACACTATGATTGATCCAGATAGGATGCTTTCTATGGTGCATCTATAAAAATAGATGTGTACATGCCCAATTTCCTCAACCTCCTGAGGAGGTAGAGATGTTGTTATGCTTTCTTGAACATTGTGTTAACATGTGTGGTCCAGGACAGATTGTTGGTGATCATCACTCACAAGGAACTTGATGCTCTCAACCATCTCCACCTCAGCTCCATTGATACAGCCAGGGGCCAGGTCCTCCACTCTGCTTTCTGAAGTCAATGACCACCTCGTTCATTTTGCTGGCATTGACAGAGAGACTGTGGTCTTTACACCATGCCACTAAGCTCTCCATCTCCTTATAGAACAATACAGCGCAGAACAGGCCCTTCGGCCTTCGATGTGAACTATTCTCAGCTCATCCCCCTACACTACCCCAAAATCATCCATGTCCTTCCTATACTCTGTCTCATCATTGTTTGAGATCCAACCTACAACAGTGGTGTCATCAGCAAACGTGGAAATGGAGCTGGGGTGGCATTTGGCCACAGAGTCATGAGTATATAGTATGGAGCTGAGTACACGGCCTTGTGGGGCAATGGTGGAGATGCTGTCATGTGTTCTTAGTGATTGTAGTCCATGGGTCAGGAAGTCGAGCATCCAGTTACAAATGGGGGTGCAGAGGCCAAGGTCTCGGAGTTTCAAGATGAGTTTGTTTGGGATTATGGTGTTGAGAGCAGAACTATAGTCAATAAATATGAGCCTGATGTAGGTATCCTTTTAGCCAGATATTCCAGGGATGGGTGTAGGACCAGGGAGATAGTCTCTGCTGTGGACCTGTTGCAATAGGAGGTAAATTGTTAGAATCAAGGTAATGTGGAAGGCTTGAGATGATGTGTGTCATATCCAACCTCGCAAAGCAATTCAAAATAATAGAGGTCAGAGCCATTCGGCGGTAGTCATTCAGGCATGGTGCATGATTTTTCTTTGGCACTGGGGTGATGATGGTTTTCTTGATGCAGGTGAATCGTAATAAGGAGAGATCGAAAATGTTAGTGAATAACTCCCACCAGCTGGTCCGCACAGGGTCTGACTGCATGGCCGGGGGCTCCATCCGGGTCAGTTGCTTTCCCAAGGTTCACCCTCAAGAAGGCTGATCTAATGTTCCCTTCGATAGTCCTGGGTTTGCGCCACTCTCCTCACCAACAGCAAAAATGTGTTGCTGGAAAAGCGCAGCAGGTCAGGCAGCATCCAAGGAGCAGGAGAATCGACGTTTCGGGCATAAGATTCCTGAAGAAGGGCTTATGCCCGAAACGTCGATTCACCTATTCCTACCTCACCACCCCCTTTATCAACAGCTCCCCCTATACCCACCCCCAGTTCCAAAGAAGGGTTCCATCCAAAACGTTGACTTCTCCACCTCCTGATGCTAGGCAAAAATGAGGACAGCAGATACTGGAAACCAGAGTCTAGATCAGAGTGGTGCTGGAAAAGCACAGCAGGTCAGGCAGCATCCGAGGAGCAGGAAAATCGACATTTCTTGCAAAAGCCCTTCATTAGGAATGGAGGGCTTTTGCCCGAAACATCAATTTTCCTGCTCCTCGGATGCTGCTTGACCTGCTGTGCTTTTCCAGCACCACTCCCACCTCCTGATGCTGCCTGGTTTGCTGTGTTCTTCCAGCCTCCTGCTTGTCCACCTTGGATTCCAGCTTCTGCAGTTTTTTTTTATCTCTGATCTAACATCTGCAGCAGTGACTGAGGGTAAAGGTGCACCTGAGGCTGATGAGACAGGTGATATTGCTTTACAGTCCTTCTGTTCAAAGTGAATGTAGAATGGATTGAGCTCATTGGGGAAGGATGTACTGTTGCCCAACTTCACTTCGTAGCCTATTATCTGTGTAATCCTGGCCAGAAACAACAGGCACCTATGTGGTTAGTCTGGGTCTTAGTTTGGCATTACCTCTTGGCATCTCTGATGGTATCATCAGCAATGACACTTACGCCAAATTATTACACTATTTGTTCAAAGTAGGAGGCCCGATGCCTGTGAGGATGGGAAAAGTGTTGAGTAAGTATTCCGATCTGCAATGCCATGGCATACAGGCTATGGGCCAAGTGCTGGGAAATCATAGACTCCCTACTGTGTGGAAACAGGCCGTTTGGCCCAACAAGCCCACACTGACCATCCAAAGAGTATCCCACCCATACCCAATCCCCTACCCTAGTACTCTACATTCACCCCGACTAATACACCTGACCTACACATCTCTGAGCACTGAGCAATTCTCCACAGCCAATCCACCTAACCTGCACATCTTTGGACTGTGGGAGGAAAACGGAGCACCCGGAGGAAACTTACACAGACACGAGGGAAATGTGCAAACTTCACACAGACAGTCACCCAAGGCTGGAATCGAACATGAGTCCCTGGTGCTGTGAGGCAGCAGTGCCAACCACTGAGCCACCGTGCCGCTCGTCAAATGGGTTGGAATAATTCGGTGGTTGGTTTTGACAACTGTGGACTCAATGGGCAGAAGGACATCTCTATGACTCTAAGACCATTCACACCGGATAGCACTCAAAGTAAAGATAATGCTACTCTTTCTTTCACCCAGCCTTTTCACACCTGAAAGACTTAAATGATGTGCACAGAACCTCTCTATTGTTATTATTCTCTGAAAAATGTCCGACTATGCCTCTCAATCACATACGTTAAAATTTAATCAAATATAAAGTATATCCACCTTTAAGCACCAAGTTGTTTCCTTTCTCGTTAATTGAATTTATAAAGATAACATCACTATAGTCCAACTGGACCATAGGACTGCTCTCTCATTAGAGAGAGAGGACTGGTACCAGTTTAACCTGAGGACCATCATGCCTCAGGCGAGGAGAGAGGTTGAAGGAGAATCCTTCATGGTAACCTCAGCAGGTGCCAGAATTGAACCCACACTTTCAGCATCACTCTGTATCACAAACCTGCCATTCAGCCAACTCAGTTAATTCTAAATGTGGATTGTATGGATCTCCTCAGAATGTTTGTGCATCGGAGGGAAGGAGACATTAACCCAAAACATTTAGATTTTAGCTGTAATGTTGCTGGGGCAAAAAGAAATGTTGCTGGGGTTCACTCCCAACATCATCCCAACCACCACCACTAACCCCCCACAGCTCCACGGCACCTTCTCCTGCAACTGCAGATGATCTAACACCGGCCTATTTACTTCCTCCCTCCTCACTATCCAAGGCCCCAGACACACCTTCCCAGGTGTAGCAGTGCTTTACCTGCACTTTGCTCAATCTAGACTACTGCCTTAGCTGCTCACAATGTGGTCGACTCTACAATGGGATGATGAAGGTGCAGACTGGGTGACCGCTTTGCAGAACATTGGGTGCTCTGTCGGCAAAACTGACCCTGAGTTTCTGGTTTCCTGCAATTTGAACACACCACCTTATTCCCTGGCCAGCGGTTCTGTCTCAGGCAGCACTCCAATGAAGAACAGCACCTTTTGGGAACTCTGCCTACTTTCTGAACTCAATACTGAGTTCAACCATTTTAGGCCTGAGCACCTTCTCCCATCTCCTTACCCTAACCCCCAAACACCAGGCCTTGTCATCACATGGACAGCTGCCACAAACAACCCATTGTCATGGTCCCCATTGGCAGCTATTCATCCTCCTGGGATGACCTTTACCCATTCTTTTGTTTGGCCGAACTAAAACAGAAGTTGCTGGAAAAGCTCAGCAGGTCTGGCAGCATTGGTGGAGAGAGAAAACAGAGTTAACATATCAGGTCGAGTGACCCTTCTTCGGAAATTTGCTTGCCCAGCTCTATTTCTCTCTCTCTGGGCTCCATCTTCAACACCTCCCCCCTCCTCTTCTCTCACATATATACTAACCGTTTCCTAATTACTACCAGATCCAGAGGAAGGGTCACTAGATTTGAAACATTAACTCTGCTTTCTTTCCACAGATGCTGCCAGACCTGTAGAGCTTCTGCAGCAATTTCTGTTTTTGTTTCTGATTTCCAGCGTCTGCAGTTCTTTAATTTTGTTTATTGTTCAGTTGATGCTCTTCATGGCTATGTCACCTCTTGTAGGTGTTCTCCTCTGCAGAAATTAACTTTTCATGCTGAGAAAAGAAATATTATGAGCCAATTACTGTTGCTGCCAATGCTTATTATCTTCAAAGAACTTGGTTTGAATACTGATCCTGGTATATTTCGTAAAATAAAGCAAGCTTTTTGCTCACCGGGGTTTTTTTCTGTATTTTGTACAAGGTGTTCATTATAAAGTGTGCAGAGTGATTGGTGCTGCGGACTGTGGACCATTGGCTGTTCACTGTCACCACAGACAGGTCTTGGACACAACAGCATCTCTATAAAACAGGAATAAATCCAAAGCTGAGGATCGGGAACAAAAACAGAAATCGCTGCAGGAATGTTTCTATCAGTGTCGGTCTGGATCTCTTTTGTCATCGTCAGAATCCTCCACCCCAAGGGACTAATCTCTCCTTCATACAATTTTCTTCAAAAATCATACTTTGTGAAAGGATTGTTATTCCAAACTTTTTAATTCTTTGTTTTTCCAAGTTATTACTGTTATTTTGTACTTTTGGAGATCTGTAATGCTGGACTTCATGTGCCCACAATTTTTTCCTCAGAATTTGTACTCCAGATTCTGTACCTGGTTAAGAGCGTGGCGCTGGAAAAGCACAGCCGGTCAGGCAGCATCCGAGGAGCGGGGTGGGGTGGATAGATGGGGAAGGAAGGTGTTGGACAGGTCAAGAGGGCAGTGCTGAGGTGGAGGCTTGGAACTGGGATAATGTGGGGACAGGGGAAATGAAGAAACTGGTGAAATCCACGTTGAGCCTGTGTGGTTGCAGGGTCCCAAGGGGGAATATGAGGCGATCTTCCTCCAGGTGTCAGGTGGTTAGGGTTTGGCGATGGAGGAGGCACAGGACCTGTATGTCCTTGGCAGAGTACCTATGAAGTGGGAGATGGCACTGGGCAGGATGACACTAGGCACATGGACACACAAGATGGCCGCTGGACCACAATATGGAAAGAGACAGCAGAGCAAACACAGACACTGCTTGGGGCCACCGGTATGCCAGCAAATGCCCTCATAACATGGTTGATTAATGTAAGGTGGGTGGGGGAGAGAATACACATGAGTAATGCATACTGCCCACCAATGTGTCTGGGTCCACCAACACCTTTGATAGAAACACTAACTGTTTGAAATGGACTCAATACAAAGTGTTAATAGCCAGGGCTGTGGTAATCGTCTTTCTCAGGAAGAGCGATTAGCGCCCATTACTACAGCAGTGGACGTCTGCGCAGACGTCGAGGTTGACAATGGCTGCGCTGGAACTGACAATGACCGCACCGAAACTTTCAACAATTCTGTAATGGATACAATAAACAAACCATGTTACAGAGACAATAACCTCATCACTGACCTGTTATAATACTAAATGTATAAAAGGATCTTGACATGTGCTCCGGGTTGAGAGAAGACTCGCAGCTGATCACTGTGCTGTTGGTGTCTCTCTCTCCCCGGAGCTCCGGGATTTCCTTGTACAATAAACTCTGTCATTGAACCCTGACTCTGACTCCGAGGCTGGTGATTTTCCCCACAACACCTAGTTACTCATCAATCTGTACTTAGATACCTTTGTACCTAAGATGGTGCCGTAAGCAGAGACTTGTAAACTTTTTACTGTACTCATGTGAGTACATGTGACAATAAAGCTAATTCAGTTCAGTTGTGTTCTGAGGAAGGGTCACTCGATCCGAAACGCTAACTCTGACTTCTCTTCACAGATGCTACCACTCCTGCTGAGCTTCTCTTCTGTTTTTGTTTCAATTCAGTTCAGGTCTGGCAGCATCTGGAGAGTGAAAGCAGAGTCAACAGTTCGGGCCCAGAGACCTTTCTTCAGAATTGGGCTCGAGTTTTCTCTGTTTTCTCTCCACAGATGCTGCCAGACCTGCTGACCTTCTCCAGCAATTTCTGTGTTCACCTTTAGAATTAGAGCTGGTTCAATCTGGCTAACATCTAGGAAATTAAAAAGCAACCTTTTGTCCTGAACAGAATTCCATGAGTAACCTTTCTTGCTCATTACTACAAGAGATTACTTCAAGTTGTTTTCCAGTCTGTTAGATCAGAAACATTATCTACACCTCTGCCCGGTTCTTGTCAAACATTGTATATACAAGCACAGAGACAGGACATTTATCACAACCCGCTCACGCACATAGCTATGGAAGGAGTATATACAATCCCCATGCATGAGAGATCAATATCCTAGAAATCAACAATGCAACAGATTATCAGTCATTACCAACAAGCAGTTCCCAGTCTCTGTCACAAAGCTTGTTGATATAGATTACCTCCTCTCTTTCATTCAGAGGACAAGAGTGCTGCTGATGAGGCCAGTAGTTATTGCCCATTCTCGATTGCACTACAGAAGGTGCTGAGCTGCTTCCTTGAACAGGTTCAATCTTTGCCAAAAAAACAGAACTGCGGATGGTGGAAATCAGAAACGATAAACAGGAATTGCTGGGAAAATTCAGCGGTTCTGCCAGCATCTCTGGAGTGAAAGCAGAGCTAACATTTCAGGTTGAGAAACCCGACAGCGACCCTCTGGACCCGACTCTTCAGTCTTTGCAGCCTAGCAATACCCACAGTTCTCAGAGATCGAGATTTGCAGGCATTTGTGCCAGTGACAGTGAAGGAACACAATGTATTTCCAATTCAGCATGCTTGGAGAGGAACTTGCAAAGTGATGTTGTCCTTTTCCTTCAAGGTGATGGACTTTGTGTGCTTGGATGATTCTGTTGAAGGAAGTTTAGAG
>NC_057713.1:130808277-130814381 GCF_004010195.1 Chiloscyllium plagiosum
AGGTAGAGGGTCAGGTAGCTTTGAGGAGGTGGGAGGGTGCAGAGGAATTTGGACAGGCTAGGGGAATGGGCAAGGAAGTGGCAAATGGAGTACAATGTGGGAAAGTGTGAGATCATTCACCTTGGTGGGAAGAATAGAGGCATTGACTATTTTCTAAATGGGGGAAAAAATTCAGAAGTCTGAAGTGCAAAGAGACAGGAGTTCTAGTCCAGGATTCTCTCAAGGTAAACTTGCAGGTTGGGTCAGTAGTTAGAAAGGCAAATGAAATTATGACATTTACTTTGAGAGGACTTGAATATGAAAGCAGAGATGTACTCCTGAGGCTCTATAAGGCTCTGGTCAGGCCACATACTGTGTGCAGTTCTGGTCTCCAAATTTGAGAAAAGACATTCTGGCTATTGAGGGAGTGCAGCGTAGGTTCACGAGGTCAATTCCTGGAATGGCAGGACAGAGAGTGTTGGCTGTGTGGAATGCTCTGCCCCAGGGGGCAGTGGAGGCCCACTCTCTGGATTCATTTAAGGAGGAGTTGGATAGAGCTCTCAAAGATAGTGGAGTCAAGGGTTATGGAGATAAGGCAGGAACAGGATACTGATTAGGAATGATCAGCCATGATTATATTGAATGGCGGTGCAGGCTCGAAGGGCTGAATGGCCTACTCCTGCACCTATTGTCTATTGTCCATTGTCACATTTGGAGTATTGTGCACAGTTTTGGGCCTCATATCTCAGGGAGGATTTACTGGCCCCGAAGCGTGTTCAGAGGAGGTTCAAGAGAATGGTCCCTGGAATGAACAGCTTAACACGAGGAACATTCAAGGACTCTGGGTTGATTCTTGATGAAGTTTAGCAGGACATGGGGGATCTAATTGAAACTTACAGAATACTGAATGGCCTGGACAGAGTGGATGTTGGGAAGATGGTAGGAGAGACTAGGACCCGAGGGCAAAACCTTAGAGTAAAGGGAAGACCTTTTAGAACGGAGATAAGGAGAAACCTCTTCAGCCAGAGAGTGGGGAATCTATGGAATTCACTGCCACAAAAGGCTGTGGAGGCCAGGCCATGAAGTATACTTAAGACTGAGATAGGTAGGTTCTTGAGTATCAAAGGGATCAAGGGTTACAGGGAGAAAGCGGGAGAATGGGGTTGAGAAATTTATCAGCCACGATTGAATGGCAGAGCAGACTTGATGGACTGAATGACCTATGTCTTATGGTCTTATTTCCTTAGCTTCCTCTTCCTCACGAGGCTCTTTCAGATGGTGGCCTATCTGAACTTTAGTTTTCTGTCATCTTCCTTCCTTGAAGGTGAACAACATTCGGCAGTTTTAAATCTGACATGACCTTCCCAGAATCAAAGAAATTCTGGAAATTGAAAGCCAATCCATCTATTCCCTCAACAAACACCTCATTTAAGACGCTGGGAGGAGGTCCATCAGGGCCTAGGGTCTTGTTAGCTTTTAGTTCTGAAGATTTCCTCAGTATCTCTCCCTGATGATCTACAATTATTTTTAGGATATTATTTGCAAAACAGATGCAATGTATTTATTCAATTCATCTGTTGTTGACCGATTTTCCCTTGTCAATTCCTGAGACTCACTCTCTCGAGGGCCAACACTAACTTTACTTATTCCTTTTTCCCTTTTTAAGTACCTGTAAAAACCATTATTATCCCTTCTTATATTTTAGATTAATTTCTCTCACATTTTATTTTGTCTGCCTTCATTCTTTGAGTCATTAATTATTCTTTCTTGTATTCTGTCAACCTGCTGATCTGCCACTCTTCTTCAGAGTCATAGAGATGTACAGCACGGCAACAGACTCTTTGGTCCAACTCGTCCATGCTGACCAGATATCCTAAATTAATCTAGTCCCATTTGCCAGTATTTGGCCCATATCCCTCTAAACCCTTCCTCTTCATATACCCATCCAGATGCCTTTTAAATGTTGCAATTGTACCAGCCTTCATCACTTCCTCTGGCAGCTCATTCTATAGACGCATCACCCTCTGCGTGAAAATATTGTCCCTTGGGTCTCTTTTAAATCTTTTCCCTCTCACATTAAACCTATGCTCTCTAGTTTTGGACTCCCCTATGCTGGGGACAAAATCTTGGTTATTTACCCTATCCATGCCCCTCATGATTTTATAAACCTTTATACGGTCACTCCCTTAGCCTCTGATGCTCCAGGGAATAAAGCCTCAGCCTGTTCAGCCTCTTCCAAAAGCTCAAACTATTCAACCCTGGCAACATCCTGCTCTTCGGATGCTGCCTGACCTGCTGTGCTTTTCCAGCACCACACTCTCGAACCAAATACCTTCACCATCCTGTCTACCTGCAATTCCACTTCCAAGGAACTAAGCACCTGCACCCGTAGGTCTCTTTGTTCGGCTTTGTGAAGTTGCTGGCTGTTTCTTTCATTTGATATTATCTCTAACTTTCTGAGTTACTCACTTGTATCCTCCTGTTAAAATCATTCTTTTCAACTGGAACATACCTCTGCACTAAATTATGAAATATATCCTTGAATGTTTGCCATTGCATCTCTATTGGTCTATGCCTTAACCTAATATCCAAGTTCACCTTTGTCAGCTCCATCTTCATAATCTTAAATTTGCCATTTTTTAAAAGCTGAATTCACTAGTCTTAGACGCATTGTTCGCTGTCTATCTGAATCTGAAGTTCAATCATGTTATGGTCACTGTGGCGCCTTTACTATGAAGTCATTAATTCATCCTATCTAATGCCCACTACCAGATCGGAAGTAGCTTGTGGTTTAGTTGGCTTTACATTGTACTGCTCTATGGAAATGCCCCTAAATCGCAATGAACTCATCTTCCAGGATTTTCCAGTCTAGAAATAGATTTAAATCACTCATGATTATTCCAGTACACAAGCTGGCATTATTTTTACCTGTGCACCTTTATCCAACAGTATAGTTACTGTTAGCATAGGGTAAAGGGTTAGTTGTACATTTTGTTACAGACAGGGTCAGAGGCAGATTGGACGAATATTGTCCTCAGCTTCTCTCTCTAAACAGCATGTTTCAAAAATGCTGTGGAGTGCTTTCCAAACCCCCTTTTTTGAAATCAATTCTTAAGAAAATGACTCTCAAAGGAAATTCTCTCTCATTTTTAAATGAAAGGTATTAATTCAGAGCTAAGGTGGTCTTCTCAACTTCACACATACACACAAGGAAACAAAAACAGAAAAGAAAATACCTTCACAACTAGGAATGGATTAAAACAAAGTGCAGAGATATTGCAGCATGTGAATCAAAGTCCAGTGAAAATTCCTTTACACATGAATGAAATGATCAGGGGATTCCAGTCATAAAAATTATTCTTAAACTTTCTGGCAACGTAGCAAAATGCTTCCCATAGATTTCCCAAAGGCAAATGTAGGATTCTTTTTGGAAGTCAGGTTTTAAGGAGACGTGGACTTGAAGCAGGCTATTAGCCTAGTGTGCTGCTTTCTGTCCTCTGTTCTGATGTTAAAAGCAAACTCAGATTTGAGGCAGGCTTGTCATGAGCCTGACCTTGGTCATGATGTTACCAATATGTTAGATTCTTAACAGATTGAGGTAAGACCTCAGAAATGGATAATTAGAAATGTTTCAAAGACTAGAAGGATTTTGGTGACATGACAGGCACACTCAGGAATCAGCTTCAACCTATCAATTAACTTCCCTCTCTCTCTCTCTCTCTCTCTGCTCAAGGACAATTTGTTGACCTTTGGAAATAGGTGGGGCTATGAAACACATTCTCAAGTATTACAAGTGTGGTCAAGTGGCCAGCAGCAGAAATAGTAATGAAGTTGGTTAAGAGCTACAATTGAGTATGCTGGGAACTTTGGTCAAGCTAGTTTAAACTTTGACCTCAGTTAAAACTGCAGCCAGGACCTATTGGGACCTGTCCTGTAAGTTGTGAACTTCAGTTTCCTGTCTTGACCAAATACAGTCAGTTCTGCAATAGCGTAGTAGGCCTGTTCTCATGCAATCCTGAGTTATAAGAAAGTTATGGTGTATAGCAGCACCATTTAAATTAATAGGGCTGGAATCGCGTTATAACAATTACATACTTTAAAAGTTTGTGCTTTAGAAACAGTGTCCCCAAATCGTCAAGCGTGTTATAGCGAATTCACATTAATGAAACGCACGTTATAGTCAAACACCTGTAAAGGCGGTTTTATGGTGGTCTGTTAGACATACCATATTACCTTATATGGAGCATGGAACTGGCAGCTTATGACTTGGTATAAACATTTGGGAGTGGTTTACCGGTAAACTCCATTGGCTGACATTGAACAATCTGAGTGTCTGGCTGAGTGTCAGAGAGATTTCTGGGAGGATGACTACATTTTGGGATAAAAATTAGCAACACAAAGGATTCCTCAGGAGTGACCATCGAGACCAACATTTGAGAAGCACGTGCCCTGATGTTATCTTCAGAGAAGACAAAGACCCACAAGACAAGATCTACGCCGAGAGCAAATTTGGCCACTTCATTCAGATCGAGGTCATAATTATTTCAAGTTAAACTTATGGAGTTACAGTTAGAATTAAATGTGAATCAAGTTAAAGTTAAAGTGAAGTTAAATGAAGTGAGTTAAAGTTAGATGAAGAAGCAAATGTTGCAACAAATGTGTGTTATATATTGAGTATTAGTACTTACAGAACTAAATAAAGAAGGGTTTGTTTATTAAAAGTCTGAGGGGAGAAAGTGAGGTCTGCAGATGCTGGAGATCAAAGTTGAAACTTTATTGCTGGAACAGCACAGCAGGTCAGGCAGCATCCAGGGAACAGGAGATTCGACGTTTCGGGCACAGGCCCTTCTTCAGGAAGTCTGAGTCAACTCCCAGTGTGTCACACAAGGCAAGAAAACTGGGTAAAAGGTTTGAGTATTCCTTTCAGGTAACACAAGATTTAAAAACGCTTGTTATCAGTTCAAGGTGGGAGACGGGAGGTCTGTGACTTCACTATCTCACTCTGTTTGCAGTGTCCACTCTACTATAGCATTGCTACTGATCATTTCAATATTCAGAACAAAGGCTGATTAAAGAGAGTTAGAGATATTTTATTACTAGGATTTCATACAATTTCACAAGACATCATTCAGCTTTGTCTTCTGAAACATCGAGACTTGTAGCCAACTTTTGGATTGTGTAATCTCCAGTGGCTACTTTATCCAACAAAGTCCATTTGAAAATTAAACAAAAAGTTACAGTTATTTTAAACAACTTATGAGCTTTGTCAACATGACATCTTTGATCTTAAGAATGGCATGTGTAAACTAGACTATGTCATAATGACCTCAAGTCACAACATCTTGAAATAAGATGATTTAGTTGATTATTTAAAAGGAATCTTTTTTATACAGATGATATGAAATTGCATATAAAGCCTGATCCCAAGTGATGCTACTGTTGGGGCAATGATAAATCTTGCTGTCAGAAATTTTTGCCAGTAAATAAGCTGCACTGAAGAAACCCAGAAAAAATAAAATCAGATCCCGAGAAATAAAGGAAAGACCACTCAGCACTTTAGAGAACATGAATAAAGAGGCACTGATCTAAGACTGAGATGAGGAGCAATTTCTTCTCTCAGAGGGTTGAGGGTCTTTGGAACTTATTGCCACAGAGAGCTGTGGGAGCAGAGACTTTGTAAGTATTTAAGGCTAAGATAGAGAGATTGTTGATCAGTCGGGGAATCAAGGGTTATGGGGAAAGGGCAGGAATGTGGATGTGAGGAACATTGGATCAGCTATGATCCTACTGAATGATGGAGCAGGCTCGAGAGGTTGAATGGCCTCCTTCCTGTTCCTATTTCTTATGGTCTTATTTCTGCTAAGCCCTTCTAAACAGGAATTGTCAACAGAGGGTCAGTTCGAGAGACTGGAGACTGATTGGGAACAGCGGGTCAGTTCCAGAGAGTAGGGACAGATTGGGAACAGTGGGTCAGTTCCAGAGAGTGGGAACAGATTGGGGACAGCGGGTCAGTTCCAGAGACTGAGGACAGATTGGGGACAGCGGGTCAGTTCCAGAGACTGGGGACAGATTGGGGACAACGGGTCAGTTCCAGAGATTGGGGACAGATTGGGAACAGTGGGTCA
>NC_057713.1:130814784-130831284 GCF_004010195.1 Chiloscyllium plagiosum
AGATTGGGGACAGTGGGTCAGTTCCAGAGAGTGGGGACAGATTGGGGACAGTGGGTCACTTCCATAGAGTGGGGACAGATTGGGAACAGTGGGTCACTTCCATAGAGTGGCGACAGATTGGGAACAGTGGGTCACTTCCATAGAATGGGGACCGATTGGGAACAGTGGGTCATTTCCATAGAGTGGGGACAGATTAGGAACAGTGGGTCAGTTCCAGAGAGTGGGGACAGATTGGGGACAGCGGGTCAGTTCCAGAGACTGGGGACAGATTGGGAACAGCGGGTCAGTTCCAGAGACTGGGGACAGATTGGAGACAGCAGGTCAGTTGCAGAGATTGGGGACAGATTGGGGACAGCCAGTCAGTTCCAGAGACTGGGGACCGATTGGGGACAGCGGGTCAGTTCCAGAGACTGGGGACAGATTGGGAACAGGAGGTCAGTTCCAGATACTGGGGACAGATTGGGGACAGCGGGTCAGTTCCAGAGAGTGGGGACAGATTGGGAACAGTGGGTCAGTTCCAGAGAGTGGGAACAGATTGGGGACAGCGGGTCAGTTCCAGAGACTGAGGACAGATTAGGGACAGCGGGTCAGTTCCAGAGACTGGGGACAGATTGGGGACAGCGGGTCAGTTGCAGAGACTGGGGACAGATTGGGAACAGTGGGTCAGTTCCATAGAGTGGGGACAGATTGGGAAAAGCAAGTCACTTCCATAGAATGGGGACAGATTGGGAACAGTGGGTCACTTCCATAGAGTGGGGACAGATTGTGAACAGCGGGTCAGTTCCAGAGACTGGGGACAGATTGGGGACAGCGGGTCACTTCCATAGAGTGGGGACAGATTGGGAACAGTGGGTCACTTCCATAGAGTGGGGACAGATTGGGAACAGTGGGTCACTTCCATAGAATGGGGACAGATTGGGAACAGCGGGTCATTTCCATAGACTGGGAACAGATTAGGAACAGTGGGTCAGTTCCAGAGAGTGGGGACAGATTGGGGACAGCGGGTCAGTTCCAGAGACTGGGGACAGATTGGGAACAGCGGGTCAGTTCCAGAGACTGGGGACCGATTGGAGACAGCGGGTCAGTTGCAGAGATTGGGGCAGATTGGGGACAGCCAGTCAGTTCCAGAGAGTGGGGACAGATTGGGGACAGCGGATCAGTTCCAGAGACTGGGGACAGATTGGGAACAGGAGGTCAGTTCCAGATACTGGGGACAGATTGGGGACAGCGGGTCAGTTCCAGAGAGTGGGGACAGATTGGGGACAGCGGGTCAGTTCCAGAGACTGGGGACAGATTGGAGACAGCGGGTCAGTTCTAGAGACTGGGGTCAGATTGGGAACAGTGGGTCAGTTCCATAGAGTGGGGACAGATTGGGAAAAGCAAGTCCCTTCCATAGAATGGGGACAGATTGGGAAAAGCAAGTCACTTCCATAGAATGGGGACAGATTGGGAACAGTGGGTCACTTCCATAGAGTGGGGACAGATTGTGAACAGCGGGTCAGTTCCAGAGACTGGGCACTGATTGGGGAGAGCCGGTCATTTCCATAGACTGGGGACAGATTGGGAACAGTGGGTCAGTTCCAGAGACTGGGGACAGAGTGGGAACGGCGGGCCAGTTCCAGAGACTGTGGATAGATTGGGGACAGCGGGTCAGTTCCAGAGACTGGGGACTGATTGGGGACAGCGGGTCAGTTCCAGAGACTGGGGACAGATTGGAGAGAGCGGGTCAGTTCTAGAGACTGGGGACTGATTGGGGACAGTGGGTCAGTTCCATAGACTGAGGACTTATTGGGAACAGTGGGTCAGTTCCAGAGATTGGGGACAGATTGGAGACAGCGGGTCAGTTCTAGAGACTGGGGACTGATTGGGGACAGCGGGTCAGTTCTAGAGACTGGGGACAGATTGGGAACAGCGGGTCAGTTCCATAGACTGGGGACAGATTGGGAACAGCGGGTCAGTTGCAGAGATGGGATGTGGATCTGAAGCGGTGTTCTCTGCCATGTCACAGTGACAGTTGGTGGACAAGCTGAAGCTGGAGCAGCACTGAAAGGCAAAGCAACGCGATAGTCCCAGCACCACCAGAAACATCAGTCTCCAATCTGTTTTGGCAGGCTTCTGACATTAGAGTGCATCGATCGCTAGTTCTTGGCAGGAAACAATAAAAAGCCTTGAAATCTCACACACAATTCAGACTTCCTGCTGCCCAGCTGCCTGTTTGGATTTGCTTGTTTGCGGACACACCAGGGGACCTGTGTAACACTGGCAAAATTGACTTACGCAGGAAAGAATTGATTTCTGAACTACCTTAATTGGCTTCCTGCAGCTTGACCCAGATAAGGTGGGAACAAATCAACAAACAAGTCTGACACATTTTGTCTGGACTGTCTTGAAACCTGTGGATCCCTAAACCGTTGTAACTATTATTGAGTTGAAGCAAAGGGTGGCCTACATTAACAAGCTCAATATCTGCATGAAGACCACATCATTGATCAAAGAGCTGTGGGTTAAGATTGATCGTGGAAATGTGTGACACAGCTGAATCTTCACTTCATTGGGCATGGGACCAAAATGTTTAGAAATGTTGTTAGTTGTTTGAGAGTTCTGTACTTGGAACCCACAACCCTCCTTTGCAGTTTTGGAGTCCCAAGTTAAATATGTACTGGTTCCTGGCACATCATATAAGGAACGTTGTTTTATTCATGCCTTGGACATGAGGCAGCATTTATTGCCTGTCCCTAGTTGCCTATAAGACTGTTGTGGTGAGCTGTCTGTTTGCATCACTGCAGTCCGTTTCATTGTTGAACGGAATCACACATGACACAACCCTCTGAAATTCCACCCAGATCCAACAGCCTTTTAAAGTGACCTGTCACCCAACCCTGGCCTCAGGTTCCATAAGGGAAGAGCTCGGATTATCATCGATGTTAGTGAATCTTTTGCATCACACCTTTTATCTTGTAAACTGAATGTGTCTGCCTCCTTAAGGGATATCTATTTTGTAAAGGGTTGACCCTTCACTCGGAAGCTGTGCCCTCGAATCCGAGTCTTTCCTTCTGATCAATCTCCCCCACCTCCTCTCTATCCAGGCCTCTTAGTATTCTGTAATTTCCAATCTGCCCCACTCCCCCCCATTCCTTGAAACTCCGTTGAGTGACTTATAACCATTGGTCCACTCTGTAATTGCCTGGTTTGCTGGCTTCTCTTCCTAGAGCGAGTGTTTTCTTGATGCAGCTACCCTGAGTACTGACAGAAACTTTCCCCTTGTTAGAAAAGTGCTCGTCTCATAAATACTGGCTGCCTCTCATTTAATCTCAGGCTCCACTGCCTTGAGGACTCAGGGCAATAATAAATGATGCTTCCCAACATCGGAGTGAATCCTCTTTGCCTCAGCCAGCAGCCTCGAGAGCTGCTGTATTATTAACCGTACCAAAAGCCCCAAAGGATGCTTTCCAGCAACAGGAAATGCAGTCCCTGTGCTTCATATGTTGATCATTACAGAGCTGCAAAGGATTTTTATCAGTGTCTACACAGAGATTAATTTAATCTTTACTCAGCCCCAACAGCATTATAAAATCATAATTAACCTATAAATAAATATAAACTGAATAAATTCCTGACAAACATACCTATTCATTTCTGTTAGATTATTTTTTTGAAATGCCTAAAATTAAACTCTGGTAATAAAATTACTTAAAACTCTCTTTAATGAGTCTTTCTTCTGAATACTGAAATGATTGGTAGCAATGTTATTGATACATTATGTGAATTGATCAATGAAAATATTCTGGTTCAAGTGAATTCCATGAATGTTGTATCTCTGTTATTTAATGAAAATAATAATGCCTTAATTGACTATGCTATTGCTAAAAGTAATTGTGACTTTGGCAGCATCATTATTAACTAAATAAGGAGGGGTTGCTAACTCAAGATAAACCGAGAGCTGCTTCAAGAGGTAGAAATGTAAGTTTACCGGAGTGCAAATCTCCAATTTAAAACAGCAAGAAGTAGTCTTACTTTCTTTCTCCTTAGAACTTGAAACCTATTAAGCTAGAAGCTCCTTTACAAAAATAATCTGCTGACCGGATAACCGATTTAAATCTAGTCCCATTTGCCAGCACTGGCCCACATCCCTCTACACCCTCCCTATTCATATACTCATCTGGATGCCTTTTAAATGTTGTAATTGTACCAGCCTCCACCACTTCCTCTGGCAGCTCATTCCATACACGCACCACCCTCTGCGTGAAAAAGTTGCCCCGTAGGTCCCTTTTAAATCTTACTTTTTTTTAGATTAGATTAGATTACTTACAGCGTGGGAACTGGCCCTTCGGCCCAACAAGTCCACACCGATGCGCAAACCCACCCAGACCCATTCTCCTACATTTTACCCCTGCCCCTTACACTACAGGCAATTTAGCATGGTCAATTCACCTGACCGGCACATCTTTGGACTGTGGGAGGAAACCGGAGCACCCGGAGGAAACCCACGCAGACACAGGGAGAATGTGCAAACTCCACACAGTCAGTCGGCTGAGGCGGGAATTGAACCCAGGTCTCTGGCGCTGTGAGGCAGCAGTGCTAACCACTGTGCCACCGTGCCATCCATTTTTTTTACAAGAAACTTCTCCTACATTGCTAATATCTTTGACCAAAGTTGGGATGTTCCGACTATTGCTATCACCATGACCTAACCTCCCAAAGTCCCCTTCACCCCAGCTGTACAATTTGCCATCTTCCGTAACGGCTGCACTGTGTCTATAGCCAACGTTGTAGTCTGTTGACTATAGACTACAACGGCTACAACGGCTTTTCCTTGTAATGGTCCCTGAATAAGTTTGGGATATTTCTGTGTGGAACTGTTTCCATGTCCAAGTTTTCCATAGTCACCATCACCCCAACTAAAGACTTCTCCTTCTGTAGTAAAGACTAGCGTATACCCATCAGAACCTTTTGATGAAGAGATTTTTTTGATAGCTCGATGTGGTTCAAAAGTTAACTTTTTCAAGGTGGACTGGTTATTTGAATCACCCAGACCAAGCCTTCCATAACTGCCCTTGCCACAGGCTCGTACTGATCCATCAGATGAAATGACAAATGTGCAATACTGTCCAGCTTCAATTGTTTGAGCATCAGCAAAACTGGAAGCTAATTTTGGTTGCAGAATTTTTTCCTGTGTTCCCTCAACTAGTTGATGACTGCTGTTACTACCCCAAACATTCTGTAAGCTATCAGGGCTAGCACATATTCTGGAGTAGTCAGAAGCCATTCGACAAATCTCTTCAAAGAGGCACAGAGCTGCCTCATACAATGAACATAAACCAGCGTGTGTCCTAGTGGGTTCTCGCCATTGACTCCTATCAGCTGATGCACCCAAAGAGCGTCTCATTTGTACAAGAATGTTCATGAAGCAATCATGACTGATCATTCCTTCTCGATTCATGGGCAGTTTTGTTTTCTCCATGGTGCTAACTACAGCCGATGCAGCCAAAGCCATTTCTATCCATTCCAGAAGATACCGTAGAGAACCATGTTGGGCTGCAAGTCCAAGTAGCAACTCTGAAGCTAATCTTCGTCCCAAAATATCTGCGCCTGAGTTTGGCATTGTGACTCCTTTTAAGAATGTTGGAGCAGGATGGGACCTTAAGTCTCCTGGTTCAGAGGTGTGCCAAATGTTCCAATGAGCACCAGCTGCTGCCTGTTATTGCTGAAGCATGTTCTGATTAATACTTAAATGGGCCATCTTCGAGATTGAGAAAGGAAGGGGCACATCAGCCATTATGTTCATCACTTCAGCACCAAACTCAGCAACCGTGTATAAAGGTGCTCCAACCTGATCAGTCAGACAAAATTCATTAAAAAGTGCATGCCTGCCTCCCCTTTGTGCATGTCGCCGAGATATTTGAAGAGGTTAATGGATCCCATCTTGGGGAGGGAGTGGTCCATTAATAGTGTCACTAGACTCTTACTCCAGGAGACCCAGGTTATGTTCTTAGGACAGAAGCAGAAATTGCTGAGCAAACTCAGCAGGTCTGGCAACTTCCGAGGAGAGAAAGCAGAGTTAACGTTTCAGGTCCAGTGACTGTTCTTCACAATTACCACCCTGTTTGGAAGAAAACCTGACTCCCACATTTAAACTTACCCCCTTTTACCTTAAACCTCTGTCTCCTAGCAATTGATATTTCCACCTTGGAAGAAAGACTCTACCTCCCCATTCTATCCATGCCTCTCATAATTTTGTAAATGGCTATAGCCCTTCATCCTTCAACATTAAAGCAAAAACAAACCATATTTCTACAATCTCCCTTCAAAGCTAATACCCTCCAGTCCAGGCAATGTGATGGCAAACTGTTTCTGCACCCTCTCCAAAGCTTCCACATCCTCCTGGATGTGGCGACCAGACCTGTACACAATAAATGGTGAAGGTTTCTCATGAGCAACCTAATTCTTAGATTTAGGCACTTACCTCCTGAATTCATTAAGTCCTCACCTTAAGGCATCAGGCTAACCTTGTTATCACATTGATAATTCTAACCTTCATCCCAGGATGAGTTAGGTAGCCTCCCAATATCCAGGGCTGAAAATGTGTTGCTGGAAAAGCGCAGCAGGTCAGGCAGCATCCAAGGAGCAGGAGAATCGACATTTCAGGCATGAGCCCTTGGATGCTGCCTGACCTGCTGCGCTTTTCCAGCAACACATTTTCAGCTCTGATCTCCAGCCTCTGCAGTCCTCACTTTTTCTTCCCAATATCCAGGCCCAGCCAAAGCTGGATTGAGTCACGACGTCGGTTTTACCAACTTTAACACCATACAAGGAGAGGTCCTGGCCTATTATTCAGCTATTATTGCTGAACTGTTAATCCAGAGAGCTAGGTAATGCTCTGGGCACCCAGGTGTGAATCCTGCCAATGCATTCAATAAAGATCTGGAATTAGGAGTCTAATGATAACCGTGAATCCATTGCCAATTTTACACAATGAAATGTCATATGGATAAAGTATCTCTCACGAATGTGTGCATCTTCTCTGATGTCTCCACGTGGCTACTTTTGAGTGTCTTTATGCTGCTCTCCATCCAAGATGTTGCCTCTTTGTGTTTTCAACATGCACCGTCTGTGGGCCATGCCCTCCTCCCCCTCCTGGAATGGACCGGTACTACAAACTGGGGATTGTATTTCAGAGTAGCACAGAGCGTGTAATGCAGTTACTGCATGTCAACAGAAACCCAAACTTTTCTGGGGCATCAGGCTCCCAACTGCCTTTTGAAAATCTGACCCACTGTCCCCACAATCTGATACACTTCACATCACTTTCTTGTACAGTCCTCATTTTCCTCAAATAGCAAAAAAAGAAAAATTAGGGTGGGAATTCACCGTTTAAAATGCAGTAACTAAAAATATTTCCATTCCAAACTATTCACAAAACAGCTTCAAAATGCAAAGCAACAACAAACACTCAAAATATCACCAACACAATATCTAACGCAGTGCTGAATCACATTCTGCAAATGGTGGCATTTGCACATGAATTGCAGGAGTTGTCAATGCTGGAATCAGCTCCTCCTGTCAATTTGAACCACCTTTCTCTCTGCTTTGCAGGTCAGTTTGGTCTAACAGACATTTTGTTAATGTGAATTGGCTATAACGCAATTGACAAATTGCGGATGACGTTTGGATAATGCGAGATTTCTACTAAAGGGGCATAGAAATTTTCTGTTAGTGATCCGCTACAGCGTGATTTCCTGTAGTGGTTTTCCAGAGCATGAGATTACAATGGAACACAACTGTTGTGTTATAGCAGAACGACCTGTCCTTTACCAAGGCTCTTAAATATGCCCCATTTCTGTAAGGGTTCTGATGAAAACACCTTCGTCCAAGTCTGGATTTTCCATTTCCAGATGCAGGCATAATATTTCAGATTTCTTGCAAAATCCATCAGACTCCAAGGCCACAGATGGCATGCTGAAGGCTATACCAAGGAGGGATTGCCCCATACTGCATGGTCTCATGCTGTGATGCAATAGGGTTTTTAACAGAGAAGTAAGATTGCGGGGGATGGAGCTCATCTTTTTAGAGATAATTATGTCAGATATTTAGGGGAGGCAATGATCTAGTGGTATTATCGCTAGACTATTAATCCAGAGACGCAGGTAATATTCTGAGGAATGCAGGTTTAAATCTCACTATGGCAGGTGGTGGAATTTGAATTAAAAAAAACCTGAGATTAAGAGTCGAATGATGACCATGAAACCCATTTCCAATTGTCATGTTAAACCCATCTGGTTCACTGATGTCCTTTAGGGAAGGAAGTTGCCATCCTTACCTGGTCTTGATTCTACATGTAACGCCAGGACCGCAGCAATGTGGTTGACTCTCAAAAGCCCTCTGGGCAATTAGGGACGGGTGATAAACACAGGCCTGGCCAGCTACAATAAACAAAGTCTGAATTTTGATGCTGGTGAATCCCATTGCTATATCACCATTCAGCACCTTACCCAGTAACTCCATGGCATCGTCCTCATCCTCAATGTCTTCATCTGCCACTGATGGTGCAGTGCTGGGCACAGAGTCAAAGGATTCCTGGGACAACATTGCAGCCAGGAGTTTCTTGTGCTGCTGCTGCTGTTGCCTTAAGCCTTTACTCTTCTGCTCAAGTCTCGGGCTGCAAGAACATTTTGAAAAAGGCTTGTTAAGTTTGAACAATCGAACGAAATCCCTGTCACAGATAATCCGAATTATCTGCCTCACAAGAATCACTTATTAAACTTCTGAATTGTTTCAATGAATGTGTGGTAATGATCTAGTGCCCATGAGGATTGAACAGTGGGCTCAGGGGTTCACCCAAGCCTGTGGGAGTTTGCCATGTCTCCTGATACCTGTCCAGCCAATCCTGATGTTGTTTAGCAGCAACTTCCTGGGGTGTGCTATTGACACTTAGTGCCCAGTTGAGACATCCAGTGTGAGATAGTGGGAACTCACTGAGGGGGGTAACCTCTCCGCTTGTCAGAGACATCCTGCACCGCCCCCATGAAAATTTAGGGATGGCATGGAGGCTCAGTGGTTAGCACTGCTGCCTCCCAGTGCCAGGGACCTGGGTTCGATTCCAGCCTCGGGTGAGACTTTGCCCATTCTCCACGTGTCTGCGTGGGTTTCCTCCGGGTGCTCTGGTTTCCTCCCACAGTGCAAATGTACAGGTTAGGTGGGTTGGCCATGGGAAACTGCCCGTAATGTGCAGGCTAGGTGGATTAGCTGTGGGAAATGCAGGGTAGAAAGGATAGGGGAGGGGGTTGGGCTGCCCTTTGGAGAGTCAGAATGGACTTGTTGGGCTGAATGGCCTGTTTCCACGCTGTAGGGCTTCTGCAAACTCTGAAGAAGGCCAACCCCCACTCCATTTGACCCTTCCCCCAACCCCCCTCTTCCAGAGTTGCATGATTATCTCTGAAGGATTCCCTATATTACCAGCAGGAGGCATCACTCCCAGTGGTCAACTGGTCATGGGAAGCTAAATTCCCGGCAATGTGGGACGCCCGCCAGGGAGATGACCCTTCAGTTTTTGAGGAGCACTTCACTTTGCACAACAAACCCCTCACCGAAGGCATGCAGGTGTCTCACTGATTCATCAACCCGATGGGCATTACCCACAATGGGCATAGTGAAACCAGTCCTTTGGTCACCTTTAAAATGTCAACGTGGAGACAACATTCCAAGTTAAAACAAATTAAACATTACTAAAGTTTGAGCAAAATTTGAGCTTTCAAGTGATTGCTCGTAACGTTAGATTGATAGGGTGAATAGCCAAGGTCTTTTCCCCAGTGTAGGGGAGTCCAAAACTTGAGGGTACAGGATTAAGGTGAGAGGGGAAAGATTTAAAAGGGACCTCAGGGGCAACTTTTTCACCCAGAGGGTGGTGCGCGTACGGACTGAGCTGCCAGAGGAAGTGGTGGAGGCTCGTACAACATTTAAAAGGCATCTGGATGGGTGTATAAATAGGAAGGAAGAAAGTGAGGACGACAGATGCTGGAGATCAGAGTCAAAAAGCACAGCAGGTCAGGCAGCATCCGAGAAGCAGGAGAGTCGACATTTTGGGCATAAGCCCTTCATCAGGAATGGCACATGAAACGTCAACTCTCCTGCTCCTCGGATGCTGCCTGACCTGTTGTGCTTTTCCAGCACCGCACTCTTTGACATGAGGAATATGGCCAAGTGCTGGCAAATGGGAGTAGATTAGGTTAGGATATCTGGTCAGCATGAATGGGTTGGACTGAAGGGTCTATTTCTGTACTGTATGTCTCTGTGATGAGGATGCCGAAAACTCAGGAGCGGCTGTTAGTCTGGAGCGGGAACAGGGAAAGGAACCATTGGCCTCAGTGTCACTCCAGCTCTTCCCTCTCCTTAGCCCTATCGCCTCTGACCCCTGAACCCTGCACCACAGCCACAGATTATCAGGCTCTGATGTAGCCCCTTGCCCATGGCTCAGAGTTTGGGAGCATTCCGTTCCAGCATAAATTTGCAGAACACATCACCACCTGCTCAAGGCATTGTTGGAGAAACACACATAGACTTGAGGTGCAAGGTCCTGGCTCTGAAAGAGTTAATAGCTGAGTAATGCTATGCTCCACCCAGTCTGATGCTGTCACATTGCCTCTAGGTGAGGAATGACTTGCAGCATTTCCTCAGAGACACAGATGCCTTCTCTACCTCTGGGTAGGAATCGGTGACATGCCTAAGAGTGGATGTCATCCACATAAAGTTACTCAGAAGTTATAAACGACATCTTATTATGAAAGTTATCCAAGGACCATCCTCCACCACAGACTACTGATGAATGCCTTCATCTGACATAGGAAGGATTTGTGGTCAGATTGTAAACCAGCCAGAAGCCACCAGTGGCTAGTATCTGAGCTTCACAATAGAATAATACATGGTATTGGAGATATCACGGAATAATTGAATACAGTGTGGAAACAGGCCATTCAGCCCAGGTCGTCCCTATCCTTATCCCTATATTTGCCATGGCTGATCCACTTAACCTGCACATCCCTGGACACTATGGAGTAATTTAGCACGGCCCATTCACCTAGCTTGCACACCTTTGGACTGTGGGAGGAAACCAGAGCACCCAGGGGAAACCCACGCAGACACGGGGAGAATGTGCAAACTTGACCCAGATAGTCGCTCAACGCTGGAATTAATCATAGAATCCCGACAGTGTGGAAACAGGCCATTTGGCTACATTGACCCTGCTGGAGATTTCCTGAAGAAGGGCTAATGCCCGAAACGTCGATTCTCCTGTTCCCTAGATGCTGCCTGACCTGCTGCGCTTTTCCAGCAACACATTTCCATCTCTGATCTCCAGCATCTGCAGACCTCACTTTCTCCTCTGAAGAGTATCCCACCCAAATCTATTCCCCTACCCTATTGCACTACATTTCACCTGACTACACATCCCTGGACACTATGGGTAATTTAGCATGGCCAATCCATCAAACCTGTACACCTTTGGACTGTGGGAGGAAAATGTCGCGCCTGGAGGAAACCCACACAGACACAGGGAGAACATGCAAACTCCGCACACACTGTTGTTCAAGGCTGGAATCAAATCTGGGTCCCTGGCGCTGTGAGGCAGCAGTGCTAACCACTGAGCCAATGTGCCACCCCATAATATAATTGCATAATATCACAAGATTAGCAGCCAGCAGTGCGGCCTGTCACTATTTCCTGGGGAATATATGGAGTCTGCATTATGCCACTGTAAAGTGTCCTTCACAATTAAGTAATATTTTTGGAAGTATTTACAGAGAGAGAGTAACTTCTCTCTCAAACTTGTGGAAAACATCTTACTTGATTCAGACTTCCTTGGCCACACCAAGGTGTACATAATATAAACATCAGGCGCAGAAGGAATGCTGTACAGTCCTTTGAGTTTGATCTAACATTCAATGAGTCATAAGACTATAAGACCATATCTCACAGGAGCAGAAATTAGGCCATTCGGCCTATTGAGTCTGCTTCGCCATTCAATCATGGCTGATAGGTTTTTCAACCCCGTTCTTCCACTTTCTCCCCATAACCTTTGATCCCCTTGACAATCAAGAACCTATCTATCTCTGTTTTAAATATACTCAATGACCTGGCCTACACACCCTTCTATGGCAATGAATTCCATAGATTCCCCACTCTCTGGATGAAGAAGTTTCTCCTTATCTCCATTCTCCTTTGCTCTAAGTCTGTGCCCTTGGGTCCTAGTCTCTCCTACCCATGGAAACATCTTCCCAACATCCACTCTGTCCAGGCCATTCAGTATTCTGTAAGTTTCAATCAGATCCCCCCCTCATCCTTCTAAACTCTGATGAGTATTAGCAACAAACGTTGCCACTTCTAGTGGAGTGAAGGTCAGGAACAGTGACTGAAGTTGAAATGGTGGAGCTGACAAAGCAACTCGGGCAGGGGTGCTCAGGGAGTAAGCTGTTTGACCTCCTCAACCACAACCACCTCCCCATGCGGTATGGCTCTGCCTGCAGCGGTCTTATACTCCTGATTGGCCAGTCACTTCAAATTCCTTACATCCTCAGTCAGATTGGAAAAATGTGGCGCTGGAAAAGCACAGCAGGACAGGCAGTATCCGAGGAGCAGGAGAGTCGACATTTTGGGCATAAGCCCTTCACGCTTTTCGACTCTGGTCTCCCCACTTTCTTCCTTCCCATTCACATACCCATCCAGATGCCTTTTAAATGCTGTAAGTGTACCAGCCTCCACCACTTCCTCTGGCAGCTCAGTCCATCCATGCACCACCTTCTGTGTGAAAAAAATGGGGATAGGGGTGGGGGGACGGTAGCTGGGAAGGTGATGGGTAGATGCAGCTGGTATTGATCAGTGTATATCACTCAGGGGAGATGTTAGGGAAGCGTTTCTACAGACAATGGGTGGGAGAGGCTTGGACTCTCTTTCACAAACAGCAGTGGATGCTGGATCAGTTGGTAATTTAAAATCTGAGACAGATACATATGTTTGTTCAGCAAAGACAGGTCAAAGACAGGTGTACGGAGTCAAGTCATGGATCAGCCATGATCTCATTGATTGGTGGAACAGGTTGGAGGGGCCGAATGGCCTCCTCCTGTTTTGAGTCGAGTGTGTGGCACTGGAAAAGCACAGCAGGTCAAGCAGCATCCGAGGAGCAGGAAAATCAACGTTTCGGGCAAAAAGCCCCTCCTGCTCCTCGGACGCTGCCTGACCTGCTGTGCTTTGCCAGCACCCCACTCTCAACTCTAATCTCCAGCATCCACAGACCTCACTTCCTCCTGTTTTGATGTACACAGAAATATTTTGACTATATGCTGGAAAAAAGTCCACAAGATGATCAAAATGCTGGAAAACATTTGTGTTTAGTACATAGTCTATTGTAGCTTGTTACATTTAATGTTACTTATTGGCATCACGACTACAAGGTAATGTCAGTTTCAAGACGTGAAAATATTGGAAACAGAAAGGGCTATAAGACATATCAACATAAAACCGGAAATTGCGGACGACGGAAATCTGGAACCAAAACAAAAATTGTTCTTTTTTTTTCTGAGACTCTTCTTCAGAACAGAACAGAAGGCAGCGTGACCTCCCCCCAAACTCCCCCTCCACCCCCACCCCATCTCCCGGGTGTTTACCTAGACAGGCTTTGGCTGTCTTCATGTGCATCGTGAACTCTGGGTACTGGGGGTTGCAGCATCTCAGCAGCCAATGGATCGGCATCAGTCTCCTCACGGCCAACCCACTCTCCAACCACTCTCGGCCTGACGAGTGATGAACCATAAGCCCGTAGATCCTTAAATAAAAAGATTAAAATGTTATACTGTAAATGGCCGAACCCTTAGTAGCATCAACATTCAGAGGGATCTAGGCGTACAGGTCCACAGTTCCCTGAGAGTGGAAATACAAGTGGATAAGGTGTATATGGTGTACTTGTCTTTATTGGTCGGGGCATAGAGTACAAAAATTGGCAAGTCATGTTGCAGCTTTACTGAGGCCACATTTGGAATATTGTAGAGTTGTGTAATGACAGTCAATTATGTAAACCATCCATTGTCTCCACCTACACTCTCCAATGCCTTGGGAAAACAACCAACATCATCAAAGACCCCTCCCACCTCAGTTATTCTCTCTTCCATCAGGCAGAAGATATAAAAGTTTGAATAAATGCATGAACAGATTCAAGAACAGCTTCTTCCCCGCTGTTATCAGACTTTTGAACAAAGCTCTCAAATATTAATTCTGACCTCTCTCTTTCTGCACCTTCTCTGAGGATGTAACTGTATTTGTCACGCTGTTCTGTTCCCTTAAGGCACTTTGTATGGACTGTGTAGCATGCAAAACCACACTTTTCACTGCATCTCAGTACATGTGACAACAATAAATCAATCATTCAACAGTTCTGGTCACTGCACTATCAGAAGGAGGGAGAGACTTTTCACAAACAGTTTGTCAGGATGTTGCTTGGTTTGGAGGGTGTTAGCTCTGAGCAGAGATTGCACAAACTTGGTTTGTTTGCACGTGAACATCGGAGACTGATGGGAAACCTGATAGAAATTTACAAAGTTACGAGAGATATGGATACAATAGATAGTCTGGGTCTTTTCCCAAGGGTACAAATTTCAATTACTAGGAAATAGAAGTTTAAGGTAAATGGGAGAAGGTTTAAGGAGATGTGAGAACCAAGTTTTTTTTTACACATAGAATTGTAAGTGCCTGGAATGTGCTGTCAGAGGAGGTGTGAGAAACAGATACAATAGCAATGTTGAAGGGGCAATGGCAAATACAAGCCTGTTAATTCAGAAACTCAGGTAATGTTCTGGGGACCTCGGTCTGAATCCCACCATGGCAGATCGTGACAGGATGAAGAACTCATCACTTTCACAGTCAATGGTCAAACTCTAACTTGAAAGTTCTTTCTCTTGTTCTGGTGTATCGCCAGAGAAAAGGTTTTGCTTTATTTACTCAATCTAATCAATTTAGTCATCACAGCAGATCACCCCGTAATCTTTAAGACTCAAGGGAACACATGACTTGTTTGTGTAGTTTCTCTTCATAATTTAACCTGGTATTTTTGCGAATATACACAATATTACCATAAGATATAAGAGCTGAATTAGGCCATTTGGCCCATTGAGTCTGCCCAACCATTTGATCATGGCTGATATGTTTCTCAACCCCATTCTCCTGTAACCTTTGACCCCCTCACTAATCAAGAACCTAGCCATCTCTGTCTGAAATGCACTCAATGACTTGGCCTCCACAGCCTTTTGCAGCAATGAGTCCCACAGAGTCACCACTCTCTCAGTGAAGAAATTCCTCCTTGTCTCAGTTCTAAAGATTTATCCATTCACTTTGATGCTTGGGTCCCAGTCACTCCAACTAGTGGAAACATCTTCTCTATGTCTATGCTGTCCAGGCCTCTCAATATTCTGTAAGTTTCAATAAGATTCCCCTCTCATCCTTCTAAACTCCATCGAGTATAGACCCAGACTCCTCCACTGTTCCTCATATGATAAGCCCTTCATCCCCAGGACCATTCTTGTAAACCTCCCCGACCTCCTACCAATGGCAGCACATGCCTCCTTCGATAGGAGTCCAAAACTGTGCACAATATTCCAAATGCAATCTGACCAGACCTTTATACAGCCTCAGCAGTACAGCTCTGCTTTTGCATTCCAGCCCTTTTGAAATGAATGCTAACGTTCCATGTGCCTTCCTAACTGCCAATTCAACCTGCACGGTAACCGTCAGAGAATCCCAAACGAGGACTCCCGTCTCTTTGTGCTTCTGAAGCCTTTCCCCATTCAGAAGAATGTGTACACCTCTATTCTTCCTACCAAAGTGCATTGTATACCACCTGCTATTTCTTTGCCCACTATCCTAGCCTGTCAAAGTCCTTCTGCAACCTCCTCAATGCTACCTGTCCCTCCACGTTTCTTTTTGCCATCTGCAAACTTAGCGACAATGCCCTCAGTTCTTTTGTCCAGACCGTTAATGTATAATGTGAATAGGCTTGTCCCGTCGCTGACAAGTCACCTGCTGCCATCCCGAAAAAGAGCCTTTTATCTCCACACTCTGCCTTCTGCCAGCCGGACAATCCTCTATCCATGCCAGTAGTTTGTCCCAGACACTGCGGGCTCTTACCTTTTTTAGGAACGTCCTGCAAAGCATCTTACCAGCACTACACCCCTTGAAGGCCAAACTATGCTTCCTGGTAGTGCACAGGACTGAGCTGAAAATGTGTTGCTGGAAAAGCGCAGCAGGTCAGGCAGCATCCAAGGAACAGGAGAATCGATGTTTCGGGCATAAGCCCTTCTTCAGGAATGAGGAAAGTGTGTCCAGCAGGCTAAGATAAAAGGTAGGGAGGGACTTGGGGGAGGGGCGTTGGAAATGCGATAGGTAGAGGGAGGTCAAGGTGAGGGAGATAGGCCGGAGTGGGGTGGGGGCGGAGAGGTCAGGAAGAAGATTGCAGGTTAGGAAGGC
>NC_057713.1:130831656-130833825 GCF_004010195.1 Chiloscyllium plagiosum
TGAACTCAGATTTCTCCAGTTTCCTCATTTCCCCTCCCCCCACCTTGTCTCAGTCAAATCCCTCGAACTCAGCACCGCCTTCCTAACCTGTAATCTTCTTCCTGACCTCTCCATCCCCACCACACTCCGGCCTAACACCCTCACCTTGACCTCCCTCCACCTATCGCATTTCCAACGCCCTTCCCCCAAGTCCCTCCTCCCTACCTTTTACCTTAGCCTGTCTGGCACACTTTCCTCATTCCTGAAGAAGGGCTTATGCCTGAAACGTCGATTCTCCTGTTCCTTGGATGCTGCCTGACCTGTTGCGCTTTTCCAGCAACACATTTTCAGCTCTGATCTCCAGCATCTGCAGCCCTCACTTTCTCCTCCAGTGCACAGGACTGAACATAGTACTCCAAAAGAGCTCTATGTAGAACTTCATTTTGTTTTTTATTATTAGATCATGGGGTGTGCATCCCTGTGGCTGGGACAACATTTACTGTCTGTTTCTAATTAGCCCAACCGCTGAGAATCTGGATTCACGCATAGGCCAGACTGGGTAAAGATGGCAGATTCTCACCTCTAAAGGACATCAGTGAACCACGTAGGTTTTTATGACAAGTAAAACCATTATAGACTCAGAGAATCCTTACAGTGTGGAAGCGGGTTATTTGGCCCATTGAATCTACACCAACCCTCCAAAGAGCATCCCTCCCAGACCCACACTCCTGCCCTATCCATGTAATCCTATATTTCCCATGGCTAATCCACCTAACCTGCAGATGTTTGGAGTGTGGGAGGAAGCCCACGCAGACACGGGGAGAATGTACAAACTCTACACAGTTGTCTGAGGCAGGAATCATACCTGGGTTCCTAGCGCTGTACGGCAGCAGTGCTAACCACTGAGCCACCAGGCCACCCCTTTGACTCGGATTCTAGATTCTTTCCCGAATTCAAATTTTATCACTTGCCATGATAAAATGCAAGCCCTATGACACTGGAAAATTCGGCTGAGGTCTCTGGATTACTAGCCCAGTGATCTTCATCCCATAAATGTAACTCCAATACAAGTCCAGCAATTTATATTCCAGCCCTATTGATGTGAGGAACAATTTTCCATCTGTATTCAAATCATGTATTTCTGAACCTCTTAATTCGTTATTAGTGATTCCTTATGTAAACTCTGAAAGCACTACAGTTTCATAGCTCCTCATCAGCTTTAATCTCCATCTTTAATCTTTCACAACCCTACAATCAGCTCTATCTGTCATTTTGTCCATCCAGCCAAACTATTTTATCATGTTCACTTATATTATAACCCATGCTGGGCTGGTAGGGGAATGTCCCAAACTGAAAGGTAAAAATCAATTCTCACTAATTTTAATCATCTTTGCATTCTCATACACAAATTAAGTTTGGCATTCATTACGATTGAACAAAGACAAACTTGGAGAAGTTAGTGAACTCAGTGAGGAGTAAGTTGATACAGTACAGTCATTAACCCAAGGCTTATCCATTCACTTTGATGCTATGTCCTTAGGTCCTAGTCACTCCTACTAGTGGAAACATCTTATCCATGTTTTCTCCAGTAGCAGTTATTTCACTTACGGATGCTAATTCAGCATCTCTGATGGAAGTGAATTAGCACACTCACAAAATATCAAGACCACTGAAATATTCTCAATTAACGTTATGTATTTATCTTTATGCCTGATTAGTTCTGTAACTCTTTCCAGCCAGTCTTCGCTCGGTGAATTAATGCATTTCAAATTAGAAAAGAAAATTAAATTATTAAAAATTAATTTTAATATGTCTCACCAGGTTTAAAAATTTGCATCATTAAAGTGTTGACAGGGTTGGAAATTAAATTGTACAAATATTGTAAAAATATATGCGTACAGTTCACATTACTCCGGAACAAATTCTTTGCAAAGCTCATCAAAGTGGAGAATGTTAATGCAGGAGACATCATCCTACTGCCAGGTACTCAGAAACACCATCCTACCCCCGGGTAACCAGAAACACCATTCTATCCCCCGGGTAACCAGAAACACCATCCTATACCCGGGTACTCAGAAACACCATCCTATTCACGGGAACTCTGAAACACCATCCTATTCCCGGGTACTCAGAAACACCATCCTATTCCCGGGTACCCAGAAACACCATCCTATCCCCCCGGGTACTCAG
>NC_057713.1:130834325-130886844 GCF_004010195.1 Chiloscyllium plagiosum
CAGTGCAGTGAATGGTAACTCCCAGGATATTGATAGTGGGTATTCAGTGAGAGTAATGCCATTAAATGTCAAGGGGTGGTGGTTAGAATCTCTTTTGTTGGTGATGGTCATTGCCTGGTATTTGCCGTTACTCAGCCCAAGCTTGAATATTGTCAAGGTGTTGCTGCATTTCAACAAGGACTTCTTCAGCCTCTGTGGAGACACAAATGGTGTCAAACTTTGTGCAGTTATTGATGAACTTCCCCACTTCCAACTTTATGATGGAGGGGAGGTCATCGATGAAGCAGATGAAGATGGTTGGTCCTAAAGCGTTTTACGGAGAATAATAATCTTTCAGGAGTCAACAGAGTTTGATGCACATGGGAATTTTTGTTCATGTCATGCACAGGTACAATACAAGGAGAAGCTAAACACCTCCCTGGACCCAGCCTCGATGCGTGGGTTAATTTGTGACGATGCAGCCCCTTTAACAAGGTTATTTTGTACTTGGGTTTTTGTTAAGAGAGGTCATAAAGGCAGAAGTGGCAAGGGGTCTGAAAAGAGTCCAGTTTAACAATGGGAGGGGTGTGGCTGGTTCTCCCAGTGCACATTTTGTTCTAGTTTGGCTTAGCTGTAGCAGTCACAGCTGCAGGAGTCCAGGAACAGTTGCAAGCTTTAGCAGATGATTCCTGACTGACTCCCTCACTAAAATCTCTTTGGATGTTGCTCCCTCCTGCCTGTAAGAACCTGTGTTTCAATTTACTTTTTTTGCCAAGTGGTGTGTTTATGGGATGTTACAGGAATTGGAACAGCTCCTTAGTTAAGTTGCTGTATCAAGTCAGTTACATTTTCCAATAGTTAAGTTATTCTAAATTCCGTTTTCTTTTGTTTGTGTTTCAACTGCAGTGTTTAAATAAATTCTGTTTTGCTTAAAGCCGAGTGGTTTGACCAGCTGCATCATACCTGGAATATCCACTTCACATCTGCCTTTAAATCTGTTATAATATGGTCGATAACAGATTACCGTCTTAATCTGCAGCTCAGATTGGAAGAAGAGTCAATGACATTCGCATTTCAACTTCAAGCAAAATGTCTTTTATTCATTTTTTTTGTAACATTAACTAACACGAGGGGTCATAGTTTTAAGCTGGTTGGAGGAAAGTATAGAGGGGATGTCAGAGGCGGGTTCTTTACACAGAGAGTTGTGAGAGCATGGAATGCGTTGCCAGCAGCAGTTGTGGAAGCAAGGTCATTGGGGACATTTAAGAGACTGCTGGACATGCATATGGTCACAGAAATTTGAGGGTTCTGTGAGGATCAATGGTCAGCACAACATCGTGGGCTGAAGGGCATGTTCTGTGCTGTACTGTTCTATGTTCTATGTTCTATTAACATGGTAGCACATACCCCCATGTATACTATTGGCTAATTAGTGTTGGATCGTTCAACTATTATTGAGTTCCCAATACATCGTTCAATTAGTAATCTTGTTGCTGTGATCTGAATGGGCTCCTTTTTTGTGGGAAATTTATTTTTCATGGTTGCTTGTGGCCTCTTCTCTCTTAACTATGATGTCTGCTGCAGCTATTTTGTACAGGACTGTAACAATCTTCTTTGAGATTTCTCACCATTCCAATTCTCAGAGTTGCTGTCCTTGATAAGAAGTAGGGAGGCTCCTCTCTATTAATTTTAAACTTTTCTAATATTTTAGCGATTAATATATAGTTCTATAATACCTCTGAATCCATAGCTATGATTATTTTGAAGAATCTTAATTAAAACCTAATTGTAGTATTATAACTGATTGATTTGAAGAAGACTTGAAGGAAATAAGTAATTGGTATGAAATGTTCTTACCTTTAGGATAGCAAAGAATGTCGCACATTCAATCTTACTGTAGTAAATGGACAGCTATTGTTTTAAGCGCTGAGAACACAAGCCTTTCCTACAGTCTCGTATTCCTGTTAAACATGCACTGCAAAGCATGGTGGGACTTTGTCAGCCATTTTTGTTGCACTGTCATGTGGCAGCCTTAGCAGATACTACCCTGACGAACACCTGCAGTGATGTCCTGGAGCTGAGATGACTGACCTCCAATAATCACAACTACCTTCCTATATGCTAGGTACGACTCCAACCAGCAGAGAGTTTTTCCCCAATTCCCATTGATTCCACTCTTGCCAGGGCTCCTCGATGCCACACTCGGTTGAATGCAGCTTGATGTCAAGGGCTGTCACTCTCACCTTCCCTCTGGAATTCAGCTCTTTTGTCCGTGTTTGAACCAAGGCGGTAATGAGGTCAGGAGTTGAGTGGCCCTGGTGGAACTCAAACTGGGCATCACTGAGCAGGTGGTGCTTGATAGAACTGTTGTTGGCACCTTCCATCACTTTACTGATGGTCAAGAGGAGGTTGACGAGACAGAAATTGGCAGATAATTGGTTTTTGCGTACAGGACATACCTGGGCAGTTTTCCACATTGTCGGATAGACATCAGTGTTGTAACTGAAACAGCTCGACGAGAAGCACGGCACATTTTGGAGCACAAGTCTTCAGTACTATTGCTGGAATGTTGTCTGGGCCAATAGCCTTTGCAGTATCCAGTGTCTCCAACTATTTCTTCACATCACACGGAGTGAACTGAGTTGGTTGTGATGCAGGAGACCTCTGGTCGAGGTTGAGATAGATAATCCAACTGGTACATCATGCTGAAGATTGTTGCAAACACTTTAGTCTTACCTTTTGTGCTGGTCTGCTGAAGATGGGAATATTTGTGGAACATAAGAACAGAAGTAGGCCATTCAGCCCCTTGAGGAGAAAGTGAGGTCTGCAGATGCTGGAGATCAGAGCTGAAAATGTGTTGCTGGAAAAGTGCAGCAGGTCAGGAACAGGAGAATCGACGTTTCGGGCATAAGCCCTTCTTCAGGAATGAGGAAAGTTTGTCCAGCAGGCTAAGATAAAAGGTAGGGAGGAGGGATTTGGGGGAGGGGCGTCGGAAATGCGATAGGTGAAGGGAGGTCAAGGTGAGGGTGATAGGTCAGACTGGGGTGGGGGCGGATAGGTCAGCCCCTTGAGCCTATTCTGCTATTCAATGGCACCTTGGCTGATCTGTGGCCTATCTCCATACACCTGCCTTTGGCCCATATTATTTAATACCTTTGCTTAACAAAGATTTATCTATCTCAAATTTAAAACTAACAACTAATCCATCATCCATTTGTGGAAGAGAGTTCCAAACCTCTCCCACTCTTTGTGTGTAGAGATGCTTCCTAACATCTCTCCAGAACAGTCAGACCTTAATTCTTAGACCCCTGATTCTAGGGTCCCCAATCAGCGGAAATATTTTTTCTTTTCTTTTTAAGTTAAAAATCAGAGAACACCAGGTTATAGTCCAACAGGTTTAATTGGAAGCACTAGCTTTCGGAGTGACGCTCCTTCATCAGGTGGTTGTGCTTTTTAATATATTGAAGAATTCCATCACATCACCCCTTATCCTTCTAAATTCTGGAGAAAACAGGCCCAATTTGTGTAATCTCTCCTCATAACGTAACCTCTGAAGTGCAGGTATCATTTTTGTAAACCAATGTTGTACTCCCACCAAGGCCAATATATCCTTCCTAAGGGTTAGTGCACAGTTCTACTGACAAAACTCCAAATGGAGTCTAATCAAGGTTTTGTATAACTGCAGCATATCATCTGCATCCTGATTATTGTTTGTGGAGTAAGTTAGCTTTATCTGATGCTTCCTGCCTCCCCAGGTTATTATATTCTATGTTCTATGTTCTATCTCTCCAGAACAGTCAGACCTTAATTCTTAGACCCCTGATTCTAGGGTCCCCAATCAGCGGAAATATTTTTTCTTTTCTTTTTAAGTTAAAAATCAGACAACACCAGGTTATAGTCCAACAGGTTTAATTGGAAGCACTAGCTTTCGGAGCACTGCTCCTTCATCAGGTTGTTGTGCTTTTTAATATATTGAAGAATTCCATCAGATCACCCCTTATCCTTCTAAATTCTGGAGAAAACAGGCCCAATTTGTGTAATCTCTCCTCATAACGTAACCTCTGAAGTGCAGGTATCATTTTTGTAAACCAATGTTGTACTCCCACCAAGGCCAATATATCCTTCCTAAGGGTTAGTGCACAGTTCTACTGACAAAACTCCAAATGGAGTCTAATCAAGGTTTTGTATAACTGCAGCATATCATCTGCATCCTGATTATTGTTTGTGGAGTAAGTTAGCTTTATCTGATGCTTCCTGCCTCCCCAGGTTATTATAGACCAGACCAAACCCCCTCAAAACATCAAGGGGATAGCCTAGACCCTAGCTTTTTCTTATTTAAATGGCAAGTACGAGCTGTGTTCCAGATGCAATTTGATTGGTCATACTATCAGGCTTGAAGCAAAACACACTTTATTCATTCACTATAAAATCATGAGGGGCTTAGTTTGGAGGGATACATAGTCTTTTGTCCAGGGATGTGGAATTGAAAACTAGAGAGCATAGGTTTAAGGTAAGAGGGACAAGATTTAAGTTCCTGAGGGGCAACTTCTTCATGGAGAGAGTGGTGCGTATATAGAATGAGCTGCCAGTGAAAGTGGTTAAGGCAGGTACTATAGCAACACTTTAAACAACATTTGGATAAGTGCATGGATGGGAAGGGTTTAGAGGGATATGGACCAAATGCAGACAATTGGAACTCACTGAGTGGGCACCATGGTCAGCAATGGAGCAGTTTGGGCCAAAGGGCCTGTTTCCATGCTGTATTACTATTTGAATTTATGACTCTATGACTATAGTTAAAATACAGACAAAATAAAATAAAATAAAATAATTGGCTTGACTGTGATTGTATCAAAATATTCAATAAAATAATAAACTACTCAGTAATTGTTCCAATATAGCACCATGCAATAAACACACCCTTGGCAAAGGCAAATTCAGTAAACTAGATTGTCTTACATGCAATTCTAGCAGCAGGCCCTCAGCTTTTAACTGTAACAAAGAAAGAGAGCTATAGCAGCTTTCAGAACTCTAACAGCTACTGAAAGCTAAAGTAAAATCCTGGTTCTGTGCGGGGCTTGACCCTTCCTGTTCAGGCAGCTTCGATTGTTCCAACTTTAAAAAAGACCTAAAGTCTCAAAAGCTGTTAACTTTATTGGCTTGAAGTAGATTAGATTTTAGATTAGATTAGATTACTTACAGTGTGGAAACAGGCCCTTCGGCCCAACAAGTCCACACCGACCCGCCGAAGCGCAACCCACCCATACCCCTACATTTACCCCTTACCTAACACTACGGGCAATTTAGCATGGCCAATTCACCTAACCTGCACATTTTTGGACTGTGGGAGGAAACCGGAGCACCCGGAGGAAACCCACGCAGACACGGGGAGAACGTGCAAACTCCACACCGTCAGTCACCTGAGGCGGGAATTGAACCCGGGTCTCTGGCGCTGTGAGACAGCAGTGCTAACCACTGTGCCACCGTGCCACCCTAGTAGGTTGCTGAGCACTTCTGTCTCAACCTTTCTTCATAAAAAATCCAGGACAAATAGACCTCTGAAAGCCATAGTATCATTACATGTTTGGCAGACAAGAAGTCCTGTTTGGTAGCTTCACCAAATTGCAACCCCCCCCCCCCCCCCCCCCACCCCATCCTCATTTTTAGGTCCTTCTGGTGTTGCTGCTGAAATGCTCTCCCATACTCTTCATTGAGCCAGGGTTGATTCCCTAGCTTGGTGATGAGGTGGGTGTTATGCCTGGCTACGAGGTGACTGATTGTGCTGCAGTATGATTCTGCTGCTGTTAGTGGCCCACAGCGCCTCATAGATGCCCAGTCCTGAGTTGCGAAATCTGTTTGGAGTCTATCCCACTTAACACGGTGATAGTGCCACGCAACAAGATGGAGGGCATTCTCAATGTGAAGACAGGACGTCATCCCCATGGGGACTATGCGGTGGCCACTATTACCGGTACTGTCATGGACAGATGTATCTGCAGCTGGCAGATTGGTAAGGACCAGGGTGAAGCATGTTTCTCCCTCTTGTTGGTTCCTCACCACCTGCTACACACCCAGTCTAGCAGCTATGTCCTTTAGCACCAACCAACTTGATCAGTAGTGCTGCTACAGTAGTGTACACCACAGTGCTGTCCCCTCTGCTCAGTCTGCCCTGCTGCATTGACAGGAGATAGTCAGGAGGGTGATGGTAGTGTCTGGAACATGGCCTGGAAGGTATGAATCAATGTGTATGACAATGTCAAGCTATTGCCTGACTAGCCTGTGCGACAGCTCTCCCAGGTTTGATGCTCGCCCCCAGACGCTAGTGAGGAGGAACTATCCAGGGTCAATGGGGCTGTGCTTGCTGTTTTCAATTCTGGTTAGTTATTGCGTCAGAGGGTCTGCCTAATTTCATTCCTTTTTCCTTTCCTTAATGGTTGATACAACAGAGTTTTGCTGAGTCATTTCAGAGGACAATTAACACTGCTATGGATCTGTAGGGACATGCAGGAAAGAACAGCAGTTTCCATCCCTGAAGAAGATTAGTGAACCAGGTCGATTTTCAAAGTCAAGAGCGTGGTGCTGGATGCTGCCTGACCTGCTGTGCTTTTCCAGCACCACTCTAATCTAGACTCTGATCTCCAGCATCTGCAGTCCTCATTTATGCCTGCTGGAAAAGCACAGCAGGTCAGGCAGCATCCGAAGAGCAGGAGAATGATGAAGGGGTTATGCCCGAAACGTCGACTCTCCTGCTCCTCGGACGCTGCCTGACCTGCTGCGCTTTTCTAGCACCACACCCTCGACTCTGATCTGCAGCATCTGCAGTCCTCACTTTCTTCAGGTCGATTTTCAAACCAATCGACAATGCTTTCAAAGCCATGATTGGTTTTCTATTTCCAGATTTTCACTGAATCTATAATGGTGGGATTCAAACCCGGGATCCCAAAGCATTACCTGGATTTCTGGATTCAATCCAGCAACAATACCATTGCCTCCCTCAATGCCAATGGAAACTGAAGTATGCAGAGTATATCATTCAAGAACAGCTCTCATATCTCTGTGTTTCTTTGCATAGCCATGATACTTCATTGGAAAGGTAAGGTAGCCCTGAGGATACAATCGTGAGATCCCTTTAAGGGAGGTCAGGTCAGCTTTCAGAATGTTAGTTGTCCTTTGGTAGAGATGAGTTACCCTTTAGAATGGGGAAAAGTGGGTGAGATAATGTACACAAACATACTTTTACCTTCTCCATACCTTCTCAAAGACAACATGGATGGGTTGGCTCAGGCAGTGACTCCCACATCCCAAGAATTAATAAAAAAACTGACAAGTTGATTGAAGCTCTGAAAAGACCTATCAGAATCAGCTGACATAGTGTTAAAAATAATTGTAAGGAGGACTTGTGGAAGGTAAATATCAAGGGGAGTGTGGTAATCCCTATGAGCCCCAGAGGGAATTATTAATTAATCTCCTTGTGGAGCTAGTAGAGTAAATATTCCCTTGGCAGCAGGCCAAGGCAATGACCTGTCCAACAGGAACTCATCACCTGAACCCTCTATGAAGCAGACCCACGGATGGATCTGCAGAACCATCTGTCCAGGGAGTTATTACTGTCACACGTACTGAGATACAGTGAAAATTATTGTATTCCATGCAAACCAGACAAATCATACCTTACATAAGTACGGAATAGAACAGAATACGGAATATGGTGTCATAGCTACAGAGAAGGTGCAGAGAAAGATCAACTCTAATATTTGAATAGCTTGATGTTCAACAATAAATGATGTGCCAATCCAGTTGGGATTCCTGAATTAGCAGGAAGCTAGCAATCACATTATACATTAAAACATCTTGTCCTTTGAAAAAGCGTTTGAACTGTTAAAAAGAATTATTGCTGAAGATTTCTCATTGTATGTTGACAAAGGCCTGAGGGTGGGCGTCTATTACTGGATTAGTCCTGCATCATATGTCACAGTAGGGTGCCTGTCTGATTGACAACATCAAGTGATTATCGATTCTTTCAAGTGGGAATACAATTGAATTCCATTGAATGTCATTCTGAGGAATTGTGCACTTGAATAAAATATATATTTTCATAAGACATTTCTGAATTAAAAGAACATAGAAATTGAGTTTAGGAATTTTAGTGGACTGAATGACCTACAGTGATAGGGAGGGACATATAGCCCAAAAGCACAGATAAAAGCCCTCACATCTTCTCCTGATTTCTGAGCCTATCACCACAGGTCTCAGTGTTCCTGCACAACCTTTAAAACCACACCATGAATTTCACACTGCAACCTTCCTTTCTTCCTTCCGAACTGTGTTACTCCACACTTCTCTGTGATAAATCTCAGCTGCCATGTTTGAGATTATTGCAGTCTGTCGATGACTTTTTAGAGACTATTACTATCCTTCTCGGAGTTAAGTACATTGCCAAACTTCATTTTATTTGCAAATTTTGAAATTACGTTTTGGGTACACAAGGCCAGTTCATTAATTTATATCAGAAAAATCAGCGTGGAACAGCATTATATGCTTACCAGCAGTCTGACAAAAAGCACTGCTCTCAGGTTTCTGTTGTCAGCCATTTTTATATTGTGAAGTCCCTGCTCCATTAATTCCACGGGCTTTTGATTTGTCAACAAATCTCGTGTTAGTTTGTGAAACAAATTTCAAAACTCCACACAGGTGTTTCGAGGCAGGATCATAAAGTCTGGACATCTCCCAACATCTACCTCCAATTTAAACCACAGTCCCATGTGTATCTAACCACAACAGTAGACTTTGGCTACAGTCACAATAGAAGTTATAGAGGTTTACAAAATCATAAGGAGCATGGATAGGATAAATAGACAAAGCCTTTTCCCTGGGGTTGGGGAGTCCATAGAGGACATAGGTTTAGGGTGAGAGGGGAAAGATATAAAAGAGACCTACGGGGCAACTTTTTCACGCAGAGGGTGGTACGTGTGTGGAATGAGCTGCCAGAGGAAGTGGTGGAGGCTGGTACAATTGCAACATTTAAGAGGCATTTGGATGGGTATATGAATAAGAAGGGTTTGGAGGGATATGGGCTGGGTGCTACCAGGTGGGACCAGATTGGCTTGGGATATCTGGTCGGCATGGACAGGTTGGACGGAAGGGTCTGTTTCCGTGCTGTACATCTCTCAGGACTACATTGGTTTCAGTGTGAATTGAATTGAATTGAATTGAATTGAATTGGCTTTGTCACATGTACTCAAATGAGTACTGTGAAAAATTTATATGTCACCACTTACAGTGCCATCTTAGGTACAGGGTACCTAGGTACAATCCTTAGTTACAGAATAGAGAAACATAGAAAAAAAGTTACGATATAGCTGAACACAGTACGACTGTAGGTCAGAAAAAATTAGAAGCAAAGTTATAAAAAAGGGTGGTGACTAAGATAATTACCTAACCCTGAGTTACAGTTGCAAGTACTTAGTTATACTGTTTTAAATTGTGGAAACTTATAAGCTGGGTTGTAAATTCTATGTTGGAGCCAAGTTGAACAAAGCAAGAAGGAGTTGGGAGATCATGTTGTGGCTGTACAGAACATTGGTTTGGCCACTGTTGGAATATTGCATGCAATTCTGGTCTCCAAAAAATGTTGTGAAACTTGAAAGGGTTCAGAAAAGATTTACAAGGATGTTGCCAGGGTTGGAGGATTTGAGCTATAGGGAGAGACTGAACAGGCTGGGGCTGTTTTCCCTGGAGTGTCGGAGACTGAGGGGTGACCTTATACAGGTTTACAAAATTATGAGGGGCATGGATAGGATAAATAGACAAAGTCTTTTCCCTGGGGTTGGGGAGTTCATAGAGGACATGGGTTTAGGGTGAGAGGGAAAGATATAAAAGAGACCTAAGGGGCAACTTTTTCACTCAGAGGGTGGTACATGTTTGGAATGTGCTACCAGAAGAAGTGGTGGAGGCTGGTACAATTGCAACATTTAAGAGGCATTCTGATGGGTATACGAACAGGAAGGGTTTGGAGGGATTTGGGCTAGGTGCTGGCAGGTGGGACTAGATTGGGTTGGGATATCTGGTCGGCATGGACAGGTTGGACTGAAGGGTCTGTTTCCATGCTGTACATCTCTATGACTCTATAAATAACTGTAATCCAAATTTTTCAATATAACTAATGACTAAATTAAGAGAGGAGCTGCATATTTCAGCTGGGCTTGATAAACCACATGAGACAACATAGACAAAAAAAACTTTCTACTTCCATCTGAAGCCAAATAAATCCTTTTGGTGTTTGAGGGAAATCACAAGGAGCTTGAAAATGTCTTGAGATAAATTTAACATTTTTTGATCATTTTCGGCTGAAATATTGTAGATTTTGACTTTAGCAATCATCAGATACTGATCCCAATCTCTGGCACAGATTAGTAAACAAATAACGGTGGGATTGCTTTCTTGTAGAACATAGGCATAACAAATTACAATGAAAATACATTATTCATAAATGCAATTAGAGCCATATTCCAGTTCATTGCATGAACTGGTGTCTTGATTTCCTGAGGAGAAAGTGAGTCTGCAGATGCTGGAGATCAAAGTTGAAACTTTATTGCTGGAACAGCACAGCAGGTCAGGCAGCATCCAGGGAACAGGAGATTCGACGTTTCGGGCACAGGCCCTTCTTCAGGAATGACCTGAAGAAGGGCCTGTGCCCGAAACGTCGAATCTCCTGTTCCCTGGATGCTGCCTGACCTGCTGTGCTGTTCCAGCAATAAAGTTTCAACTCTTGATTTCCTGAAATGTGTTTCTTACTGAATTGCAAGGGCGGAAAGAAAGATTGCTGTTGGGTGGGCTTTGATATGTTTTGACTGAAACTGGAAAAAAAACTAATCAAATACTGGCGTGAGAACTCAATGCTATCTATAATAAGCTGCCTTCGTTATTTTGTAAAATGTAAGTATATTGAAACAGTAGAAATATTTGTTTATGCAACAGGTCTGGATCATTTGAAATGAACTGCATGTAAAGTAGATGGAAACAAATTCAATAACAACATTCAAAAGTGAATTTAGTATACATTTGAAAATGAAACATTTCGGTGGCTCAGTAGTTAGCACCACAGCCTCACAGCACCAAGGACCCCTGGTTCAATCACAGCTTTGGGCGACTCTCCCTGTGGAGTTTGCACATTCTCCCCGTGTCTGCGTGGGTTTCCTCCGGGTGCTCTGGTTTCCTCCCACAGTCCAAAGCTGTGCAGGTCCAGGTAGAGTGGATTGCAAAATGCAGAGTTATGGAGCGAGGGAGAGTCTGGGTGTGACACTATTTGGAGGGTTGGTGGAGACTGAATGGCCTGCTTAAATGCTGCAGGGATTCTATGATTTGCAGATCAATAGCAGAGGAGCGTGACCATTTAGGAAACTGTTTCAAAGAATCCAGTCCAGGCTACTGAGGAGAACAGTCTCCTCCCTGTGCTGTGTGGTGCAGAACTTTGCTCTGATATTGGGTATTGGGGAGTCTCCCGGCTCAGAAGCAGCCCACCTGAATGGTGTAGTCTTTGCTGTGGAAGGAACAGACATCGATGGAGTCCGGCCCGAGGAGTCAGGTTAGAGGTCAGCATAGGGGTTATCAGGTGTCAAGGTTAGCTGCTTCAGGCTTGGGTTCTCCACGACTTTGACCAGTTCTTTTGTTAAATATTAGGCTCACTATTCCTCACCTGTCCACACGTACACATATCCAACCTAAATCATGCTCCATCCACCCCAGGACCTCTCATATTCTTCAAGTCAAACTATTCCCTAAAACCCACCACCATTTGGTCTTATGCTACCAGGGTCAACTCTCATCATTGGGAAAGCCTCAGGAGTCATGAGTCATCACTTTAAAATTCTAATAAAACTGCTTACAGTCTTCGTGAGACCAAAAAACACACCTATTAAAGAAAAGCATACAGAAAACATTTAAATCGCATCAAGTATTTAAGCTCTGGTAAAAATGAACTTATATTCACAGTTCCATATCAAAAACAGTTAATACTTTAATAGCCTCTTTGAGCTGTCAGTCAAACCATGAACTTAGGGTGTTCTATTGAGACAATGGTAAGTTCAGAACGTATCTAAAAGTTATCATTAACATAATGGTCACTGATAAGTGAATGTCAACAGCTATTGTAACTGTCATGACAAATATTTTTCTATTTTCTCTAGCACAGGCAGCTGACACTTTTTCTTTTAACCTCTATAGGGGTGAGTATTTAATTATTTTTACAGCCCGACAGTTCTACAGATATACCCATCCGTCAAAGACATTGTGATAACTTTTAAAAAGAAACATTTCTACGTTGTGGCCCTTTCTATAGTGAAAATGGTTCTGACTGAACTCTGAGCCTCATTCAGACCCTGTGTGTGACCAATGCTCTGCTCCCTTTCCCTTACCTCGAGACAAAATAAACTGCAGAAGCTGGGATCCAAGGTAGACAGGCAGGAGGCTGGAAGAACACAGCAAGCCAGGCAGCATCAGGAGGTGGAGAAGTCCACGTTTCGAGTATCACCTTTGCTCAGAAATGGACATGGGGTGGGGGGGGGGGGGTGCCACAGACAAGGGGGGAGCAGGGGGAGGAGGAGTTTGGTTGGGGAGAGGGGCAGAATGATGAGGCAGTGATAGGTGAACACAGGAGGTGGTACGACCTGGTTGGTTGATGGAACCAACATTGACTTCTTCGATTTCAAAGAACCTTCCCACCTCTCCCCCAACTCCCTTTCCAGCTCTGTCACATTCCATCTGTTGACCTTTTCTTCCAGCTACCAACTGGATTCAAGCCTCCCATCAACCTACCAGGTCGTACCCACCATTTGTGTCCACCTCACCACTCCGCCCCTTTCCCCACCCAAACCCCATCCTCTCTTTACCTGTAGCTCTCGCTACCTCCACTTCCATTCCTGAAGAAGGTTTGTATCCCGAAACATCAACTTCTCCTCCTCCTGATGTTGTGTTCTTCCAGCCTCCTGTTTGTCTATGTTTCCCTTACCAGGGATCACGGTATCTGCAAGAAAGGGGTGTGCAGCATTTGGGTGCAATGGCTACCCATTTAGGAGTCTCCTGAGTGTCCCCTGACCTTCACTAAAATCCAGGCCGATGATTCAGCAGCATGATTTAATTGTTATTTTAGTATGAAGGAAATATCAGAGTCTAAATAATTGATGTATTAGTGAACCTTTCAAACCCTTTGCACAGGGAGAAAGTGAGGACTGCAGATGCTAGAGTCGAAGAGTGTGGTGCTGGAAGAGCACAGCAGGTCAGGCAGCATCCGAGGAGCAGGAGAAATCAACGTTTCAGGCATAAGCCCTTCATCAGGAATGAGACCCAAGGCCCAAGGAGTATCTCTCAGCTCTCTCCTCCCCCCACCCTGGCCCACAAGCCTCATTCCTGATGAAGAGCTAATGCTCAAAATGTCAATTCTTCTGCTCCTCGGATGCTGTCTGACCTGCTCTGCTTTTCCAGCGCCACACTCTTAAACCCTTTGCACAGTACATTTACATGATTGCACGCAAGTGAAAAAAAGTGAATATGTATAATATGATGAAAGATGAATGAGTTTGGATTTTAAAGTCACATTACACCAGGTTATAGTCTAACACGTTTATTTAAAATCACAAGCTTTCTGAGCGCTGCTCCTTCATCAGGTGAAGTCATCTGGTGTCATGTGATTTCTGATTATATCCACCCTAGTCCAATACCAGCATCTCTACATTTGGCTTTTGAAATAGTAGCATTTGGGTATTGGTTACCTCTGATTTTTTTTTAAAACTAAGGCAGACAGTTCTGTCAGAATAGTTACCTATGTCCATATGTGTCAGAGAGCTGATGATCCCAAATGCCAGGACTGTTAAGGGGAAATTGTTTGTACGGTGATGTTTATGACAAATGGGTAAACTTTGGAAGGAATTAACTTGCTCACATTCTGGAGTAAAATTGAGAATTGATTTGGTTTGGAATATCCAGAAGTTAGAAGCTTTAGGGTAGTTCTGAAAAGTCCTGATCGAGTTCAGAAGCAATTCTAGTTTTCCCTCCTTACATAAGTTTAAGGCAATTCAGAGGAAACTAGTCACCTCAGTAGAAATGTTTAGTTTGTACAATTTTTTTTGCACTAATTTATGGGATGTGGACAATACAGATTAGGGTCAGCAGTTCTGGCCAATCCTGAATTTCTCAGAGGGCAGTGAAGGGTTAACATATTCCTGTAGGCCTGGAGTCACATGTAGGTCAGATCAGATAAAATGGCAGATTTCTTTTCCCCTCAAAGACATTTGTGAACCAGAGTCTTGTCAGTCATTGCACATCGCCAATAGACAAGCCTTTTCTAAAATTCCAGATTTATTTGATTAAATTCAAAGTTTGACATCAACTACGGTCTTAAACTGAGATATTTTTTCATTGTGTTTACCTTAAAAAATAACCTAAAATACTCCTGCTGGAACAAATGACACACTCACAATCTACTATCCCTGTAATTACCCTTTTCTTCCTGTTTCTCCTCACCCAGACAACAGGATCACATGATTATCATTTCAGCAGAAGCCAGGTCCTTTAACATATCACATACCATTTAATCATAGAATCCCCACGGTGTGTAGACAGGCCATTCAGCCCATCAAGTCCACACTGACCCTCCAAAGAGCATCCCACCCAGACCCACCCACATTTTCCCATGGCTAAACCAACTAGCCTGCACATCCCTGGACCCTATGGGCAATTTAGCATGGCCAATCCACCAAACCTTCCTGAGGGAGGAAACCGGAGCACCCGGAGGAAACCCACACAGACACAGGGAGAATGTGCAAACTCCACACAGACAGTCGCCCGAAAGCCCCAGTGCTGTGAGGCAGCAGTGCTAACCACTGAGCCACCGTGCGTATATTTGCTTTCAGAGAAACTTTGTTCAAAGAAGAAACATCACCCCACAAAAAAAATTGATCTTTTTTCAAAAGTGCATGGGTAATCATAGTAAACAACGACAAGTGCCCTTCAACCTCAGGCTTTTTAGAGTTTGTGTCGTTTATGGCCTCTCTGAAAAGAAAGCCAAGGGCAGTATGACCTTGTTAATAGAGCAGCATTAATTCAATTCTGGTCTCAAATCGACTTGTCCCATTCTCCAGAAATACCAACTCACCAGTACTGGAGACCATCTCTTCCAGCCTAGCCCATCCTCCACTCTGCAATCACTTTCTGTTCACTTTCTCCCTTTACCAACCTGTCTCACTCTTGTTGATCCTAAAGTGAGTGTTGGCTCTCGATGTCAATCAGTAAGGTGAAGGTATAGTGTTGGACTGGGATGGACAAAGTCAGAAGTCACACTACACCAGATTAAAGTTCAACAGGTTTATATTAGATCGCAGGTTATGGGCTTTGAGATATTCATGACATTTATGATAAAGTGGATTCACATGAATATTTTCTTTCTTTTGACACATTAACACTCGTCAGTGCATCCTCTTCAAAACAAAATTACAATTTCCTTTTCGGATTAAATTAATATCCATGGAGCGCTACCCTGCAGATCCTTCACGTTAAGAATGAATAATGTTAATTTGATGAGGCACTTTTATTATTGCAGTTTCTTCCAAGATCTGCATTAAAACAATTGGATTAGCTTTACTGTCAATGAGAAAGTGTTTGCCTTATTTCAGGGAGCAAGAGTGCAGAACTCAGCTAAGAATCTTGGAGTGAGAGACCGAACACCACAGTCAGCTCCAAGGTAACTGCTTTACATAACTAAGATAATGAAATATTATGTTAGTTTGTTCTGTATTCGTCTCTGACAACAGCAGCCATTAAGCTAGAACAGTATGCTTACTGTCTGATTATGATATGTACCATTTATCAGGCACTTGTTGACATATGGCTGTGGTATTTTTAGATGAGGCGTTGGGGGCCGGGGAAACAGAAGGCTTGAAGGGGGTGGAGGGCGTGGGTGGTGTCTCGAATGTATGTGGGGAATTCCTGGACTAGGGGGGATAGGACAGTATCGAGGTAAGTGTTGACATATATTACAGACCATGCCAGACCCCTCAAAACATTTCAGAAAGGTAGCCCAGACCCTAACTTTGCGAGTTGTTTGAAGCAGGTGTATGGTGGATATTTTAGGAGCGATGCAGCTGGTGAAACCACTAAGTTTTAAACAAAACAGAATGTATTTACTGAAACACAAACAACAGAAAACAGAATACTGAATAACTTAACCTCTCTGAAAACCCAATAGATCATCCCAACTTCATGATGCTGCTCCAAATACTTACAACAATTCCCATAAACACCCCTTGGTACAAAAGGTAAAATCATACACAGGGTCTTACAGGAGAGATGTCAGAGAGAGAGAGAGAGAGGACCAGCAGCTTCTTTGGGTCCAGCAGCTTTTTTCCAAACCAGAGAAAAGCCAAACTGGGAGAACTGGCCACTCCCCTTCCATTGTACAAGTGTTTTTATTAACAATAGAAAGCCTTCTGCCTGAGGCAGTATCTGCTAGCTATTATCAAACTGGCCCTAAAACCCTTCAACCTCAGGCTTTTTAGCATCTGTGTCGTTTATGGCCTCTCTGAAAAGAAAGCCAAGGGCAGTATGACCTTGTTAATAGAGCAGCATTGTCTCACATAACTGTGAGTATGGGGATGGTATTGCAGTGATTAGCACCTCAATATAGAGTGATTGTGATGTTGCACTTATCACTCACACCTTATGACTTTAAATACCGCACAAACTTCAGAATTATCACTAAAACCCCAAACAATACACCAATGGCCCTTTGGAAGGAAACATCACATTTATCTATGATTTGGCTCATACATGACATTAATACAATGCCATGTGGTTCATCAAGTGCCCCAAAGTGGCACAACTAGACATTTAGTAGTAAAACATTTTGGAAGTTCATTTGCAGGATGGGACATCACGGTTCGTACTTATTGACCTCATGAGGGTAATACTGAGCTGCTTTCTTGAACCACTGTAGTCTTCATGTGGCGTTACACCGAGCTGTTAGAAAAGGAGTTTATTGACACAGCAACAGTCAAGGTGGTTTCAATCCAAGTCAGGACTGTGTTGCTTGGAGGGGAATGTGCCCTTGACTTGCTTGGGTGGAGAGGTCATTTATTTGGGAGATGAATCACTGCACTGCATCGCAGAGATGGTACTCACTGCTGCCATTGTGCATCAGTGATGGAGTGTTGAGGATGTAAGATGGGGGGATCTGGTGCCAATCAAGCAAGCCACTGCTCCTGGGGTCTTGAATAGCATCAAACACTTCTAGAAGGCAAGTGGTGAGAATTCCAATATATTCCAATTTTTGCCTCAAAAACACTGGATCTGCTTTGGGTAAATTCCAAGGCTCGAAGCTTATCTTGTAGCCACAATATTTATTTATTGGTTCCTGAGCCTCTGGTTCATGGTAATTCCTCCCCTTATTTATTTATTGGTTCCTGAGCCTCTGGTTCATGGTAATCCCCCCCCCCCACAGGATGTTGACAGGACAAGATCCAGCATTAGTTGTGCCATTGAAGGTCAAGGGGAGATGGTTGGATTTTCTTTTGTTGAAGATGGTCATTGACACTGTGCAGAGTGAGCGTTAACTCCCATTTATCATTCCTAGCCTGAATGTTATGCAGGCCTTGTTGTGTGTGGACATGAACTGCTCCAGTATCCGAAGAGTCAGGAATGTGCTAAACATTGTGCAGTCATCAGAGAATATCCACATTTCTGACCTATGATGGAAAAGGGGTCATTGATGTTGCAGGATGGTTTAACCTATAGCTATGCTGAAGAACTCCTGCAGTGATATCCCAGGGCTGATCTGGTAGATCCCCAATAACCACAACCATCCTCCTCTCTGCATAGTATGACTCCTTCCAGTAAAGGGTTTCTCCTTGATCTCACTGCTTCCTGTTTTGCTAGGGCTCCTTGATGCCATGTCATTCAATTGAAGCCTTAATGTCATCTCTGGAATTCAGCTCTTTCATCTGTGTTTGCACCAAAACTGTAATGAGGTCAGAACATGTCGTGGCCACATCTGAACACAAACTGCATGCCTGTGAGTAGGTTATTCCTGAGAAAATACCACTCGATAACACTGTTGATGCTCCCTTCTGTCACTTTGCTGATGGTCAAGCTAAGGCAGAATTGGCCACGTTGGATTTACCTTGAAGACAAGTTTCCACATTGCCGCTGAGATGCCAGTGTCATAGCAGTCCTGGAACAACTTGGCTCGGGGTATGGCTACCCTGGAGCACATATGGACAGGGTGCATGGTCTTTGCAATATCCAGTGTCCTCTGTCATTTCTCGATATCCCATGGAGTGAATCAAATCCTGGAATTTAATATGTATCAAAAGATACATGGTCCATGTAATGACTCCTGGGGAAAATTAAACTCTATATTTCAATGTTTATTTTCAAATTTAGTTACAAGTGGTTGGTTTATCACAGTACTGTAATTGTTATGGTGGAGGAGGAGATCTCTCAGCCTATTGTATCTGCAGGAGCGTGATGTGGAGATGCTGATGTTGGAGTGGGGTGGAGGAAATCAGAAGTCACATGACACCAGGTTATAGTTCAACAAGCTTTCGGAGCGCTGCTCCTTCATCAGGTGAAGTCACTTTATCTGACAAAGGAGCAGTGCTTTGAAAGCTTGTGATTTGAAATAAATCTGTTGGACTTCTGACTTCAACCAATAAGGGCAGTAGATGGTGTTAGAGACATTATGGAGCAGTGGGGCTTTGCAGCAAGCAAGTTAAAAGAATTTTTTATCTTGCACTGAGAAACTGTGACAGGGAAATCCACACCCAATTCAGGGCAATTCAGCAGAGCGTGCAGTCGTAAGGATAAAGAGTTTTATGAGCTTGGCATTTGACAACACTTAGTAAAAGTGTTTGCCAGACTTAGTAATCTTCGCGTCAGCTGCTCCCAAAAGCAGGACAATCCGTTCAGACACGGACAGCAATGACAGCACATAGGACAATGTCAGAGAGAGGGAGCAACCAACAGAAAATTGCTGCTTCATGTCGATAAACAGATCGAAATTTTGCAATTTGCTGGCTCTGAAATGCTGTCCTCCAAGCTGTCAGCACTCATTAGGTAAGGTAAAGGCAACAATTTAAGTTTATACTTACTTGATTTATTTGGATTTAAAATCTTGCTGACAGTGATGTGTGGCATACCCAAATGTGCACTGAGCATGAAAAAGCCACCAGTAATCAAACAGAACTCCTTCTGGAAGTAACCATTTATAATGAGACATCATTTCTAATATGTTTACAAATTCACTCATGCTATCTAAGCACAAAAGAAACTCCTTTATTGTATCTTTGATGTATGCTGAACACTTAGTTAGAGAGCTATACAGGCCAGAAACAGACCCTTTGGTGCAACTTGTCCATACTGACCAGATATCCTCAATTAATCAAGTCCCATTTGACAGCATTTGGCCCATATCCCTTTAAACCCTTCCTATTCATATACCATCCAGATGCCTTTTAAATGTTGTAATTGTACCAGCCTCCACCACTTCCTCTGGCAGTTCATTCCATACACGTACCACCCTCTGCATAAACAAGTTGCCCCTTAGGTGCCTTTTAAATTTTTCCCCTCTCACTGTAAACCTATGCCCTAAAGTTTTGGAATCCCCTACCCTGGGGAAAAAAGACCTTGATTTTTCACCCTACCTACATCCCTCATGATTTTACAAGCCTTTACGAGGTCACCCCTCAGCCTCCGACACTCCAGAGAAAACAGCCCCAGCCTGTTCAACTTCTCCCTGTAGCTCAAATGCTCCGACCTTGGCAACATCCTTGTCAATCTTTTCTGAACCCTTTCAAGTTTAACAGCATCCTTCCCGGAGCAGGGAGACCAGACTTGAATTAGTTCAATAAACCTATTGCCTCTGAACTTAAAAGAAGCAATATGGAAAATTAGTGAGGGGAGTTATTTCAAAACCAAGCAAATAAAGGAAAATACTGCAACAGGTATAAACATATGAAAAACAAACTATACTGTGGCATTGATAGATTAATGAACAGCTGTAAGTTATAGGTTTCTTTTGGAAAGGCCAATGTGATGATTATTCACAACCTAGCCATTAAACTAAATCAATCAGTGAAGGTAAGCCCAAAACCTGTAATCAGGAACTAGAAGATCTACTATATAAAAAAAGATTTGTGGGTAAGTCATATATCACTGACAATAATACATCAGGGAATCACCACTGCAAATTCCCATCCAGACCCCCCCACAAACATTCCTGATTTTGAACTCTGTCACCATTCCATCACTGTATCTGGGTCAAAACCCTGCACCTCCCTTGCTAACAGCACTGTCGATGTACTTAATTGGATTGAAGTAATTCAAGGCTGCAGCTCACCACCACCTTTTCAAGGGTGTGTTTCCAGCGCACTTTGTTCAAAATGCTTTCGGCTGCTAGTCCCTTTGTGGATTCTGCGCTATTAGTTCTCTGGGCTTTGGAAATACTTACCCAAACTCTTTGAGGCTGCTGTGTTTTTCATAAATTACTGCTATTTTTAGTTCCTAGCATCCCCAACTCATCCTTATTCTCACTTACTCCTTCCAGTATTGTTGCACTCTTTACTTACACACATTTTTTGTACATGTTACTAAATGCAGCTGTCATACTTAAAGAGGTGAAATGAATTATTTTTACTGTTCTTCTCTCTGCTCTACAAGAGAGATGGATTCAAATTTTTTAGATTTAGATTAGGTTAGATTAGATTCCCTACAGTGTGGAAACAGGCCCTTCAGTCCATCCAGTCCACACCGACCCTCTGAAGAGTAACCCATCCACTCCCATTTCCCTCTGGCTAATGCACCTAACACTACGGACAATTTAGCATGGCCAATTCACCTGACCCGCACATCTTTGGACTGTGGGAGGAAACCGGAGCACCCGGAGGAAACTAACGCAGACACGGGGAGAATGTGCAAACTCCCCACAGACAGTCGCCTGAGGCAGGAATCAAACCTGGGACCCTGGTGTTGTGAGGAAATATCTTTTCCCTTCTAAAAGTAAATCATGGTGTGTTGATTCAAACCTTGTTTGTGAAGCTTAATTTAAAAATGGTCCAGAACAAATTCTTTATAAAGATTAAACAACATAAGGTTTATTGCTGCATTCAAAACCCAGGCACATGTTTCACAACACACAGGCTTTGGAGAAGGAAAATCAACATTACAAAAGGGGGCAAGTTTCAAATTTCTAAAAGTTTTAGATATCAAAACTGGTTTAAATTGCAACAATCACTATTGATATATATATGGGGCATAACCAAAGAGTGCTGGAGAAACTCAGCAGGTCTGGCAGCATCTGTGGAGAGAAAACATAGTTAACATTTTTTGAGTTCAGTAGTTCAGAGTGATAATAGTAAGTCAGAGGGAAATAAAATCTGACAATGGGGACCATAAATAGGTAAAAATGGGTTGGCTTTGCTGAAAATAGGCTATATCATAACAGGATCTGGGGTACCGGAGTGGGTAAAGGACATAAGAAGTGCTGGGGCCCTAAAATTGTTGAACTGGATATTGAGTCCAAAAGTCTGGATTGTTCTGGCGTGGAAAATGAGGTGCTGTTCTTCCAGCTTGTGCTGAGCTTCACTGGAGCACTGCAGCAAACCTGAGACAGAGAGGTTAGTCAGGAAACAGAGTGAAGTGGCAGGTAACTGGAAGCTCAGGGTCATTGTTGTGAGCAGAACGCAGGTGTTCTATGAAGCAGTCAGCCAGTCTACGCTTCCTTTCCCCAATGTTGAGGAGACCATATTGTGAGCAGCAAATACTGTAGACTGAGCGAAGGGCAGGTAGATTGCTGCTTTACTTGGAAGGTGTGTCTGAAGGTAACGAGGGAGGAAGTAAAAGGGCAAGTGTTACATCTTTTGCAATTACAGAACTGGACATGTCAGATCACGCAGTGAAGGCTGACTTGTTAAACCCTAACTTTGTTCATTTTTAACAGAGGAGGTCAGTTAGTAAACACACAAAAAATAAAATGTTTATCAAGGTTTTAATAAATGAAACATATTAAACTGGACAAAAATGTTGGAATGAAAAAAGATGTGGCCATGGAGACATCCAATCACACTGTATAGCCATGGCAACACCCTGACCAATCATATTTTTCTGCCTGGTCAGATAGTAAAGGTTGACAGTTATCTGCTCTTGCTGCATCTCCACGCCAATAATGTCAACCAACTGGCACCCTTGTCTCATGCTGCAAAAACTGGTGTCTCAAGTCCGAGGTCTGATGAGTGCAAGATGAATACCTTCAATTTTTTTGTCTCTATTTAGCAATGCTTAGCGTGGAAAGAGCTCAACATAAACTCTAGAAAAGAATTCAAACACCTATTGTCCTTTTATACCTGCTGTATCCTTATAAACCCTTAAATCTCCACTGACGAGCTTCCGCGATTTCCGAATAGAATTGCCAGATCTTTCTGCTTGCTCATCTGCTTTCTGAGCTGCACAAGTTTCTCAGGGGTTCACCTCAGTGGCTTCTAGTGGACTGGTTACTGCAGTAGACTGTGGTCCATCGTCTCTTTATCAGTATGATTGACAGTTGTCCTGGATAGTGCATTAACTTATGCCTTGCACAGCACACGGAGTGTAAAGGAGTCATATCTCATCAGTCTCAGCCTGAATCACTGTCTTGTCAAAGGTACAGATAGTCCTTCTGTAATGCGATGGTTGCATTTTTATGCAATTCCGCATTATAGAAAAATCATGCTTTGGTAATGTAATCGCGTTACAGCCAACACAGATTTTAAAAATTTGTGCTTTAGAAACAGCGTCCCCAATTCATCAATTGTGTTCGAGTGAATTCACATTAACGAAATGCGTGTTGTGACAGAATGACCTATATTTTTGCATTTTGTTGGAATTAATGTGACCAGTGGCTTATTGTCTGTTTTGACCTGGAGTCTCAACAGCCAATCAGGGCTGAGATGAGGAAGATTGTGATTGAACTGAAGAAGATGCAAAGGTGATTCGCCAGGACGCTGCCTGGGATGGTGCATTTTAACGTTGAAGAGAGGCTGGATTAATGTTCGTTTTCTTTGGAGCAGACAAGGTTGAGGGGCTGACCTGATTGAGGTGGATAAGATTACAAGGGGCATGCACAGGTTGGATGGGAAGCAGCTGTTCCCCTGAGTCAAAGGGTCAAGGACATGGGGGAACAGTGATAAAGCAAAAGGCAGGAAGTCAAGAGGGGTTTGGAGGAAAGCCTTTATTTCACCCAGAGGGTGCTGCGGGTCTGGAACCTACCTCCTGGGAGGGTAATTAAGATGGGAAACCTCAACATTTAATAAGTACTTGGAAGAGCATTTGAAGTGCCATAACATTCAAAGCTATGGGCCTAGTGCGGGAAAGAGGGACCCATGTAGGTAAACCCAGAAACATAGAAAATGGCTGCAGGAGTAGGCCATTCGGCCCTTCGATCCTGCATCACCATTCAGTATGATCATGGCTGACCATGCAATCTCACTATCCCTTTCCCGCTTTCTTCCCACACCTCTTAATCCCTTTAGCCACAAGTGTCACATCCAGCTCTCTCGTGAATATATCGAATGGCCCAACAGCTTTCACAGGTTCACAACTCTCTGAGTGAAGAAATTTTTCCTCATCTCAGCCCTGATTGGCTTACCACTTATTCTTAGACTGTGACCCCTTGTTCTGGACTTCCCAAAGATCGGGAACATTTTTCCTGCATCTAGCTTGGCCAGTCCCATCAGGATTTTATATGTTTGTATGAGATCCCCCCTCATTCTTCTAAATTCCAGCGAGTACAAATCCAGTTGATCCAGTCTTTTCTCATTTGTCAGTCCTGCCATCCCGGGAATCAGTTTGGTGAATCTTCGCTGGACTCCCTCAATGACGAGAATGTCCTTCCTCAGACTGGGAGACCAAAACTACCCGCGATACACAAGGTGTGGCCTCACCAAGGCCCTGTATAACTGCAGCAAGACATCCCTACTCCGATACTCCAGTCCTCTCACTATGAAGGCCAGCATGACATTAGCTTTCCTCACTGTCTGCTGCACCTGCATGACAACCTTCAGCGACTGTACTACCATGACACCCAGGTCTTGCTGCACCTCACATTTTCTTAAATTGCCACCATTCAGATCATAATCTGCTGTCTTGTTTTTGTGACCAAATTGGATAACCTCCCATTTATCCACATTATGTTGCATTTCTCAAGTATTTTCCCACTCAGCCAGTCTGTCCAAGTCACCCTGCAGCCTCTTAGCATCCTCCTCACAGCGCACGCTGTCATCCAGACAAAAGGCTTTTGCCCAAAACATCGATTCTCCTGCTCCTCAGATGCTGACTGACTTGCTGTGCTTTTCCAGCACCACACTCTCAACTCTAATCTGCAGCCCTCACTTTCGCCCTGTATTTCCCATGATTAATCTACCTAGTCTGCACATCGCTGGACACTATGGGCCAATTTCCCATGGCCAATTCACCTGACCTTCACATCTTTGGATTGTGGGAGGAAACTAGAGCACCCGGAGGAGACCCACGCAGACACAGGGAGCACGTGCAAACTCCACACAGACAGTTACCCGAGGGTGCAATCAAACCCAGGTACCTGGCACTGTGAGGCAGCAGTGCTAACCACTGAACCACCATGCTGCCCCTATAATGTTAGCTTAACCCCAGCTGAATTGAACCCCAGTCATAAATACGATAGGCACAGATACTAACCACTATCCTACCAAGTTCCATGAGAATGTAATGGATAAAAGGGAAGCAGCAGCAGCAGTGTATTTGAATTTGCAGAAGGTATTTTACAAGATGCCATATAAATGCTTACAATACATGGTCTCTCTCTCCATAAAAACTGCCAGACCCGCTGAGTTTCAGTTTTTGTTTCCATAGTTCTTAGCTTCATTTAAGAGCTCATTGTGTCAGAGTTAATACATTAGCATGGATACGGAACAGACTAAAAATGCCGGACACCGAGATTTGGGATAAATAGAAGGCAGCTAGTGGAGTGTCACAGTGATCAGGACAGAACTACAATTATTTATCATCGCTTTTAATGGCTTGGATGGAGGGACTGATTATATTGTCGCCGAATGCTGTCCAAAAGATAGGTAGGAAGGCAACTTGAGAAGAGGGTTTGAAGAGTCTGAAATAGGATAGAGATGATTTTAGTAAGTGGATGCTAACATGGCAGCTATGAGAAAAATGTGAGGTGATCCATTTGGCAGGAAGAAGAGCAAAGCAGAATATTAGTTTAACAGTGAGAGAGCAACTACTGGATGCTCCTGTACAGATGGATCAGCGGGTTTTTATACATGCATCACAAAACCCTGCAGATTTTCTTCATTCGTGGAGTATGGATGTCACTAGCTCGGCCAGCATTTATTGCACTTCCTTAAATCCACTAGAAAAGGTGGTAATGAGCTGGCTTCTTCAACACCTTGCAGTCCCAAGGGTGCTGGTCAGTGCTTCCAGACACGTGCAGCACTTGTCCTTCTAGGTAGTGCAGGACTTGCTACAGAGGGAACCTGGGTGAGATATTGTATGCATCTTGCAAGTGGTACACGTTGCTGTCGCTGCGCGTTGGTGGTGAAGGGAGTGAATGCTGAAGTTGGTCGATGGGGTACTAATCAAATGGGCTGCCTTGTCCTGAATGGGATTGAGCTTCTAGAGTGCTGTTGGAGCTGCACTCATGCAGTCAAGTGGAAAATAATCCTTTACCATCCTGACTTGTGCCTTGTAGATGGTGCACAACCACTGGTGAGACAGGAAGTGAGTTACTTACAGCACAATTCCTAATCTATTTGCACAGTCACAATACTGATATGGCTGATCCCCTTCAGTATTCGGTATTGGAAATGCTATCGAACATCATGGAAGATGTTAAATTCATGGGTGATGGGTTAAGGCAGGAAAGTGGACTTGAGGATTATCAGATCAGCCAAGATTCAATTGAATGATAGAACAGACTCAATGGGCTGAATGGCCTATTCTGCAATAACGTTGAATGGTCCCTTGTTGGAGCTGGTTATTGCTTGACCTTTGTCGAGCTCAAATGTTAATTGTCTCTTACCTGCCTAAGCCTTGATGTTATCCAGAGCTTTCTGTATATGGATACAGATTGCTTCAGTATCGACAGAGTCACAAATGGTCTAAATATTGTGCAATTGTTAGTGAACATCCCATGTCTGATCTTATGATGTACCAAGAGTGCACAAGTCAGGCAGTAATTGGCTCTGTTGAAGAACTCTGATGAGGAGTCATCTAGACTCAAAATATTAGCTTGCTCTCTCTGCATGGGTGCTGCCTGACCCACTGTGATCTCCAGCATTTGTTGTTTTCAGTAATTGGCTCTGTTGATTTGTCCTGCTTTTCACGTACAGGACATACTGGGCAATTTTCCACATTGTTGGAGAGAGACCAGTGTTGTGCTGTACTGAAACAGCTTGGCTTGGAGCACAGTTAGTTCTGGAGCACCAACCTTCAGTACTGTTGTCAGGATGTTGTCAGAACTCATAGCCTCTGCAGTATCCACTGCCTTCATTTTTTGATATGATGTGAAGTGAATTGAATTGACTGTAGCCCAGCATCTGTGGTGCTCGTGACCTCAGCAAGAGGCTGAGATGGATCATTGACTTGGACATTTCTGGCTGAAGACAGAGATAAATTCTTCAGCCTTGTTTTTTACATTGCTGTGTTGGACTCCCCTGTCACTGAGGAGGATCTGTGGAATACAAATGTGTCTGAGGGGTGTTGACAGGGTACGGAAATGCTGAAAGGATGTTTCCTTTCTTGAGGGAATCTAGAATTTGGGGTCACAGTTTAAAAAGGTTTCCCATTTACAGGCAAGATGAAAAGTATTGTTTCTCTCAGGCGATTGTCATGTTTGGAATTTTTATCCCATCCCATAAGTGGGAGGGGCTGTTTCACTGACCATAGTCCAAATTATCATCCTTCAGACATTCTGCTTTGGAAAGCCAATGAAATACAAAAGGAGGATTTCAAAATATTTTATGTCTAATCAACTTAAATATGATTCTAAATGCAGAATGTGTTCTTTACACAACATATATATAAAATTCAAAACTAGCATGTACAACTTTGATAATGAATTCACAATTACTTCAAGAATGATATTTGGGAAATGTATCTTTAACTGATCTTTCCACTGCAGTAATAACTAACCATTCTGTATATTTACCAAACTGTAGACAGGACAACCTTCAAATGAACACAACATTCTATGTTAAAAAAAAAATCTAATGCTCTTTGTTCTAAATCTCTGAATTTTAATATTTCATCTGTTGTGCTGGAAACAGAGTGTTATAATAAATCGGGATCCCCTTTAAAACAGTGTGCTTTTTGTATTCCATATTTAGTGAAACCTCATTTACCTGTGTTACACCAGTAACTAGCCTTTTACAAGCAGAAATGAAAAAAGTTATTGGGTGCCATACTACCCTAATATGATTGTTTTCAAAAATAAGATGGTTTTGTTCTTAGAAGAAATGAAAAGTAACTTGCAAATGAAGGTGGGCAAGGGGTCAATGGTTAACCAATGTCACAAATGACCTTTTGGTCATTAGCCAAAAGGTCTCAGATAATTGATCGGACGCAGTGTATCCAACCTGCTCCGAGAAATAGGGGATATTGACAAGAGCAGAGAGCTGTCCCCATCAGGCAGTCCTTGTAGTCGAGTGTTAATGAAAATGCACAGCAGGTCAGCCAGCATCCAAGCAGCAGGAGAATCGATGTTTCGGATAAAAGCCTTTCATCAGTTACGTGTGCCCGGAACATCGATTCTCCTGCTCCTCGGATGCTGTGCTTTTCCAGCACCACACTTTACGACTCTGACTTTCCGGCATCCGCAGTCCTCACTTTCTCCTCGGCAGTCCTTGGAGACAGCCATCCACTTCAGGAGGTCGTCGGCAGGCAGTGCTCATTAGAGAGTTCGCAAACAGTGGGCGTTTCCAGACGGAGGATAGACCAGAAGAGGAGGAAGACTCAGGGAATCATTTCCTAACAGTTTGGTTACAAAGCAGGACACCTTTAACAAGCCCAACGCACTCTTGCTGTCCTTGTTGGCTGTCTACAAGGACAGCCAACAGCCTGTCTGCCCTCAGGTATTGATGAACCATCCCCAGTTATCATGGTTACACACTCCTTGATCTCATTCAGTAATGTATCTAAATTGCTGTAACTTATCAATCTCAATTAAATATCAGAAAATTGATACAAATCATTGACGGTCTCTAACTGTGTTCACCAAAGCCCCCAGATCAACAATGGCTGCAATAATACAGGGGGTCACTTTCTGGGAAATTGGGAACTCCACGCCTGTCCTGAATTTATACCTTCTATCACTGATTTAGAGATAACATTGGTCAGGAGGATTTCCTGGATAACTTCTAGCTGCTGAGTTTGACTTGGCCAACTTCACAAATAGAGACCAAAAGAACTATGGATGTTGGAAACAGAAAGTTCTGGAAAAGCTCAGCAGATCTGGCAGCATCTGTTGGGAGAAATCGGAGACGACGTTTTGGGTCCAGTGACCCTTCTTCAGAACACCAAGTTCACAAATGCTTAGTTAAAGGAACAGCAGTAGGCCATTCAGCGCCTCTAGCCTATTCTGCCACTTACCAAGGTCTTGCTGATCTGTGACCTAACTCCATTCACTTGCCTTTGCTTAACAAGAACAAAAATCAGATTAAAAACTGACAACTGGTCTAGTATCAACTGCCATTTGTGAAAGTGAGTTCCAACCTCCTATCACCGATTGTGTGTCAGACTATGCCCCTAGTTCGAGAATCCCAGTGGAAATAGTTTATTTTTATCTACCCTGTATTTTCCTGTTCACATAGAGTCATAGAGATGTACAGCACGGAAACAGACCCTTCAGTCTGTCACAAAGCTGGTCCCTTTTTTCCTAAAAGCTGTTCCTTTTCTCAAGGATACTGCTTCCTTTGTTTTTTTCAGAGGGGTTGTAAACATCTCCTGGCTCCGATTAGACTGGTTTGGTACAGAGATTAAAGGGTATTCAGAGGTCTTTTGTTTGTATGAGACTTCAGGCCAAAGTGGTCATGTTTTAGACCTGTAGAATAGAAGGGGAGTGGTCAGCTCTCCAGCTAAGCAGAGCGGTTCAGTCCAGAGTTAGTTAGGAGTTCAACAGTGAGCTGTGCGGAAACTCTCTCTCTCCTTCTGCCCTTCTAACTTCAACCTGTAATCACCTGTTCTTTATAAGGGTTTATACAGGTCTTTAAGGGGGTTTGCTCATTGGGACTGTTGTGTACATTCGGAACACAATAATTAAGTCTAGTTTGGATAGACTGAGTTCTAGGAGAAAGTGAGGACTGCAGATGCTGGGGATCAAAGCTTAAAAATGTGTTGCTGGAAAAGCGTAGCAGGTCAGGCAGCATCAAAGGAGAAGGAGAATCGACATTTCGGGCATAAGCCCTTCTTCAGGAATCAGAGGTCACACCTCACCTTAACCTCCTTCCACCTATCGCATTTCCAACGCCCCTTCCCCAAGTCCCTCCTCCCTACCTTTTATCTTAGCCTGCTTGGCACACTTTCCTCATTCCTGAAGAAGGGCTTATGCCCGAAACATCGATTCTCCTGCTCCTTGGATGCTGCCTGACCTGCTGCACTTTTCCAGCAACACATTTTCAGCTCTGCAGTCCGCACTTTCTCCTACTTAATAAATATACATGCAAGGGTAATGTTTATTCACATAGGACAGGAGTAGCAGGTAAAGAGGTTACAATATTAAGGGACACAGATCCTCTCAGTCTGTGATGCTGAAGAATGAGGAAATATATACTCCTGAGAGACTTTGCCAGAAAAGCTATTGGCAACAGGAATTCATGGTGAGACTAAAAGTGCTCAATTATGTAAAGTGAGGTGAGAGAGTCCAGAGAAGAGTGAAGGATTTGTGGTAGGAGTACTAGACAAACTCTCAGATCCAGGAAAACAATTTGTCCTTGCAAATGATATTGCTGATTCACCGGTAGGCATGCTGCCTACTCTAGTTGAAAAGCCAGTGGAGATGCGGGCAACTGAAGACATGAAGGATGTTTATCCAGGAATTTTCCCTGATTGTGTGATCACAAGATCACAGAGACACAAGTTGAAGCAGGAGAGATCAAAAGGCACAGAAAAGGAAGCTGACATTGTGCTATCTGAGACTTTTTTGATCAGATAAGTGGGACAGAGCAGGAGCAACTAGGTAAACATACAAGTTTCTTTAGCTCTGATTGAATTACAGCAGAAAGATAAGAACTTAAAACAGTTATATCAAAAGGCAGAGACAGAGGAGAGTGAATACATCCCTGTGTGATATTAATTAACAAATAATGCCTTAATGAGGAAATGGAGACCATCACACATTCAAGCAGACGAGAAATGGGCAGAGATTCATCAAATTGTTTTGCCAGTAGGGTATAGAAAGGAGGTGCTATGAGTGGCACATGAGCTACTACTTGGAGGTCATTTAGGGTGAGGAAAACACAGGCTAAAATACAATGATATTTTTACTGGCCTGGACTACACAAAGATGTAGTTAAATTTTGCCAGATGTGTCATACATGTCAGCTAATCGGAAAACCACAGGCAGTAATAAAACCTACACCTTTAATACCTATTCCAGCATTTGAGGAACCTTTCACAATATTGTGTAGGTCCCCTACCTCAAACAAAATGTGGGAATAAGTATTTATTAAAAATAATGAATGTGTCGACTAGATTTCCGGAGGCAATCCCATTACGCAACATCACAGCTAAAGGGGTTGTACAAGAATTAGTTAATTTTTTAAACTAGATATGGACTGCCAATAGAGATCCAGTCAGGTCAAGGATCAAACTTTACATCCAAACTATTCAAGGAGGTTATGGATAACCTGGGAATAAAGCAATCCCAATCTACGGTGTACCATCCAGAATTGCAGGGAGTGCTAGAGAAATAGCATCAAACACTAAAGACCATGTTAAGGGCTTATGGTCAGGATTATCCAGATGATTGGGATAAGGGAGTTCCATTTGTACTTTTTGTGATCAGAGATGCGCCAAATGAATTGACCAAATTCAGTCCATTTGAACTAATTTTTGGGCATGAGGTAAGAGGACCGTTAAAACTGATTCAGGAGAAATTAATAAGTCAGAATTCAGAGACCACCCATTTGGGCTATGTGTCACATTTTAGAGAACGATTAACTAGTGCTGGGGGGTTGGCTAGACAACATTTAAAATATCTCAGCATACAATAAAGCAGGAAGCTGATACAAAATCACAAATTCGCAATTTTGCTATTGGGGATAAGATATTGATGTTACTTCCAGTAACAGGTGAGCCTTTAAAAGCAAGGCTTAGTGGACCTTATCAAATTGAGAAGAAATTGAGTGAGGTGAACTACTTGATAAGGACTCCAGACAGGAAGACATCTCACAGAGTGTGTCATGTGAATATGCTCAAAAGGTATTTTGACAGGGAAGGAAAGCAAGAGGAGAAGGTGTTAATGATTACAGCACAGAAGGAAGAACCACGTTCAGAGGGTTCTGAATTGGACATTCCTCAAATCAAATTGGACAATGAGGAAGTTGTCAAAAATTGCAATAAGTTATTGAGTTACCTTCCACAAGAAAATCAAAATGACCTGAAAGAGATATTACTATCACATGGAGAGATATGTGGAAATAAACTGAGAGGTACTAACCTAATTGTGCATGATGTAGAGATAGGAGATACTGTTCTGATTAAGCAACATCCTTATAGGCATAGCCCTCTACAGTTGACACAGGTTCATTAGGAGAGAGAGTGCATGCTCCAAGATGGCATGATCCAAGTGAGTTACAGTGACTGGAGTAACCCATAGTCATGGTGCCAAAGCCAGATGGTACCTAATGGTTATGTGTGGAATATCACAAAGTCAACACCGTTACAAAGACTGATGCATATCCAATTTCATGGTTGGAGGACTGTGCTGACAAAGTGGGACAAGTGACTTACATTTCCAAGTTGCTACTAGCAAATATCTCTGTCAGAGATAGCAAAGGCAATTTCAGCTTTCGCAACACCAAATGGACTATATCAGTTCAAAGTCATGCCATTTAGTGTGAAAATTGTTCCAGCCACATTTCAGAGACTGACTTATAAGGTCATTGCCAGGTTACCCAACTCTGTGGTATATACCAATGACCTGGTGATTTTTAGTTACTCATGGAATGAACATTTACAGCAATTATCAGACTTGATCAATTGACTTCGGGAGGCAGGCTTGATGATAAATCTGGCTAGAAGTGAATTTGCTCAAGCCCAAGTCCCCTTCCTGGGCCATGTTATTGGACATGGACAAATGGCCCCATGGGATGCAAAAACAAAAGTCATTGGGGAATGTCCCACACTGTCAACAAAAAAAAAGCAGGACAAAAGTGGGGACTGCAGATGCTGGAGATTAGAGTCAAGATTAGAGTGGTGCTGGAAAAACACAGCAGCTCAGGCAGCATCCAAGGAGCAGGAAAATTGACGTTTCGGGCAAAACCATTCCTGACGATTCCTAAATTCATGTACCCATTCAGATGCCTTTCAAATGTTACAATTGTACCAGTCTCCACTATTTCTTCTAGCAGCTCATTCCATGCACATACCACTTCCTGTGTGAAAAAGTTGCCCCTTTAGGCCTCTTTTATATCTTTCCCCTCTCACCCTAAACCTATGCCCTCTAGTTCTGGACACCCCGACCCCAGGGAAAATACTTTGTCTATTTATCCTTTCCATGCCCCTCATGATTTTATAAACCTCTATAAGGTCACTCCTCAGCCTCCAACGCTCCAGAGAAAACAGCCCCAGCTTATTCAACCTCTCCCTATAGCTCAAATCTTCTAATCCTGGCAATATCCTTGTAAATCTTTTCTGAACCCTTTCAAGTTTCACAACATCTTTCCAGCAGGAAATTATCTGAATTAAACTCCATCTGCCACTTCTCAGCCATTGGCCCATCTGATCCAGATCCTGTTGTAACCTGAGGTAACCTTCTTCGCTGTCATCTGCAAACTTACTTACTATATCTCCTATGTTCACATCGAAATAATTTATAAAAATGACTAAGAGTAGTAGTGCACTCAGCACCAATCCTTGTGACATTCCACTGGTCACAGGCCTCCAGTCTGAAAAACAACCCTCCACCACCACCCTCTGTCTTTGACCTTCGAGCCAGTTCTGTATCCAGACAGCTATTTCTCTCTGTATTCCATGAATCTAACCTTGCTAACCAGTCTCTCATGTGGAACCTTGTTGAACGCCTTACTGAAGTCCATATAGATTACATCCACCACTCTGCTCTCATCAATCCTCTTTGTTACTTCTTCAAAAAACTCAATCAAGTTTGTCTTGAAGAATTCCATCAGATTATCCCTTGACCTTATAAATTCTAGAGAAAACTTGCCTAATCTCTCCTCATAACCTAACCTCTGGAATCCAGGTAATTTTTTTGTAAACCTATATTGTACTCTCTCCGAAGTCAATATAGTTTTGGATTTCTAGGATTTAAATACTCATCTCATGAGAAAATAAGCTGTCTGAGAATGCTAAATTCACGAAGGATTCTTAGACAGCACCTTCCAGAGACCCACGACCACTTCCATCCAGAAGGACATGGACAGCAGATACATGGGAACATCACCACCTTCAGGTTCCCCTCCGAGCCACTTGCAATCCTGACTTGGAAATATATTGCTGCACCTCCAGTGTGACTGGGTCAAAATCCTCGAATTCCCTCTCTAATGGCATTGTGCATTAACCCACCCCACATGGGCGGAATGCAGCCCACCCCACCCTCGATGGCAATAAGTGCCGCCCAGCCAGCAACACCCACATCCCACAAATGAATAAATTTTTAAAAAACCTATTTAATTTTAAATTAAAATTAAAGCTAATAGAACAGCCTTCACTATGCTGTCAATCTGGACATTTTAAGGTTCTGGGATTTCTTTCTTTCAAAAGTACACTTCCCCAAATAAGGAAGTGTTTGAAATATTAGGGTTCATTTCAGATGTAACAGAAAAATTTAAATGAGATGATGTTCTGGATATACAATTTTTTCAAGGGAAATCAACAAAACATATTAAATGGACAAGGAATAAAAGAATGACAGATGCTGGAAATTAGAACAAAAACTGTTGGAGAAACTCAGCAGATTTGGCAATACCTATAGAGAGAGAAAGCAAAATTAATGTTTCCGTTGCAATTCCAAAGACTGGATTTAAAACACTAACTCCGTTTCTCTCTCCACAGATGCCACCGGACCTGCTGAGCTTCTCCAGCAATTCCTTTTCTCCTTTTAAGGTGTGAGGCGCCAAATGATAGGCAATACACCTCCCCTCTTGACTCTTTGGGGTCTGTTGGTGGCTGAGCCCCTTCGGGAATGGACAGGAATTATGAGAGATCAAAGTGGACAGAAGAGCTGTTACTTTTCAGGCAACTGTGGGTGTCACAAGTGAGAGAGTAGGCAGCACTGAGGGCCCACAGTATTAGTGGTGTTGGGGTCAGGGTGGATGATAGCAAATAGGGAAATGTTATCAGACAGGCAGAGCACAAACCCATAATTCAGGACCAATCGGCAACCATACCCAGAAAAAATATGCCTTAATATTTCTCACATTCTTCACACATTTACTCATTCACAACAAAAAAAATCCTTTTGCAAGGACTGCATCAAACTCACTTTGGTTCAAACTAAATCCCTCATTTCAGTTCATTTCTGCAAGAGATCCAGGTGAAAGGGAGCAACCATCAGAACATAAGCAAGTCCTACATTAATAACTGTACGCCTTATCAGCTTCTTAATGCTGACATTCATAAAAATGCTGATAACTAATTCAAGGTATAATGGAACAATATTCATTATTCATATTCTGCATTTTATTTTAATAACATTTCAGTAACTAGTCCAGCATTATGCATGAAATAATGTGCTTCCGTGACATATTCAGATGATGTAAATGTTTTTGAATTGATTACATTCTACTTATCATTTTGAGATGAGGCATAAATTAGTGGCCCTATTCAGCTTTGAAAATCTGTTTGGGAGATTTCCACGATCAAGAGTTGAAGAGTCCAGAGCATACAACGAAAGGGGGGGCGGGGTCGGATGTTAGTGGGATGGGGGGAGTGGGTAACATCCAACATTCACTCCTTTTCACTGAGTTTCGTCCAGTTCGGCAGCCTAACACTGTGGTTGCAATTTCAGAACAGCGAATATTTCATTCATTCCTCGTGAAACAAAGCTGGGTGCTACACCTGTGACTGTCGAACAGATGCAATAGCATCGTTCTGTGCACTAAAGTCAGAAAACAGCCAAAATGCTCACAACACCTGCAAACAGACAGAAGCTGGCATAGTGGGCTGGATTTTACACAGCAACAAACCCACAGCCCCACGCGCTGGAGGAGGAAGGGGTTGATTGGAGACGAAGGGAGGAAAATGGGGAGGGGGGATTTGGGCCGGATTTAGGAGGACGGGGGGATGGGGGGGGGGGAAGGATTAAAAAGGTGGGGGTGGGGCAAGTGACTCCAATGGGCACGACACGTCAGCTCTCCCCTCTCTCTTTCTCAGCACCAATCCAAGCAGCTGAAGTTGACCTCCTTCACCATGGTCAATGTCAGTGGAGGTGGGGTGATGCCCATAAGTTACTTAAGCGGCCACTTAAATGCCTCGTGAGGACCAAGAGTGGCAGGACTGCCCAATGTCTAACCACAATATCACAGAGGGGTGAGGGACAGGTAGTGGAAATGGTGCATTTTACTGCCACCCACAAAGTTTCAAACTTGCTGGCGTGAGAACGTAAAATTCAAGCCAGAATTTCCAGGTCACAACCTTTCATCAGAATTGTTTTCTCAGAGCTTGCTTTTTATATACCCCATTCTCAAACTGTTAGGGTGGTATGGTGGCTCAGTGGTTAACACTGCTGCCTGACAGCGCCAGGGTCCCGGGCCTGATCCCAGCCTCGGGCGACTGTCTGTGTGGAGTTTGTACATTCTCTCCGTGTCTGTGTGGGTTTCCTCTGGTTTCCTCCCAAAGTCTAAAAATATGCAGGTTAGGTGGATTGCCCTGTGGTATCTAGGGATGTGCAGGCTAGGTGGGTTAAGATGCTCTTCAGAGGGTCAGTGCAGACTTCATGGGCCGAATAGCCTCTATCTGCACTGTAGGGATTCGTGTGGACAGGGTGAAAGTGAGATCAGGATTCTGGAGATCAGAGTCAAGATTGTAGTGGTGTTGGAAAAGCACAGCAGGTCAGGCAGCATCCGAGAAGCAGGAAAATCGATGTTTCGGGCAAAAGCCCTCCATCAAAAATCAGGAATCAGGATTCCTGATGAAGGGCTTTTGCCCGAAACATCGATTTTCCTGCTCCTCGGATGCTGCCTGACCTGCTGTGCTTTTCCAGCACCACTCTAATCTTGATTCTTGAGGGCAGCCTTGCCCCTAGACAAACTGTACCAGTCAGTACAAGACTGGCACCAAATGGCAACATGGGACATTGGGCAAATATGTCCAGTCCCCAAATAGCAGGACAAATCCCATTGGCTAATTTCTGCACTCACAGTTTACTCTCATTCATTTGAAAAGTAACGGAAAGGTCATTAACTGTGCTGTCAAGAGGCAGTTTCTCAGCAATAACCTTCTTACAGACAGAACGTTTGTGTCCTGTCAGGATTCTCATTACACCCTTGTCTAAACATGGACAAAAGAGCTGAACTTCACAGGAGCTACATTTTCCACTAGAGTCATGCCTAGTACAAAGATAGATGGTTGTGGTTGTTGAAGGTCAGTCATCTCTGCCTCAGGGCCAAACCGTCTTCAGCTGCTTCAATGACCATCCCTCCATCATAAGATCAGATCTGGGGATTTTTGATGACAATTTTGCAATGTTTAGCATCATTCACATCTCCTCACATACTGAAACAGTCTGTGTCTTGTTTGGATGCAGCCAGACAGGACAGCATGCAGGTAAATAACTTTCATGCCACACAAGTGACAGCTATTAAATATCTTACTCAGAAGGGAATATAACAAGTGGCCCTTGACATTCAATGACGTATTATCACTGATTTTCCCATTATCTGCATCTTGAGGGTTACAATTAACCAGGGAGAAAGTGAGGTCTGCAGATGCTGGAGATCAAAGTTGAAACTTTATTGCTGGAACAGCACAGCAGGTCAGGCAGCATCCAGGGAACAGGAGATTCGACGTTTCGGGCACAGGCCCTTCTTCAGGATTCTTTGGCCTGTGCCCGAAACGTCGAATCTCCTGTTCCCTGGATGCTGCCTGACCTGCTGTGCTGTTCCAGCAATAAAGTTTCAACTTTGATCTCCAGCATCTGCAGATCTCACTTTCTCCTCGAAGATTTCAACCTACTGCGAATCCTCTTACAAGGATGCCTTCCTTGAAGCAGCTCTCTGCCTCTCTCTACAAAGATCTAACACTCTCTGCTCATTCCTGAAGAAGGGCCTGTGCCCGAAACGTCGAATCTCCTGTTCCCTGGATGCTGCCTGACCTGCTGTGCTGTTCCAGCAATAAAGTTTCAACTTTGATCTCCAGCATCTGCAGATCTCACTTTCTCCTCGAAGATTTCAACCTACTGCGAATCCTCTTACAAGGATGCCTTCCTTGAAGAAGCTCTCTGCCTCTCTCTACAAAGATTTCAGTGAGTCCCTAACACTCTCTGCTCATTCCTGAAGAAGGGCCTGTGCCCGAAACGTCGAATCTCCTGTTCCCTGGATGCTGCCTGACCTGCTGTGCTGTTCCAGCAATAAAGTTTCAACTTACAATTAACCAGAAACTCGACTACAGGAGTCAGAGAGATATTGTTACTCCAAAATCAAATTAGAAGGTATGAATCCTGCTGCAAATAACTCACCTCCTGTTTTTCTTATGCAATTTCGAATACACTCAAAAAAGCTCAACACTGTCTAGGACAAAGCAGCCCATTTGGTCAACACCCAATCCGTTGTCTTCAACTTTCACTCCATCCACCATTGACACACAGTGGCAGTAATCAGCACCATCTGTAAGATGCACTGTTCTAAACCACAGGGTTGCTTTAACAGCACCTTCCAAACCCGCAACCTCTACCAGCTAAAAGGACAAGGGCAATAGATGAATAGGGACACCATTAAATCCAAGTTCCTCTCCAAGGCTGCACTCCATCCTGACTTATCACTGTTCCTTCACTATCTCTGGGTCAGATATCTGAAAATCCCTTCCTACAGCACTTTGGGTGTAACTAGACCACAAGAACTCCAGCTGTTGAAGAAGGTCAACTTCTGAAGAGCAAAGACAGAGCAGGAGGAGGTAGCTATGGCATGGTAATGCCTGTCCTCGGATGCTGCCTGAATTGCTGTGCTCTTCCAGCACCACTGATCCAGAATCTGGTTTCCAGCATCTGCAGTCATTGTTTTTACCTCCAATATAATCCAGAGGCCAAGGCTAATAAACTGTTGACATAGGTGCAAACCCCACCCAAATTCAATAAACCTAGAACATAAAGCCCCTGTCAATGATGGTGACTGTGAAAGTATCATTGATCGTTACGGTGTGCGAATGTTCTTTTGGGAAGGAAATCTGCCATCTTATCCATTTTGATCACCATGTGACTCCAGACCCAGAATAATGTGGTTGAACTTAACTACCCTCTGAAATATTCTAATACGCAAATCAGTTTAAGGGCAATTACAGACAGCGAACAAATACTTGCCTAGCATGTGGCACCCACATCCCATGAATGGTTAACAAGAACATTGGTAGGGAGTGTGGTACCTATTTGCCTGTGGAGTTAGAATTAGAATAGGTTTATTGTGGAGTCGCAGGTAGATAGGATAGTGAAGAAGGCATTTGGTATGCTTTCCTTTATTGGTTAGGGGATTGAGTACAGGAGTTGGAAAATCATGTTGCGGCTGTACAGGACATTGGTTAGGTCCCTGTTGGAATATTGCATGCAATTCTGGTCTCCTTCCTATCGGAAAGATGTTGTGAAACTTGAAAGGGTTCAGAAAAGATCTACAAGCACGTTGCCGGGGTCAGAGGATTTGAGCTATAGGGAGAGGCTGAAAAGGCTGGGGCTGTTTTCCCTGGAGCATCGAAGGCTGAGGGGTGACCTTGTGGAGGTTTACAAAATTATGAGGGGCATGGAAAGGGTAAATAGGCAAAGTCTTTTCCCTGGGGTCGGAATTATGAGGGGCATGGAAAGGGTAAATAGGCAAAGTCTTTTCCCTGGGGTCGGTCAGTCCAGAACTAGAGGGCATAGGTTTAGGGTGAGAGGGGAAAGATATAAAAGAGGATGTGGTGGAGGCTGGTACAATTGCAACATTTAAGAGGCATTTGGATGGGTACATGAATAGGAAGGGTTTGGAGGGATATGGGCCGGGTGCTGGCAGGTGGGACTAGATTGGCTTGGGATATCTGGTCAGCATGGACAGGTTGGACCAAAGGGTCTGTTTCCATGCTGTACATCTCCATGACCCTATGTGTTCTCAAGTAACAAGAGAACAGGAATACAGTGAAAAGTGTATAATGTCACCAACACATGACACCATCTTGGGTACAAAGTACCTAGGTACAAATCTTATGTACAAAAAAAAAGAGAAAATAATGATAAAAATGATAAATACCTACATTACAGGTATACACAGTCTAAGTTAGGAAAATAATAAATACAGCTAAAAAGATACTGTCTTTCTATAAAAGACTTCCACATGGTCTGACTTTGTAGTTATAAAGTGGGTCACAGGAATATAATCATTCGAACCAATTAAAGCTCGGCTGAGGTTTGAACAAGCAATCATCAGAATCTGGGTATATTGGAGTACTTTGTAGAGGTCTGTAAACTACTTTTCAAAGATACATAAAAATACTGGATTAAGTAGGGAAGAGCAAGGAAAATAATTCTACATAATTAGAAAATGAGCATGACGGCTCAATCTCTCGTTTTTCGAGAAGATAGTTCAGAAGCAATATGAACTGATAGCACTAGGTGGTGTGTCTAATTTTCCAGAGTGTTCCTCATTATATTCAGAGCGTAATTCCAATATTATTTGCTCCTTCTATAGTCAACCTATTGATTGAGAGGAAAGAAAGGTTGATGTTTTCCACATAAAAACAACTGATTCTGTTAAAAGAAAATGTGATTGTTTTTTAACTCATTCATGGGTTGAGGCTATCACTGGCTGGGCCAGCATTTCTTGCCTGGAGGACGGTTAATAATTACCCACAATGCTGTGGCTCTGATGTTACATGTAGGCCAGTAAAGGATTGCAGAATTCCCTCCCCAAAGATAATTAGTTAACTCAATGTTTCCTCTTAGATGGTAATCAACAAAGGATTATACGGTCACAAGTAAACTAACTTTTTATCCCATGGTGGGATTTGAACCCATGCTCCCTGAAATACTAGTCACTGAGGCATTACCCCAACACCGTCTCCTGCTGCAGGTTGGGTACTAGAGCACATTTCTCATGCATCGCTAACGACCTCAGGTTTTCAGGTGGTACGTTGAAGGTGCTCAGGAAACAAGTCAGGAGCAGTAAAGAGATTGTATTCTCCAGAGTTGGCTGCTCTATGGCCAGTCAGCAGGAATGAGAAGCAGTTGCAAAATACGTAAATCCCAGAAGCTTTGTTGTCACGAGCTGCTAAGAATGCAGTAAGAAATGTAACAATCTCAGTAGGACTGCTAATGTGAGACTTGTTTAGTTTCCTGGACAGTCCGGTACTATCCTGCTTTAGTCCCTGAATGATCAATCACACACTCCTCTCCAGCTTTACATCTCTAAGCTGCAGGTTCCTTCACTGCAGGTATACACACAGGGTTTCCTATCTCTCACACCTCCTTCCACCACTTCCCCATTACAACTGCTTCTTCCTCTGAATGAATACACTAGGATAAGCTGCCTCACAGACTGTAAAATCAATTCAACACAGCACACACTCTCAAACAATTTACTAAACAAAGGAGACTACTACATAAGGGATATGACTTGCATTGATATATTTGCTCACATCAGGAAGGGGGGCTGCAGGTGACATAACTAACATTATCTTCAGTTCAGTTCTGCACAATAATAACTATCATATCTGATCACAACACATTTTTCAAATCTTGGATTCCACAGGATCCCTACACAATGGAAGAGTCCACACAGGCTCTTTAAAGACTGTGCTACGCAGACCCATCCCCATAACCCTGCATTTCCCATGGCTAATCCACCTAACTTGCATATCCCTGGACACGATGGACAGCGCAGCATAGCTAATCCACCCTAACCTGCACATCTTTGGACTGTGCGAGGAAACCGGAGCACCCGGAGGAAACCCACGCAGACACGGGGAGAACGTGCAGACTCCACACAGACAGTCGCCCGAGGCTGGAGTTGAACTCAGGTCCCTGATGCTGTGAGGCAACAGTGCGAACCACTGAGCCACTGTGCCACCCACAGATTATTTCAATTATTTTAACGAACATATTCAGTTGAAGTACAGTCCAAGACAATTATTCCAGTCAATAAGATCTACAAAGCTCACTTTCAAACCCACCAGTTCTTATCTCTCTAATGAGAAGGCAGCCCCATGGTGCTCTGGGAAGATGCCAACTTTACTGGTCTAATAATCGCTAAATTACTGTTGGTTGGTTCACTTAAAACAGTAAAACACAAAGCAAGCTATGAAGAAGATATTCCAGCAGACCAACTGATTTCTGTGCATGCAGCTTGCAAACACCGACCAGACAAAAGGCCAAGCGGAGTCACTACACACAGGCACATGGAGCTCGCACAGCTGAGCTTTGGTAAAGACAAGGTGGACGCACAACACAGGGGAAAGTGAGGACCGCAGATGCTGGAGGTCAGAGTCGAGTGTGTGGTGCTGGAAAAGCGCAGCAGGTCAGACAGCATCCGAGGAGCAGGAAAATCGATGGTTCAGGCATAAACACTTGGTCAGGAATCCTGATGAAGGGCTTATGCCTGAGACATTGACTCTCCTGCTCCTCGGATGCTGCCTGACCTGCTGAGCTTTTCCAGTGCCACACTCTTGAAACAGGAGAAAGTGAGGACTGCAGATGCTGCAGATCAGAGCTGAAAATGTGTTGCTGGAAAAGCGCAGCAGGTCAGGCAGCATCCAAGGAACAGGAGAATCGACGTTTCGGGCATGAGCCCTTCTTGAGCCCTTCCTGAAGAAGGGCTCATGCCCAAAACGTCGATTCTCCTGCTCCTTGGATGCTGCCTGACCTGCTGCGCTTTTCCAGCAACACATTTTCAGCTCTCACACTCTTGAAACATGCAACATAGGGTGGCACGGTGACTGTGGTAAGCACTGCTGCTGCACAATGCCAGGGACCCGGGTTCGATTTCAGCTTTGCCTGACTGTCTGTGTGGAGTTGGCACATTCTCCCTGTGTCTGAGTGGGTTTCCTCCCACAAATGAAAGATGTGCAGTTTAGGGTGAATTGACCATGCTAAATTGCGAATTGACCATGCTAAATTGCCCACAGCGTCCAGAGCTCTGCCATATGAAACGCAGGGCTAGGGTAGGGGTGTGAGTCTGGGTGGGATAGTCTTCAGGGGGTCAGTATGGACTGAATGGTCCAAATGGCCTGCTTCCACACTGTAGGGATTCTATGATCCACTCCTTTCCAGAAGAAAGCTGACCTAACTGCAATGGCATGCACGCCTTTCAGTCCCTATTAACGTCTGGGTAATTTACTGCTGTGCCCAGACCTTACGATGATGACTTTGTCTGGAGGTGCTTCTGATTTCCTGAGTCATCAGTGACTAATATTGTTCCTGCTTGTGCGGTGAAGCTTTTAATTCATGGATCGTCATGTTAAACTTCCTTATCTTGATCCATGGCAGCCAACGTTGACTCCAGATTCGACACTGACTGATCTCACTCTCCGAGTCTGTTTACTGCGTTCAGATCTTCCCGACATTGACCGTTTTATTCCTCAAGACTGTCCCTCTCACTTCAAAGCTTTTGGTAATTGAAATTAAAGTTTTTTTTGTCTCCTGCTGGTCCAGTATATTTTCTCTTTCATAACATCCACTACTAGCTGACCAGCCTTCTCAACTTGTTTTTTTTTTTCCCTTTTCTGGGGAATATAGACCTCATCCTCTTATTGCTTCAGTGGTTGCTTGATCCCCTCGATGTCTTGTTTCAGCACCGTCACAAGATAATCATTGCTGGCACTGATTTTAATAACGCTGTCTGAGAGTGGTTTGCACTTCTCACATGTCTTGCCAGTAGGTTTTGAAGTCTGACATTTTCAAAATGCCATTAATGGTACACAGCTTCCTCAGCAATGTCATGTTTGCCCCCTAGGTCAGGAGAGAGCTTCAGTTGAAACACTGGTTACAAAAATAATGTGCGGTATCGCCAATTTGGCACAGTGCATCTTTTTCAAGATGGAAGCCCAGGCACTGTATGCCATGTTTGGGTTCATGAAAAGTTCCGCTCCAGGCCAGCAGCATCCTTTTCTCCCTCGTTTTACCTTCCTTCACCTTCGAGGCCGGAGCAGTGTCAGCTGGGCAGTGGCTGCAGCATCAGCAGTGTGGATCATGGGCCCAGAGAGAATACTCCTGGCTGTGATAGACCCAGAGCCTGCAGTAGGCCTGGAGCCTGGACTGAAAGCTGTGCCCGGAGCTGTTCCTCCTGGCCACAGTAGGCCCGGAGCCTGGACTGAAAGCAATGCTCGGAGTGGGTCCTCTGGCTGCAGTAGGCCCGGAGCCTGGATGTGTAGCAGTGCCCGGAATGAGTCCTCCTGGCCACAGTAGGTCCAGAGCCTGGACTGAAAGCAGTGCCCGGAGCTGTTCCTCCTGGCTGCAGTAGGCCTGGAGCCTGGACGTGTAGCAATAACCAGAGTGGGAACTCTTGGGGATGGCAGTGTCCAGAACAGGGCCTCCTGGCTGCAGTAGGCCCAGAGCCTGGACATGTGGCAGTGCCCAGAACGGAGAACTCTTGGCGGTGATGGAGCCAAGAGCAGGGACTTCTCATATGACAACGCGTTCATCCCCAGGATCATTCTTGTAAACTTTGGTTCCTACATCCAGACTGTTAATGTTATGAATTGTTGAATTCCCAATACTGACCCTTGCAGAACTCCACTAGTAACTGGCTGCCATCCTGAAAAAGTCCCCTTTATCTCACTCTCTGCCTTCTGCTGGTCAGCCAATCCTCTATCCATGTTAGTACCTTGTCTCTAACGCTATGAGCTCTTATCTTATTTAGCAGCCTCCTGCGTGGCACCTTGTCAAAGACCTTCTAGAAATCCAAATAGATCACATCCACTGGAGCCTGGGCTGTTAGCAGTGTTATCGAGGCAATGGCAGCAGCGTGGGTGTTGCTGTACCCAGAGCAGGGACTTTCTCAGACCTAGAATCCATTGCTGAGACCTTTCAGAAGTCCTGAAGCCATGTTCAAGACACAATTCAAACAGAAGATGAACTCTATTTAAGTAATTGTTTTTAATTCTTATTGTAACTCAAAATGGCACCAGATTGTGGCAAGAAAACACTTTTCACTGTATCTTTCTAGCAATACATGTTAATAAATCTCATTCATTCATTCAATGAATGCTAACAGGCAAGCAGGTCACAGTCTCAGGATAAGGAGTACCCCATGTCGGACTGAGATGAGGAGAAATGTCTTCACCCAGTGAGTGGGGAGCCTGTGGAATTCTCTGCCACAGACAGCAGTTGAGAATAAATCATTGAATGCCTTCAAGAAGGAGATAGATTAGTAGGCGGCACGGTGACACAGTGGTTAGCACTGCTGCCTCACAGCGCCAAAGACCCGGGGTCAATTCCCTCCTCAGGCAACTGTCTGTATGGAGTGCACATTCTCCCCGTGTCTGCGTGGGTTTCCTCCGGTGCTCTGGTTTCCTCCCACAGTCCAAAAATGTGCAGGTTTGGTGAATTGGCCATGCTAGATTGCCTGTAGTGTTAGGTGAATGGGGTAAATGTAGGGGAATGAGTCTGGGTGGGTTGGTCTTCAGAGGGTTGGTGTGGACTTGTTGGGCCGAAGGGCCTGTTTCCACACTGTAGGGAATCTAATCTAATCATAATTCATTGGGCTAAAGGGGCATGGATCAAAGGGTATCAGAGAAGTTGGGTTGGATGATGAGCCATGACCATATGGGTGGTTTAGCAGGTTTGAAGTGTCAAATGGCCTACTCCCATTGTTAGCTTCGACATATCTATGTTCAGGTGACAATCAGGTGTTTGATGAGTTCCTGGGTTTATATTCAATTCCACGATGGAGTCTTGGGTTAATACAGGCAAAACCTCAGTTTCAACATAAGATCACAGTATTCTGGAAGGTCCTTTTGCACCTAAATATTTGTGGGTTCCTTAGACCATAAGACCACAAGATATAGGAACAGAATTAGGTTATTTTTTACAGTGAATCTGCTCTGCCTTCAGTAACGGCTGATTGGTTTCTCAACTCCATTCTCCAGCATTCTGCCTGTAACCCTTATCTATCTCTGTCTTAAACACACTCAATGACTTGGCCTCCCCAGCCCTCTGCGGCAATGAGTTCCACAGAGTCACCACACTCTGGCCGAAGAAATTCCTCCTCATCACCGTTCTAAAGGATCATCTCTTCCCTTTGAAAAATGCAGTACCAGGCAATATATTGACCCTGCATTTTGAGGGAGCTGGTGGACCCCATCACAGTTTGTGCTGACCACATCTGGAGCAAGAGTTGGTTGCTTGAGTAATTCAGCTCGGAGCCAATGAGCTGGAGTCTAAACAGCTCATCCAGGTCTCTCAGTATTCTGTAAATTTCAATGAGATTCCCCCTCATCTTCCTAAACTCCATCGAGTACAGTATCAGAGTCCTCAATCACTTCTCATATGACAACACGTTCATCCCCAGGATCGTTCTTGTAAACTTCGGTTCCCACATCCAGACTGTTAATGTTATGAATAGTTGTGTTCCCAATACCTTGTAGAACTCCAGCGGCCATCCTGAAAAAGTCCCCTTTACCCCACTCTCTGCCTTCTGCTGGTCAGCCAATCCTCTATCCATGTTAGTACTTTGTCCCTAACGCTATGAGCTCTTATCTTATTTAGCAGCCTCCTGCGTGGCACCTTGTCAAAGACCTTCTAGAAATCCAAATAGATCACATCCACTGGCTTGAGGGTATCTAACTTGCTTATTACTTCTTCAAAGAATTCTAACTGATTTGTCAGGCATGATCTCCCTTTGATGAAGCTGTGCTGTCTAAGTCCTATTTTACCAAGCACTTCCAAATACTCTGCAATCTCATCTTTAGTAATGGACTCTAAAATCTTACCAACAACCGCGGTCAGGCTAATTGAACTTTAGTTTCCTGTTTTCCGTCTCCCTCCCTTCTTAAACAGCATTTGCCATTTTCTAATCCTCTGGGACTCTTCCTGAAAAATCATACCAATACCTCCACAATCCCCTCAGCTATCTCCTTCAAAATCCCTGGGGTCTAGTCCAACTGGTCCGGGTGATTTATCCACCTTCAGACCTTTCAGCTTCCCCAGCACCTTCTCCCTAGTGATGGCCACTACACTCACCTCTGCCTCATGTCCCTCTTGAAGTCCTGCTATGCTGCTGGTGTTTTCCAATGTGAAAACTGATGCAAAGTATCTATTCAGTTCCTCTGCCATTTCTTTGTTCCCCATTACGACTTCACCCATTAATACAGACAAAACCTCAGTCGCAACATAAGACCCCAATATTCTATCCAACCTGGAGACTCTTTTGAACCTAATTACTTGTGGGTTCTTAAACTATTTAAGGAAACTTCACCATGAGCAACTAAATGACAAGAATATTCGGTTATACTATTTAGAAGGCAATAAAGTTGCTTAAGATGTAGGATGTGATCATTAATACATATATACAATGATAATGATAACAGTTCTCTCTGATTCCAGCTTATGCTGGATAAAATCAGCTGATGTAAAATTAATTAACCATATTTGTTGCTGGGAATGAAACACTAGTATCATCAACTGGTTCCTTTCACAAAATTATTCTCTGCAATACTTCAAAGTATTGTGTGTACAATTAATAGAAGTTATACAAAGAGTCAAAGTGCACTGTCGGTTTGTAACACTAAGTTACTAAGATCCCCGCTTATAAATTTATATCATAACTATATTGCACCAGTGAAAATAATCAATTCATGTCAAAATGACATTTATGAAAGGGAGATGCAAAAATGCTTACCTGATCAAATTCGTCAGTCGCAATACCTGACCAAATTAAGCAAAAAAAGGTCAGATTAAAATAAAAATAAATGTAAAACACTGCATTCTTTTGACTAACAATATTTTGCTGATCTGGATTCTGGATCATGTGTTTCTATTTACGTGAAACAAACAGAAAGGAACTGTTACCAATTGGAGTGGAATTCATGGGAGATTTGTGATAAAGTATTAATTATAAGTCCCAGAACAAGCACACGTTAAACTTTTTTTAAAATTTCAACATTTTTTATTTCGGTGAACCCAGTTACTGGAGTATTGAGAAGAAACCTTAGACACACCAAAGGTAAAATATAACTGCAAACCAAATACTCATTTCTCATTATCTGATTCAAGCCATTTTGCAACCATAAATGTTTTCCAAAATGACTACAATGTTTTTGTTATTCATTAAGGAATAAGTTATCTTCCCAATGACTCTCTCCAACAATTCAAAGATTTTTTTTTTGCTGTTTTCAGAAGCTCAGCGGCCATGTAAACTAGACAGGCTGCAACAGGGAGCTGAGGAAAGATGTTTAAAGGGAGGCAGCTGGTATTGTTCCCTTTAGGGAAGACAACATTGAGAGGAGTATGCTGAACAGAAGAGGTAGAGAGCATCCGTTCCCACTAGCAGAAGGACCAAGAATCGGAGGACATCAGTTTAAAGTGATTGACATGAAAAGATGACATGAGAGAGTATGTGAGGGATAAACAGTATGTGGTTAGGATCTGGAATTCACTGCCTGAGGGTGTGCCCCTCAGGCAGATTCTATTGTGGCCTTCATAACGGAATTGAATAATGATCTGGACAGAATAAAACATCAAGGCTGCAGGGAAAAAGGGAAGTGATTGGGATCAGTAGCACCCACAGAGAGCAGAAAGAGAAACTTTGAACTGGAAAACCTCCTTCTATACTGTTCCCCCTCCTATGGAATTTCACAGAATAGTGGAAAGTCAATGAAGTGGATTCTGTGTCTTGTTTGTCTGTAATTGCAGCTTTCCTATGTTATTAGTGTGATGCTAATGAATTTTGAAAAAGCAAAAGTTTAACAATTCTCAAAGCAGATGAAGAGACTGCTCAATATTAACGCTTATCCCAGACAATGTCAACACTAAAAGAGGCTTTGCAAAAAGCGTTTCAGGTCATTTTGACCACAGTGATTAGGGAGATAGAATTTAATTTCCTGTGACTGCAATATGGCTCATCAACCTCAAGGTCACCGATCTGAGTGCCATCTTTTACATTTCATAGATTAATTTGGTGCTGAGAGAAAATGCAGACGTTGAACTCTGAGACATGCCCAATGTACATCTGTTTGTTGTTTGGGATAGCTTACTTTAAAATAAGGTTTTATGTAGTGCTCAGTTTTTTGGTGTTTGATCCCATGTGTCTATTGACTTTTTTTTTGTGGCTTAATGTTGAGCACTGCTGTTTGATTCCCACCTCGGGCAACTGTCTGTGTGCAGTTTGCACATTCCCCCCGTGTCTGCGTGGGACCCCTCTGGGTGCTCCGGTTTCTTCCCACAGTCCAAAGATGTGTAGGTTGGGTGGATTGGTCATGCTAAGTTACATACAGTATCCAGGGACGTACAGATTAGGTGGGTTAACAATGAGAAATGCAGGGTGATAGGAATAGGGTGGGACTGGGTGGGATGCTCTTCAGCGGATTGGTGTGAACCTAATGGGCTGAATGGCCTACTTCCACACTGTCTGAATTCTATGATTCATTCACGGCATGAGGGCTTCTCCGGCTGGGCCAGAATTTATTGCCCATCCCTAATTACTCAGAGGGAAGTCAAGAGTCAATGACATTGCAGATTCTTAATCACCCTCTGAACAATTAGGGATGGGCAATAAATGCTGACCCAGCCAGACACGCTCTCACGTCATGAAGGAGTAATAAAACATTCTGTGCCAAGGTGATCGGGGCTGTGTGTCGTTACTGAGAAAGGTGATCGGGACAGTGTGTGGTTACTGAGAAAAGTGATCGGGCAGTGTTTGGTTACTGAGAAAGGCAATCGGACCAGTGTGTGGTTACTGAGAAAGGTGATCGGCAGTGTTTGGTTACTGAGAAAAGTGATCAGGCAGTTTTTGGTTACTGAGAAAGGCGATCGGACCAGTGTGTGGTTACTGAGAAAGGTGATCGGGCAGTGTTTGGTTACTGAGAAAGGTGATCGGGGCACTGTGTGGTTACTGAGAAAGTTGATCGGGGCAGTGTGTGGTTACTGAGAAAGGTGACCAGGGCTGTGTGTGGTTACTGAAAAAGGTGATCGGGCCACTGTGTGGTTACTGAGAAAGGTGTTCAGAACGGTGAGTGGTTACTGAGAAAGGTGAACGAGGCAGTGTGTGGTTACTGAGAAATGTGATCGGGACAGTGTGTGGTTACTGATAAAGGTGATCGGAGCAGTCTGTGGTTACGGAGAAAGGTGATCGGGGCAGTGTGTGGTTACTGAGAAAGGTGATCGGAGCAGTGTGTGGTTACTGAGAAAGGTGATCGGGGCAGTCTGTGGTTACTGAGAAAGGTGAACAGAGCGGTGAGTGGTTACTGAGAAAGGTGAACGCGGCAGTGTGTGTTTACTGAGAAAGGTGATCGGGGCTGAGTGTGGCTACTGTGAAAGGTGAGCAGAGCGGTTTGTGGTTACTGAGAAAGGTGAACGGGGCAGTGTGTGGTTACTGAGAAAGGTGGTTAGGGCAGTGTGTGGTTACTGAGAAAGGTGTTCGGGGCGGTGTGTTTACTGAGAAAGGTGATCGGGGTAATGTGGGCTTACTAAGAAAGATAATCGAGTCAGAGTGTGGTTACGGAGAAAGGTGATTGGAGCAGTGTGTGGTTACTGATAAAGGTGATCTGAGAAAGGTGATCGGGGTTGTGTGCGGTTACTGAGAAAGTGGAACGAGGCAGTGTGTGGTTACTGAAAAAGGTGGTCAGGTCAGGGTGTGGTTACTGAGAATGGGTGTTCGGGCGGTGTGTTTACTGAGAAAGGTGATCGGGGCAGTATGTGTTTACTAAGAAAGGTCATCGAGGCAGAGTGTGTTTACTGAGAAACGTTATCGGGGCAGTGTGTGGTTACTGAGAAAGGTGACCGAGAAAGGTGATCAGAGCAGTGTGTGGTGACTGAGAAAGGTGATCGGGGCTGTGTGTGGTTACTGAGAAAGGTGATCGGAGCACTGTGTGGGTACTGAGAAAGGTGATCGGGGCCATGTGTGGTTACTGAGAAAGGTGGTCGGGGCAGAATGTGGTTACTGAGAAAGTTGATCGGGTCAGTGTATGGTTAATGAGAAAGGAGACCAGGGCGGTGTGCGGTTACTGAGAAAGGTGAGCGATCAGTGTGCAGTTACTGAGAAAGGTGGTCAGGGCAGTGTGTGGTTAATGAGAAAGGTAATCGAAGCAATGTGTGGTTACTGAGAAAGGTGCTCGGGGCAGTGTGTGGTTACTGAGAAAGGTGCTCGGGGCAGTGTGTGGTTACTGAGAAAGGTGGTCGAGGCAGAATGTTGTTACTGAGAGCGGTGATCGGGTCAGTGTATGGTTACTGAGAAAGGTGATCGGGGCGGTGTGCAATTGCTGAGAAAGGTGGTCAGGGCAGTGTGTGGTTACTGAGAAAGGTGGTCGGGGCAGTGTGTGCTTACTGAGAAAAGTGATCGGGGCAGTGTGTGGTGACTGAGAAAGGTGAGCGGGGCAGTGTGTGGTGACTGAGAAAGGTGATCGGGGCTGTGTGTGGTTACTGAGAAAGGTGATCGCAGCACTGTGTGGGTACTGATAAAGGTGATCGGGGCCGTCTGTGGTTACTGAGGAAGGTGGTCTGGGCAGAATGTGGTTACTGAGAAAGTTGATCGGGTCAGTATATGGTTAATGAGAAAGGTGATCAGGGCAGTGTGCGGTTACTGAGAAAGATGAGCAATCAGTGTGCAGTTACTGAGAAAGGTGGTCAGGGCAGTGTGTGGTTACTGAGAAAGGTGGTCGGTGCAATGTGTGGTTACTGAGAAAGGTGGTCGGGGCTGTGTGTGGTTACTGAGAAAGGTGGTCGGTGCAGTGTTTGGTTACTGAGAAAGGTGATCGGGGCGGTGTGTGGTTACTGAGAAAGGTGATCGGGGAAATGTGTGGTTACTGAGAAAGGGGGTCGGTGCAGTGTGTGGTTACTGAGAAAGGTGATCGGGGCGGTGTGTGGTTACTGCGAAAAGTGATCCGGGTAGTGTGTGGTTGCTGAGAAAGGTGGACGGTGTGCAGTGTGTGGTTACTGAGAGAGCTGATCGGGGCAGTGTGTGGTTACTGAGAATGGTAATCAGGGCTGTGTGTGGTTACTGAGAAAGGGGATCGGAGCAGTGTGTGGTTACTTAGAAAGGGGATCAGAGCAGTGTGTGGTTACTGAGAATGGTGATCGGGGCTGTGTGTGGTTACTGAGAAAGGTGATCAGAGTGGTGTGTGGTTACTGAGAAATGTGATTGTGGCAGTGTATGGTTACTGGGAAAGGTGAACGGGGCAGTGTGTGGTTACTGAGAAAGGTGATCGGAGCCGTGTGTGGTTACTGAGAAAGGTGATCGGGGCTGTGTGTGGTTACTGAGAAAGGTGATCCGGGCTGTGTGTGGTTACTTAGAAAGGGGATCAGAGCAGTGTGTGGTTACTGAGAATGGTGATCGGGGCTGTGTGTGGTTACTGAGAAAGGGGATCGGAGCAGTGTGTGGTTACTTAGAAAGGGGATCAGAGCAGTGTGTGGTTACTGAGAATGGTGATCGGGGCTGTGTGTGGTTACTGAGAAAGGTGATCGGGGCAGTATGTGGTTACTGAGAAAGGTGATCGGGGCAGTATGTGGTTACTGAGAAAGGTGATCGGGGCAGTATGTGGTTACTGAGAAAGGTGATCGGGGCAGTATGTGGTTACTGAGAAAGGTGATCGGGGCAGTATGTGGTTACTGAGAAAGGTGATCGGGGCAGTATGTGGTTACTGAGAAAGGTGATCGGGGCAGTATGTGGTTACTGAGAAAGGTGATCGGGGCAGTATGTGGTTACTGAGAAAGGTGATCGGGGCAGTATGTGGTTACTGAGAAAGGTGATCGGGGCAGTATGTGGTTACTGAGAAAGGTGATCGGGGCAGTATGTGGTTACTGAGAAAGGTGATCGGGGCTGTGTGTGGTTACTGAGAAAGGTGATCGGGGCTGTGTGTGGTTACTGAGAAAGGTGATCGGGGCTGTGTGTGGTTACTGAGAAAGGTGATCGGGGCTGTGTGTGGTTACTGAGAAAGGTGATCGGGGCTGTGTGTGGTTACTGAGAAAGGTGATCGG